>NC_133659.1:318256178-318591715 GCF_037893015.1 Macrotis lagotis | reverse complement strand
AACTAGGACTCATTTGAACTGAGAAGCGGGCACAGGAAAGGTGTCTGGGTCAATTCCCTTCTTCCTATCATGTGTTCATGAGCACATGGTCGTCTTTTCTATTTGTTCATTTTTTTTATCTTTGGAAAGTGCCTATCCTGAGAACGAAGATAGGTCCGGGTCACCTGTTAAGTTTCCAAAGGTCCAAATATCATGCAAAGCCTGCAAGGCAGAAACTGGAGGGTAAAAAGTGCTGGCAATGGATTCTATTAGAATTCAGCTACTGAACTGTATGGAGCAAGCCAGCCCAGCCCAGAAGCCAAGCACTCTACCATAGCAATAGACTGAACCATCCGGGGGGTGGGGTATTTCCAGAAAAATTAACTCATACTAGTGGTCATAAGCAGGGCTGAGATCTGAACTCAGATTGTCCTGACTCCAAATCTAGATTTTTTCCCCCTACAATATGATGCCACCTCCTCTTCAGTATTCTTGAGATTATTCAAAAACATTTATTGAACAGCTACTGTTATGCATAACTAAGATCGAGCTTTTAAAAGAATAAAAAAGTATGTATCATGAAGAAAATGACTATTTTTGTTAAAATTTTTTATTATTTATGTTTTTTGGGGGGGGAATTTGAATTACAAGGTATTTTCTAAAGAGAAACTTAATCAAATGCTTCTCCAGAACCAGAGCTTGCTAATGTGAGGGCATTAAGCTAATTGACTGAGTCATTAATATTTAATATAATGAAGAAATACCTTTTGTCCCAGATTATTACTTATCTTTCTATATATATAAAGCGATTATACAAATATAAATTTATATATACAAAATTATACTTATATATTTTCCCCAGTCTCTTTTTTTAAATCTTCTCAGTTACTGATTATAAAATTTATATTAATTGTAGTGTAGCAAGTAGCAGCAGAAAGACATGGAGAATTATTCACAATGCTTTAGCTAGGAGAAAAATCATATCTAGTAGAACTTAAATCATGGCTGCGGAGACAGCTGGATGAAATAGTGGATGAAGTCCTGAATGTGGTCTGACACAGACTTTTAACTCAGAGACTGTGACACTGGATAAATCTTTTAACCTCTCTTAATTTCCTCATCTGTAAAAGGGAAAAACACTACCTCACAGGTTGTTGAGAAGAACAAATAAGATAATGCATGCTTTGTAAAACTTAGAGCATTACATAAATCTTACCTATCAATATTATTAACTGCAAATAACTTCAAGAAACACAGTGCTACCATTCATTTCACTCAGAATATCTAATAAATTCTCTCTTCTCAAGAATTTAGGTGGGAACTAAATCTAGCCATTAATTTTGTTAATTTTTTTTTGTAAGATACAAGTAGTTCTCCCCAGAAAGTTCTCTCTCTCTCTCTCTCTCTCTCCCTCTCTCTGTCTGCCTGTCTTTCTCCAGACTTATTCTTCATAGAACAATACTCTCAAGATTTTATCTATCTCCTTATGCTAGAGTAATAGTATCTATATTGGAAAAGTTATTGAAATTGAGGTTACATGCATATATGTCTTTCTGCTTCCTTGAAAGGAATGGAAGCTTCTTGAGGGTAAGGACTATTTCATTCTTTTGTCATTGTATCCTCAGTATCTAACACAGTGTCTGGAACGTGGTGAGAATTTAATAAATGTGTGTTGATCAATTAATTGATTTTTCTATCCTTTGACTGGAGTTGCAGATAGATGTTCACCTTTTGACTAGCTGGCACCACTTGGTCTCACTGACACCACAAGGAATGACACAAAAAGTAACAACATAAAAAACAACAAACATATCCTGTTGCTTCCCTCACTCATCCATGCTCAAAACCATAGTATTTTCCAAATCCACTTACAGAATCACTGATTCTCAGACTCAGAAGGAACTTTGGAACATAGTCTGTGCCTGAAATGTCTCTACAAATAGTCATCCGGCTTTCACTTGAATTGTCTAGTGACAGAGAACTTTTTAACTTTCAAACCCAAACCTACTTTTGATTAGCTCTATTTGTTAGGAAGAATGACTTTGTTCATTTATATCTTAAATTTTTTTTTTAGGTTTTTGCAAGGTAAATGGGGTTAAGTGGCTTGCCCAAGGCCACACAGCTAGGTCATTATTAAGTGTCTGAGATCGGATTTGAACCCAGGTACTCCTGACTCCAAGGCCGGTGCTTTATCCACTATGCCACCTAGCTGCCCCCCCAAAAAATTTTTTTAAATTTAAGGCAATAGAATTCAGTGACTTGCTCAAGGTCACACATGTAGGCAATTATTAAGTGTTTGAGGCCAGATTTGAACTCCTGACTCCAGGGCTGGTGCTCTATCCACTGCACCACCAAGTTGCCCCCACTCATGTCTTCTTGTTATTTTCAGTCGCTTGGCAGAAGGATTTCTTGAGAATCAGTAAGGATAGAATTGACACCTTCTATAGTTCTTTTAAAGAAGAAATTCTTAGTCTGGATGGAGCACATGAAGCCCATGGGGGAAAAAACTATGTCTATATTTCACTAACCTTTGATTTCCTTTGTAATCAAAGGTATTTTACATATTTAAAAACATTATTCTACGAAGTCATCCATACTTGGGCTTCACAAAACTGTCCAAAGGGACCATGACACATAAAAGCTTCAGAACTTGGGGCAGCTAGGTGGTGCAGTGTTTAGAGCACTGGCCCTGGAGTCAGGAGGATCTGAGCTCAAATTTAGCCTCAGATACTTAATAATTACCTAGTTGTGTGACCTTGGGCAAGTCACTTAATCCCAGTGCCTTGCAAAGACCAAAAAAACCCCAAAAGTTCCAGAATGCTTGATCTCACTACCCATAGTGTCTCCCCAAAACCTACATTTAGAGATATGAGGAGAAAGTCTGAGTCAGAGGAATCCAGGAAAAAGAACATCGAAATTCAGATGGAACCACAAAGAGAGCAATTTTATTACTACTGCATCAAATTTAATTTAAACTGTTAAACAAATTCCACATAACCAAAGTTATAATTTCACATGTAGTTCAGTTAGGTAGTACATGGAGTATGGAAGACTTAAGTAACTTAACGTCTACCTGTCTCGGTTTCCTCATCTATAAAATGAGATAATATTAGATCCTACCTCCTAGGGTTAGTATAAGAACAAAGATGAGAAAGCATTTATAATATATAACCTATTTAAAATTTTGACCTTTTAGGAAAGGAGGAAAAGGGAAGGAAGGAGAAAATTTGGAACTCAAAATTTTTTAAAAATTAATATGAAAAATGATTTTATATTGTAATTGAAAAAATAAAATAGAAAAGAATTTGTAAAACGATTCGTAAAACTTAAAGCACCATGTAATTGTTACCATTACTATTATTAATACTGAAATGTCCTTGGTTACCGATGATTAAATTCATTTAAAAAAGAAAAAGTTAAATTAAATAAATAAAAGTGCATTGAAATTTTTCTTTTCATTGTATACATTTTTAACAGTGATTCAAGTGATTTTGTACCATTTAGTGTTATTTCAGACAGTTTTTTTCCATAGAATATTGGTGAATATCATCAGAATCCCAAGGCAGAAAAGGAGGCCATCTCCTTCCTAACCAATGCCTTTCTTTATAAAATCCCTGATGATTGGTCAGGGCATTTCCACTGAGATGGCCTTCCACTTCTGGACATCTCTCTTTGTCAGTGTCTTCTTGCCATGCAATCTTGATCGACTCTTGGTGACTTCCACTTAGTGTGTCCAGGGCCGTCTCCAGTTGTCCTGATCCATATCTGGCCACTGGACCCAGATGGTTCCAGAGGAGCAAGTGAGGCTGGTGAGTCAGTACAGCTCCCCCCCCCCCCCACCTCCTATTCCAATCCAATTCACATGTAAGTCATGGCATCACCTCTATCCTGTCATGGTCCCCTTTAAGAACAAAGGACCACCAACACCTCCTTATTCCTAATGGTCTCTTTAGGACTAGATAGAATAACTCATCTCTCTGTAACAATCCTTCCAATGTTTCCATGTTTCAAGTATCAAATTTCCTTTCCTTCTCTTTAAGAATTTTCTCTTGCAGGTTAATTTTCTCCAGTTCTCTCTGTTTCTCATATAGCGTAACTACCAGTTTCCTTATTGCCCCAGTGACCCCTTTCTGGATGCTCTTCAGTTTATCAATGTCTTTTCTTTAAAAATAGCCTCTGCATTGAACTCAATATTAGAGATGTGGTTAGAATGAATGAATAAGAAGGTATGTATTAAGTCCTGTCTTCAAAAAGTTTACATTCAAATAAATAGGACCTAGAAAGGGCAAAGGGGGCATGCTTTGGAAGGGGTGGCTAGGAGATGGTAAGGCAAGACACTGTGAAAACTCTTCTATCAGATTCCAGAATGATTCCAGGGACTAACTGAGTATTCAGTTCCAGTGGGACAGGGATAAGGAGGCTAAGAACAATGGTGAGAATCTAAATAATATTGCTTGGACATGGTGACCAGGGCAGGGCAGAGAGAGACTAAAGTCATGGGAGAGGAAGAGACTTAGGACAAATCATAAGATTCATGGATCTAGAGCTGAAAAGGACTGTAGACCCCAATGCCCTCATCTTACATTTGAGGAAACTGAGGCCAAGGGAAGGGAAGTGACTTGAGCAAAGTAACAGAGCAAGTTATTGGCACAGACAAGCTAGGTTTCAGATGTCCTCCAGTCAGTGCTCATTTTATTTAATACAAGTCAAACGAACAAGACTGGAGAATTATTTTAGCATAGAATATCCTAGAACTGAGTACCTAAGAGTTCAGTCCTAGTCCTCCAGGTAGCCCTTAGCTTTACTATTTAGGGAAAACTGAGAATTGGACAAAACACATTTTGTGGATCCTCAAAGCTAAATTTAAAACAGACAAGTGTATGACTCTAGGGATTCTTACCTGTTGGCAGCAAATTTATTTGAGATGAAGCCTCCCGGAATTTGTGTCATAATATAACCCCAGAAAAAAGATCCATGAATGAGACCAACTGTCTCTGGGTCCCAGTTAAATTGGGCTCTCTGTGAATGAGAAAATAAATAGTCTGGGATTTGTATACCATCAAAAAAAGACTGATAATTATTTTCAATGACTGGTTTACGCAGGGAATTTTTGCCCAGGGGCTATGAACTTTTAATATTTTAATATTTTTTTTTAGGTTTTTGCAAGGCAAATGGGATTAAGTGACTTGTCCAAGGTCACACAGCTAGGTCATCATTAAGTGTCTGAGACCGGATTTGAACTCAGGTACTCCTGACTCTAAGGCCGGCGCTCTATCCACTGCGCCACCTAGCTGCCCCTATGTTTTCCAAAGTAAAAAGCATGTTTCTGCCCAAGGTGACTCAGAAGGGAGACTCACCCTTCTCACCTCTGACACTTGGAACCACAAATTGCCTTCAAGACTCAGTTGAAATGAACTTCCTTTCAGGGTCATACTAGTGTCTGTTGCCCTCCTATAAAACAAATTGCTTTATTTATATTTTGCATGCGCATGCACATATATACAAACAATTATTTGTCTGTTTTTCACCTTTGTAACTCAAGGACTGGGTTCAGTCAACTGTGTCTGTGATCCAATTTGGGTTTTCTTGGCAGAGATACCAGAGTAGCTGGCCTTTTTCTTCTCTGGCTCATTTTAACAGATGAGGAAACTGAGGCAAATGGAATGAAGTGACTTGCCCAGGTTCATACGGCCAGATGGTGCCTGAGGCCAGATCTGAACCTGCATGGCTTTCTGATTCCAAAGCCCACTGCTGTATTCTCTATGGCATCACCTGGTTGCCCTGATCCAGATAATAGGATCATACATACATACATCTGGGATACAAAGGGACCTCAGAGATCATCTAATCTATCCCCTTCGTTTTATAGATGAGGAAATCAAGACCCAGGAGGGCAAGTGATATGTCCAAGTTCACATTGGTACACTGATGTTCAGTACTCACCTGTTGAACTGAATTGAAAGTGCTACAAAAATTCAAAATATTTCAAGTAGATTAGCCTTGAAATGATTAGCATGCAAGTCTTCTTCTTGTATTTTATTATAAACTTTCATCACATTTTATTTTACATCCTTGTACATCAGATTTAAACAGACCTTACAAAGAACAAATGCTGAAGGACTTCTGTTGAACTGGGGTGAATTGACTAATATTCTGGAGATTGAACAAGACAGTCTTCCATTGTTGTGATTTTAGGATGGCATTTCTTCTCTTTTTTGGAAATGTGGATTAGAAAGTATCTCAGCCCAAACCACCCAGGTTTTTCCTCACAGTCAAAGGCTTTCTCAGCAGCTTCTCAGACCTCTTTGTCTCCCATTTAAAAATCTCATTCTTCATTATAAGGTTGAACACGTTCAGCTATGGCAATGAAGTCATTTTTTTTTCTTTCCATTTGGTTACGAGCCAGATTTCTACTTTCTCCCCTCTTCCCTCCCCCATGCACATACAATGTCAAATGTCCTTGACTAAAGCCAGTCCTTTCTTTTCTGCTGAGCCTAGCAAAACTGTGATTTCTTGCTCTGCATGGGATTGCTGTTCCAGAAGCCCTGGGGTGAAATCCCACTTGGGACTAAGGTCAAATGACTTTGACTTCTTGGGGTCTCAGTTTCCTTATCTTTATAATGCAGCTAATAAAGGCACTTTTGAAAAGCTACACTTGATGTCAGAAAGACCTGTGTCCTCATCCCATGGAAGAAACTTATCTGCTACAGCCCTGAGCAAGTCACTCAACCTATGTCAACTTCAGTTTCTTTATCTGTAAAAATCATAATAGTAGTACCTACCTCACAGAGTTGATGTGAAGATCAAAAGATATATCTAAATATCTAATATTAATCTAAAAATAATTTTGCAAGTCTTGAAATGCTACTTCAATATTCAGCTATTATTCTTCACCAAGCCATCATGGTATGATACAAGGGCTCTTGGCCCTGACGTCTACTTGGTAGATTTCAGGGGATCCATAAATTTGGATGGGGAAAAAAATTACATCTTTATCTTCACTAACCTCTAACTGAGACCTAATATTTCTTTGAATTATGATGTACGCAACAAGTCGTCTTTGTGAGAAGGGGTCCAAGGGCATTGCCAGACTACTAAGAAGATCCCTGACTCATTAAAAAAAAAGGAAATTTTGGCAAGCCAGATGGCTAATGCTCTCCTTGGAGAGACCTGAGTCTGAGTCCTGAATCTAAATCACACTGGTTATGTCATCCCAGACAAATTCCCTAGTCTCTCAGGGCTGTCTCAGAGAAGGTGCCAACCTTCATTGGGAAAGAGAACTCCCTCACTTGGGAGTTTTCTCTATCAATGAAAAATCAAACATCAGTCTCTATCCCTATTTTCATTCATAGGCTTATTAGGAGAATTCAATGAGATAAAATACAAAATTACTATATAGGATCATAAATGTATGGCTGTAAAAACCATCTTGTCTAACTCTCTCCCATTCTGTCAATTTTACAGATGAAAAAAATTGAAGCCCAGAGGAAAGAAAGTGATTTGCCCAAGATTATACCAATATGTGACCTATCATCATCATCATCACTATTTTTTATTGTTATCATTTTCCTCTTTCTAAAAGAATGATCAGGAACTATGTAGAAATATCAAAACAGGGGGCAGGGCAGCTAGGTGGCACAATGGATAGAGCACCCGCCCTGGAGTCAGGAGGACATGAGTTCAAATGTGGCTTCAGACACTTACTAATTGCCTAGCTTATGTGACCTTGGGCAAGTCACTCAACCCCATTGCCTTAAATAAATAAAAATAATAAAAACAGAAATATCATAATGAAGGAAGGAAGGAGAGCAGTATAGATCCTAGGGCGATGTCCAATAGTATCCAAAGTAAGATTTAGACCCTTAGACCCTCCAATTTCCTGATTATTATTGAGTCTGTAAGTTGGAGCCTGGGGGAGGCAGGTGGAGGATATTTTAGATTAGGATCAGCTTTTCCCCTGGGCCCCAGGGCAGATGGGCAAGGGGGCCTGAAACCATGGAAACTGCAAAGACCCTGCTAGCATTTTTCTGGAGAGGGGTTATCAAAAATGTCTTTTCACAAAGCCCTTGTTCCTGACCCAGGACTATCTTTCCAGGCAATAAGCAAATGCAAAGCCATAAGTCATTTTTCTTTGGGTCTCAGCAGAGGGCTTTTAATTAGCTGGGCTTGCTAACAAAGGACTAAAATAAAGCATGTGATACACATCTGAAGCCGTGATGATATACACATAAGCCTTCAGAAAAACAACCTGAAACCCAATTCCCAAAAGGCAAACATTCCACATTGGAACCAAGTGGTATTAGGAAGAAGCTGGTCTCTGAGTATTTGTTAGTTATAATCCTTTCACAACCCAAAACGGTGATCGCCTTGAATAAAGGGAGTTTCCATCATGCAACTCTCAGATCCTCTGGATTTCTAAATTCCTCTAAGTTGGCTTTGGTTTGAGGATAGTGGTTTGGGCTTCTTCCGTCTCTTCACTGCAAATGTGGGCAACTATTTACAGTCTCAACTTAAATTCTACATCTAAGACTGAAAAGACTTGTCTCTTTATGACCTTCCCTGAGGACCAGACAAAAATCACTTTGTATTTACCTTGTATGCATTTTGAATTTTCTTACCTCTCTACAGATTTCTTCCCTGAACCAAAGTAGAGCTTATTTTTTATTTTGTTTCACCCATTCCTAGAATGCTGTATTGAAAATTGTGTTTTTAAGAAAAGCCCAAGGGGGCGGCTAGGTGGTGCAGTGGATAGAGCACCGGCCCTGAAGTCAGGAGGACCTGAGTTCAAATCTATCCTCAGACACTTAATAATTCCCTAGCTGTGTGGTCTTGAGCAAGCCACTTAACCCCATTGCCTTGCAAAAAAAAAAAAAAACAACTTAAAAAAAAAAGTCCAAGTGGTGGAACAGGTAGAAAGATGGACTATGAGTCGGCATGGCACTTAAATTAAATTGGAATGAGGAAGATCTAGGTTCAGATCCTATTTATGCATGGCCTTAAGCAAGACATTTACCAGCTCTGTGCCTCAGTTTCCTCATCTATTAAAAAAGAAGTAGTCTCAAATATTCTTTCCAGAAGAATATTAGACTGGTCATATTGACCAGTCTAACATCCTACCAATGCAAAGGACATTGCTGGATGAAAAAACTGCCCCTACCAAGGGAGATCCATCTATAATTTAGAACAAGGAGGACAGTGACCTGCCCAGAATCACACTACCCATATGGTCTCAGAGGTGGAACTTCAACTAAGGTTTTCTGGCTTTCAGGTCAACTCTATCTATGTAGCCCCAGTGGCTACTTAATATCATTTGTTTACTATGTCATTTAAGAAATTTTCTTGCAGGGGCGGCTAGGTGGCCCAGTGGATAAAGCACCGGCCCTGGAGTCAGGAGTACCTGGGTTCAAATCCGGTCTCAGACGCTTAATAATTACCTAGCCGTGCGGCCTTGGGCAAGCCACTTAACCCCATTTGCCTTGCAAGAGAAAACCTAAAAAAAAAAAGTGTTCTTGCCTAAGTGGGATGGGATGATCAATGGAGCCCTCTGACTGCAATATGAACTGGACTCCATCTCATAATCTCAACCCTACCAAACACATCCATTTGGAAATTAGAGAATTGAGAATGAAAGTTAACCAAAGAATTACCCTAAAGGGAATGAATCAATTCATAAAACATTCACCGACCTGGACTTCTGGCTTCCCATCTATGTATACAGTACTGTTATTGACCATCTCCACAATGGCAACACCAAGGTTGCACCGAATCCCAAAGGAAATGCAGAATCCCAGGCCACTCATGATGGCAATGATGTAGCGCTTGGGTATTCCACAACAATAGCAATCACATCGAGGGGCACTCTGAGCTGGAACCTGGACTGGCTGCCCCTCTTCATTCAGCTCAATGTTGTCTTCTTCCACATTGGTCCCATCAATTTTTCTGAAAAGGAAAATCAAAGAGAAGGAAAGAAAGAATTAGGTCTAATTGAGGAAATTATATTGAACACAGAAGGAATAAAACAATTATAACTGTAGAAGCAGGGTCTTTCAACTAGCTACCATCTGCCATGTCCTCCAGCAATTGGGTGGCATTGTGGATAAAGTCAAATTAGTCAAGAAGACCGAAGTTCAAAAGCTGCCTCTGACACTTATTAGTTATGTGACTGTTTTCCCAAGTCAAAACCTCTATTAGCCTATTTCCACATTTTTAAAATGGGGATAATTATCCCCAATAGCACCAATCTCATTGGGTAGATACGAGGATTAAATAAGGTAATACACATAAAGGACTTCATCAACCTTCAAGTATAACATAATTATTAATTTTATCATTATTATACTATTTTTCTTATATGTGCACATTTACCTGGATGTTATCTATCTCCTCAGCTGGAATGTAAATTTTTTTTTAATGTTTTTTTTTGTTTGTGTCTGTTTGTTTGTTTGTTTTTGCAAGGCAAATGGGGTTAAGTGGCTTGCCCAAGGCCACACGGCTAGGTAATTATTAAGTGTCTGAGATCGGATTTGAACTCAGGTCCTCCTGACTCCAGGGCCGGTGCTCTATCCACTGTGCCACCAAGCTGCCCCAAGTGTAAATTTTTGAAGGCAGGAAGCAATGTTATCTTTCACCAAAGTTTTTTTCTTAGAATCCCTTGTTCTTAATACAGTAGACAGCTAAGGGACACAGTGTATGGAGTGTGAGATCTGAAGTCAGAGAGATTCATCTTCCTGATTTCAAATATGGCCTCAGACATTAATTGTATGATTCTGGGCAAGTCACTTAACCCTGTTGGTCTCAGTTTTCTCATCTGTCAAATGAGTTGGAGGAGGAAATGACACACTACTCCAGTATCTTTGCCAAGAAAATTCCAAATGAAGTCACAAAGAGTCAGAGACGACAGAAGCAACTAACTGTACGACAAAAGCAACTTAACAGAGGGATTGGTACAAAGTAAGACTAAATAAATGTTGAGTGATTGAGAAATTAATTTAATAAGACCTTCTAGGATACATTCCATCATTCCAAGAACACCTTCAAAAGCTTTTTATGGGGGGGCAGCTAGGTGGTTCAATAGGGATGGATAGGTGACGCAGTGGATAGAGCACCGGCCCTGGAATAGGAGGACCTGAGTTCAAATCTGGCCTCAGACACTTAATAATTACTTAGCTGTGATCTTGTGCAAATCACTTAATCTCATTACATTGCAAAAAAAAAACCCAAAACCCAAAAAATCTTTTAAAAAAATCTTTATTTTCTTCCTCTTAGTAGTTAAGTGAACAATCATAAGTACAGAATGGACCAGATATTGTGGCACTTGTCTGATGTGTTGGTTTGTTTTGCTTAGCTTCCTTCTGATAAGGGAAGTTTTTCTGGAGGAGTCCTTTACATGCACCAACTTAACTTTTATTCATTTTGTATTTCTAAAAGTCCTAGTGCCATTTTAAGCTTTACAGAAAGCTGTTATGTAAACTTCACATGAGAATCTGAGGGAATCTTCTGTCATTAAAGAGGAGCAGAGAATACCTGGCTGTCCACCTGCTACCACTCACTGTTAGCAACAGACTAGCCTATATCCCCTTTTCTTAGCATCCCTGACATCTTTTACTCCCATTCAGACCTCTAACAGAATTCAATTGCCCTAAGATTATTGGGACAATCTATTTTATAGATTCTAATAGGTAGATCAGTTGTCTCCTCCAATAGAATATAAACTCCTTGAAGGCAGGAACTGTTTCAAGTGACTCTTTGTCTCCTTAATATCTACATGTGAGCCTGGATTTCTCCTGACTTAGCTAATCAACCCACAGGCATTGAATGCGAACTATATGCTTGGCTAGGGCTACAGAGACAAAAACCTTTAAGAAGTTTACATTCTAAGGAGACAATAGATAACTAAATAATATATACAAAAGTGATAAAATAATTTCATGGTAATTTGGAGGAGAAACTATCATGAGGGTGGGTGGGGAATAATATGACATTTCAAGAGTAATGATAAAACTCTCTACCCAATGTCACTTATTCTCATCGCCTGAAGATGGGCTCATCTCTTCCCAGAATATATTGCCCTAATGATCTTTCCTAGGCAATGGGATGATAACAGTAGCCAGGGCACTGAGTCCAGCATGAGGAAGACCCGAGTTCAAATCCAGTCTCAATGGTCAATTGTATGACTCAAGGCAAGTCACTAAGCCTGTCCACCATACTTATACCATGGATATAAAAATAGTACCTATTTTCCAGAAGGGTTGTGAGCATCAAATGTAAATACTATTTATAAAATTCTTAGCACAGTGTCTGACACACAGCAAGTTCCCCAAGACAGTTCCTGCTCTCAAGGAATTAACATTCTAATATAAGGAGACTATTTGCATGGGGAGGAGTGGCCCGGAAAAAGGAAATTTGGACTCAGAAAGTTGTAGGGATGGTGAGTGGAGCCATAAAGAAGTAAGTTGGCACATAATTTAAGAATTCAATTACAGGGCAAAATTTTCTTGAATGCTGCCATTCATCCCCTTATATCTAAAGAGTTAAAATTGATGAATTGCTTTCTTTTTGTTAAAATTATCTGGCTGGAGAATTTTATTACAGAATGGTTTTTTTCCATCAAACCTTCAATTGATATTATTTTAGAAGTATGCAGTTTAACAAATTATTTTACATCCCATAATTCAATGTAGGAGAAACTGAGTGATTAAGTGGAGAAATGGTAAGTCATCAGTTTGGTATCATTTCATTTCATTCATAGGTAGACTTACTTTTCCAGAGAGAGAGAGAGAGAGAGGATTTTATTTTTTAAGAAAAAAAACATGTGGCTCAGAGATTATAACTCAAGTCAGATATAATTTATCAAGAATAAAAGAAACTTCATCCTTCTCTTTTTATCAACACATTTTTTTTTAGGTTTTTTGCAAGGCAAAGGGGGTTAAGTGACTTGCCCAAAGCCACACAGCTAGGTAATTATTAAGTGTCTGAGACCGGATTTGAACTCAGATACTCCTGACTCCAAGGCTGGTGCTTTTGTCCACTAAGCCACCTAGTCACCCCCTTTAGCAACACTTCTAAAAGTACTTTTACTCAAACTTAGCTTCCACCTCCTCCAGTTGAGCAGACAACAACCAAGACCCCTGACTCAAAAGTCATCATAAGGAAGAAAAACAGTTAACACGAGAGTTCAGTTAAGATGTAAGTCATTAACCAACCGACCTTTCTAAAGCACAAACTTGGCAATTCCCCATGCTCCCAGCAATTTGCAGGCTCTGAGCTCATGTTAATTGGAACAAGAAGTTGGTAACATTTGCTCCAATATATATTCCACTTGTTCATCCAGAAATAATCTAAATCTCCTCACAAACCCTGCTCCTTTCAGGAATTGTCTTCATTCATACTGATGTATGTATGTGTTTATATGTGTGCATACATAGACAAATATGTGTGTATGTATTTCTCTTATATATACATATTTGTATATATAGAGATAGATGATAGATAGATAGATAGATAGATAGACATAGATTTAATTACACATATGTATGGGTATCCCTTTAACACTCAGATGATCTGCAATGAGCCATAACAAGGTTGGGACAAATGAGGTGCTTGAGACGATTAGAAAGTATATAAAATATAAATTGACCATTTCCAAACAGGCCATGCCACCAACATCACAGAATTCAAGATCATCTGGTCCAATCCCCTCTGAGACCCAGGAAAACAAATCCAACTCATTTGTATGTCATGGTATCACCTCCCTGATGTCATGGTCTTTTTTCATAATGAAGGACACACAACAACATATAGGGACTAAATGGAATTTGAACCCAAGTCTTTATATTGTAGAACTAGTACTCTTTTCATAGAGGCAATTTCAGATTCTCTTCTCTAATGTAAAATCGGGCAGTTATGGTGCTGTTGGCAAGAAATCACTTTAATAGCAATTTGAATTTGGACACTAAAAGACTCTTACACACACACACACACACACACACACACACACACACACAGACAAACACACACACAGACAAACATCACAGGTCAACAAAGACCTAATTAATCACCAACAACATCTCTGAGTCATTTTCTTGGCTGAAGATATAAAGCCACATCTATTATTTCTCTTTTCTTGTTGATAACTTTTATTTTTGCATCACCTTCTTCACAGTTGTATCCTTCCTTCCTCCCTCTCCTCCCCAGTGAGTCATCCCTTTAAATGAAGAATTTAAAAAAAGAGAGGGAAAAAAAGTTTGTTAAAACTAACAGGTATATCATATTATTTCCAATGGACTTATTCCAAACATAACACTTGGGAGATCCTAAAGTGATTAGGTCCAATAAACACTTTGCCCAAGTGCAGATTATAGGAAAGATATCTTAAGACTTCAATACAGTATGGTCCTAAGGGGGAAGGGGGAAGAAGAGGCATTTTTTAAAAAAATAAATGAGAAAGTATGAAAACAAAGAAAGAAAAAAGAGGAAGGAAGGGAGGGAAGGAAGGAGGAAGCAGCTGCAACTGCCAAGGGTTGATTGTTAAATGATCAGTGTAAGCATTAACATCTTTAAAATTGGCAAGTGCTACAAATTAGGATTTGATTTATTCTTTTGTTGGTTCTCTAGATTTAAGAAAGTGATGGAGAAAATGTTAATAATAATGCAGACTAAATTTAAAAGTGACTCTGTGAAAACATTCTTCTCCACCACAAAGAACTGGATATTAAAGATTTATTATCACACCCTGCCTAAGCCTGCATTTGAATCCTGCTTCTGTCACAATAACTATATGACCATATTTTTGATTACCTGAACTTGTCAAAGAAAATTAAAACAAAATTTATATTTAATGCCTAATCATTCTCCATCGACCAAAGTATATTAAATTAAAAATTATGTACTGAATACTAAGTGCTTAGTACTGTGCTGTGTTCAGAAGATATAAAAACAAAAAAGGAAAAAGAAATTTAAAGAAGCTGACATTCTATTGAAGGAAAATAATTACATAATCATTAAGCTCAAAATATCAACCCAAAAAAGAGATTTAAAGAAAAGAAGAAAGAGCAGTGACAAACAGGGGTAGAGAAGGCAGGATCAAAAAATGGTCTCATATGGGAGCTAATTGGACTAATGGCCTAGTCTAAGGTCCTTTCAGGCTCAAAGTTTATGACTCAATGAACTAAAAACTTATTTCTTTACTAACTGTTCTTGATTTTGATGAGTTTCCAAAACCAAACAGAAAGAATCCATTATTTAGAGGCCAGTCTATTGATGGGGCTTAGCTAGGATGTCCTCAGACAGTCTTTCACCAGGCTAGGCCTCCAAGCCTTCCCAGTAAGAAAGAAGTTGCCAGAGTTTCTACTTTTCTGTTATAACTTTTCAAATCTCATCACTCCTATACCATGATGAGTCCTCAGAGAAAGATTTAGTTAAGAAAGAAATAAAACTATAACTGTAACCAGGGCTTTCGTTCAGAGCTTAGAATTTGGAGGGTGCTAATAGCATTTGCATATCCTTTCATCGCTCTGGGTTGAGTTCCTCTTTCAACTGTGCTTACCACCCCATGGTATCCTGGAATCAATGTTCCCTCATACCACCACCCAGCAACGGGGGTCACTTTTTTTGTGTCACTTGCCCCAAGCAAATTTCTTGGGGTGACTAGGTGGCGCAGTGGATAGAGCACCGGCCCTGGAGTTAGGAGGACCTGAGTTCAAATCTGACCTCAGACACTTAATTGCCTAGCTGTGTGGCCTTGGGCAAGCCCCTTAACGCCATTTGCCTTGCAAAAACATAAAAGAAAAAAAATGAATTTCTTTCCTAAGAACTGAAGTCATTCAATTAGTCAATCAACATTCAATAAATGCTCTTTAGGTGCCAGGGCTAAGCAAAGCAGTTGCAAAGAAAAGGCAAAAGATAGTCCCTGTCCTCAAGGAGTTGACAGTCTTGTGACTTTAATGACCTCTTTTATTTTATTTTTTTAATTATATTTATTTGAGGCTGCCCCAATGTTCTTCTCTTGAAGCCTCTTTTAACCTTGATGTCAATAGGTCTTTTGAATTAAAATTCTTCTCAGAGATGCCAGATTTTGTTTTTTCTCTAAATATAGGTGAATGAGTTCTGTGGGTTGCATTAGTGTGAATGTTCCTTCTTCCCAGACAAAAGTTTTATGGAACAGGAGAACTCAGTTCTTAAGGATTGCTAATGAGCCATGTGTTTTAGCCTTTGGGTGCTGACAAAAGTATTTACTCACAGTTCAAATGTTCACAATAATTGTGGAGAAACTTGGGGGAAAAAATCTGGGCCCACATTTACAGCACTTCCATTTTATTTTGGCAGATATGCTAACTTACCCTTTTGTCTGACTTTCTATCCCTACCTTTGGTTTATCTTTTGCTCAAACACAGCAGTGTTTGAGTGGAAAAAAGTGGAAAAAATACTGACTCCAGAGTTGGAGAATGTGAGCTCAAAACTTCCCTATGGTTGTTAGTTTCTAAGTGACTTCAGGTTACTCCCTTTATTTTGTGGGGTCTCTATTTTCCTCATCTATTAAAAATGACAAGAATAGAATAGTGGAAGCAACAGAATAGTGGAGACAGAAGACAAATTCAAATTTGGATACTCCCACTTCCAAGGTACTTTTCAAATTTGAAATTAGATACATTTCTAGAACAAGATACTTACTACTTCACAAGGTTCCCCTATTCTATGATTGAAAAGTTCTGGATGTTTAAATGAATGGGTTTTTTTTTTCTATTAGGCTGAAATTTGCCTCCTTATAATTTACTTGTGAGGCAGTGGTCCTATATACAGAATGCTGAATGTGAAGACAGGAAGACCACGATTGGAGTTCTACCACAAACACTTAACTTTAGGGAGAGTCCCAATTTCTAGGACTGTTAAAAGTAGCGGATGGACATGATCTCTGAGGTCTCTTTTAGCTCTAGAGAAAGAGCTTTACATTTCTTTCAAACTCAGTTTCCTTCTTTGTAAAATGATAGTTTTACACCTCCCACTCTTAGTTTCTTCCAAAACGCTCCATATTTTAATCGTTTTAAGTCTTAACTTCCCAGGAGGATATAACTAATTCTAAGTTATTAATTGCTTAAATATTATCATTATATGTTTGTAAGAGCTTTTTGTATTATAGTTGTTCAGCCATGTCTGAGTCATCATGACCCCATTTAGGGTTTTTGTGGCAGAAATGCTGGGGTGGTATACCATTTCCTTCTCTAGCTCATTTTATGGATGAGGACAAGGAAACAAGCAAGGTTGTGACCTGCTCAGGTTCACACAGCTAGAAGCTGGATTTGAATTCAGGTCTTCCATACCCCAAGTTGCCATCTAGCTATGTCGACGTTTTTTGTTGTATAGGAAATAAATACCTGCTCCATCTTTGATATATATTATGCATTGGATAACCTTCTGTTCCCCAATTTGGGGGAACCTTAGACATGAGACTAAATCTAATCTTTAAGTAGTTTTCCCTCAGAGAACTGAAGTAGGAACAGGTCCATTTTTATAGCAAGAGTTCTGTGTGTGTGTGTGTGTGTGTGTGTGTGTGTGTGTGTGTGTGTTTGTCTGTGTAGTCATAGAGATACCCTAACAGTCTGGTAAAACCTATGGATTCCTTCTCAGAATGATGCATTTTTAATGCATAGGATTACAAATGAAATGAATTATATTGAAATACAGTCATCATTGAAATATAGTTTTTTAAAATAAATTTTCTCAAGTCTCTCTCCAGTAGAGTCTTATTTTCTTTTTATTCATTCATTCATTTGTTCATTCATTCATTCATTCATTTGCAAGGCAGTGGGGTTAAGTAACTTGCCCAGGGTCACACAGCTAGGCAATTATTAAATGTCTGAGGCTGGATTTGAACTCAAGTCTTCCTGATTCCAGGACTGGTGCTCTATCCACTCACTGCTCTACCTAGCCACCCTGAAATATAGTTTTTAAGAAAAAAGCGTTTAAACTAGCTCATGGACCCAGGTAAAGAACACTTGTCTTAGATATTGGGGTTCCCCTACTACTGAACCCATGCAAGGTGATGAATGCTAGTCCAAAGCAGAAGGGTCCTTACAGGAAGCAGGAGAGATTGTTGAGTCCAGTAGCAGTTCTAATTGCTAGATTTGTTGCCAAAGGAGAAAGTTTTAATAGTATGATAGAAACAACCATATAAGTCCACTAAGATAAGATATCAATAAGTCCCAATAAGATAATAATAATAATGATAATGATAATAACAGTCCCTGAAATGAATACAGCACGTGAGCATTTAGATTCCCACATCAACCCGATGGAGGTATCGTTAATCCCAGTTTTACAGATGAGAAGGGTTAGGTCCAAGAGAATTTACTATAGCAATCACTTTTTAGGGATGTAGGAAGCACTTTGATCCTGCCATGCAGACCAAATACCACAAGGTCACGGTTACACTGGAGAAGAGCTATGGCATGGATCCTGCTATTGGGAAGTGGCAACAGTGCACAACAGTTCTCCCTTGTGCAGAGAAAGTGCCAATGCATGGGACCCAGAGAAATGCAAATTCTAAGGAGATTTCAACTAAGCTTCCTTTCCATTTCCACCTAAAGGAGCAAGGATGATGGGAATATTACATTTTGCTACAGGTAGAGACAATTAGAAGTCCATCCCCACCATTTATTAGGATGCTCGAGGAAGCTATTGATCTAATGTCAAGAGACTGGGAACTGGATTCAAATCTAGACTTGGATTTACTAGCTGAATGACCAGGGATAAATTACTTCATTTCCTTAAGCCTGCTTCCTCATCTCTAAAGTTGAGCTAATAATAATAATAATTCCTAAAGCATCTCCTTTACAAGGGGCGTCTGCAGGTTATAGATTTATAGATTAGGAAACTGAGGCTCAGAGAGCTATTGTAACTCGGTGTAAGTATCTAAAGTCTTCATGACTCCAAGTCCAATGTCCTATCATTTACACCACTCTGCCTTATATAAAATATTTGGGAAAAGTTCAAGGTGCTCAACAAATGCAACAGGATTTGGTGATTTGTTGGTTTGGTTTTTTTAATCTATGCTGTTTTCAGTGAAGAGGAAATTTCTCCCACTGATGTCGACTAGCTACTTCTCTGCAACCTCTGTCTTTAGTTACCTGAGGAAATCGAGAAATGAATGACGAAGTGATTTTGTTCATAGTCCCAATGCTAGCATGTTTCAGGGGCAAGATTTCTTCTCTGCGTTATGCTTCATTCCTCCTAAATAATAATAATTGTTGTTTAACCTTCTTGCATTGTGCTTCACTCCTCCTAAATAATTATTGAATTGTTGCTTTTCCTAGTCTCTCAGGTTTTTGTTGTTTTAATGTTGTTTTAAATATATAAAATAAAATGCATATGAATACAAAGGAAATCAATTATATTGAAATATAGTTAAGCACATATTTTTTTAAAAGTTCCTGAACTTCAGGTTATCACCTCTACTTTAAATAGCAAGCAAAAGGAGGAGTTGAGATAAAGAAAAGGGGGGAAATTTTGTTTGCAACTTAATAATTGTCTTACAGCTGTCACTTAACACCATGCCTATGATGCTGTTCAAGGCAGATAACAGAAGTGATGCTCTGACATCTTTTTCATGAAACAAGCCATACTAAATAGGTGATTATATTCCCTGAGAGATCAGGAAGTTGTTCAGATACAGGCTTTAAAGTCACCTGCCTAGTCTAATAGCTTGTCAGCAGTGTGTAGATTCAAGAATACTGAGGTCTGTTTTTCTGTGATCAAAAACTGTTTGAGAGCATGGGGTAGGGAAAGGCAATATACCTATGAGAGACCATACATTACTTTTTAAAAAAAAACTCACCAATATTATCAGAATAGTAAATTCATAAGAAATAATCCCAACTTAAATGATAATTAATATTATTAAAGCTGTAATGAGGAATTTATTGAGGATTAAGGCAGTGACTTTAAGTTCCCAAAATGGACTTTTTTGCCTGCCTTACTTCTATGGATAACTTAAGCCATATTGTCTTAAGAAAGGGGAGGAGTTTGTCTTTGTGATTGGATCCTCAGGGAAGTAGATTCAGAGTTTTAAGGAACCTGGGAAATCAATTGATCCAATCCACTCCCATTATAGATAGGGATTCTGAAGTCCCGGGAGTCAGAGAAGTGCCCAAGGTCACACAACTGGTAAAGTAGTGGTACTAAGATCCAAACTCAAGTCCAGAAGAACTGGAAATGGTTGGAAGCAGCACTGGGGTAAAAAGAAAAATCAATCTGTTCAAAAGAACCTGTTGTAGGGCAGCTAGATGGCACAGTTGATAGAGTACCAGCCTTGGAGTCAGGAGGACTCGAGTTCAAATCTGGTCTCAGATATTTAATAATTACTGAGCTGTGTGACTTTAGGCAAGTCACTTAACTCCATTGTCTTACAACAACCTCCCCCCCAAAAAAAAAGAACCATGTTGTAAACATTTTCTAGGAGTGAAGTTTTTGGCAGTAAATTCAGTCTGGTAGAACTTTAGATGAAGAAGAAAATGCAACAAGTACTCAATCCAATTTTCCCAACTGAAATGTATGGTTTTTAAATAATTAAAAGAAGGATTTCATCATCTCAAATCCCTCTTATTCCCTCCTACCAACTTTAGGACACTAAGGCACAAGAGGAGCTGGGATTATTTAAATAATAAATAAAAATAAATGGTCATAAATATAATGACCATTATTGAATTAAGTATTAAACTAAATATCACTGCATAAGTCTGTACACTTAAGGAGAGGTTCGATTCAATGCATTTTGTATAGAGATTCTCTTTATGGATCAATCTTCCAAGTTTAAGTAACCACAAATATACTTCAAAATTAGAATACACAGTACAGTCAGAATACATATAGATCTAAAGAAATACAACTGATACAACTGATGAATCACTTCCACCTTACATTCAAAGATAAAAAGCACTAAGTCTTATTAAAAAAACACATATAGAAACTTGGAATCTCTTTTAAAAAAACCATAAATTAAAGTGCCCCATGCTTTCAAATATTTGAAACTATTTATTCATGATCAGATAGGGGGTTTTTTTTAGAAAGCATTTTTTTAAAATAATCTCATATTGGACTGTACTTTTAAAAATGGCTTTCTTTCTTTTTTGCATGAGCTCTCAGAATCTTCCATTTCCTTTGATACCAATCCTTAGTCTTTGCTTCTCTCTAAATGTGAATGACAGACTTTTGCTTTAAAATGACTAGCTCTTATCATGCTCAAACTATTAATACTTTATCCTTCCTGCCTTAGAGAAATCACATATGGAGTTACCTTGGATAATTGCTAAGTTTAAAACACTTGCTTGTGCAATTCTGTAATGAAATATTTCATTAGGAACTATATATTAAATCCCAATACAAACAACTCATCTTGCTTAATAACTATTCAAAGTTGCACTGTCTGTTCAAACAAAAGAAAAGCCAATTAAGAACCCAGGTAGAAGAGGAATGGTTAAATAAATGCTAGCATAAAAATACTGCAGAGCTTTTAGGACACAAGTATAAAGAATATAAAGAAAGCTGAAAAGACCTTTGGGAAATAGTGCAAAGTGATGTCATCCCCATTTACGGTAATAGAATTAAGACTATTCATCATTTAGAGGGCAATCATATAGAGTACAAGAGGTGCATTTTAACTAGGAGCACTGCCCACGTTCAGTATTGCGATCATAGCAGAAAATGTCATAGCCCCCCCAAATCTCCAGCTCAGTTATAGGGCACCCCGTCTTAGTCACATTCATTTCTTCCATTCATCTTTAATCCTACTGAGAAAGAAGAATATATCGGTAGGTATGTTCTGGGCTCTGCAATATAGTTTTGACATTTCTCTTAAAAATCTTTTATTTTTTTCTGTATATTTTTCTAAAAAAAAATTTTTTTTTAAATCTTTTTTATAAAGACATTATAATGTCTGATCTGTTTAAGCCCTGAATTTGAATGTAGCAATGAAAACTTTACCTTTGGAAAATACCCAAGGAGTCACCAACGGCGTTCTTCACACCCTCCTTTCCAGGCTTCAGGAATTTTTCTTTCCAAGTAGTGAACCCCTTAAACGGCATGGTGAATGAGGGACCCCTCCAGTGGGTTAGCAGGAATCATTCACCAGGTCCGTCATCCTTGCTCATTTCCAGTTTGAGAGACCTATTAGCCGGAGTCCTCCCAGGAAGACAAGTTAGCCACTCTTTCCCTCTTGGAAGTAACAGGAAGATGAAATCCAATCAAGTTGTCCTAGGACCAGGAAAAAAAAATGAATGGGCTACAATGGGTCTGACAGCAATCAGGCTGGGGAGACTCTTCAGGAGAGCTGAAAGCAAGGCAGGGCGATGGTGGCAGCTCTCATGTGCATCGACAGTGAGGCTCAAGGCAGACTCCTAGGGGCTGCAGGTGGAGATGCTAAAGGGGGCACTCATTGGGTGACCTGGGAAACAGACATCCCTGTGCCTTTGCTTCTCCCTAAGCTGGCCCTGGTTTGGGCTGAGCTCCATCCTCCATCCCCGCCCCCCACCCTTGGGCTCAGCTGTGCCTCTTACTCCCAGACCCTCTTCAAGGGGATGCTATAGTAACGGACATCATACCTACCCCTCAGCCAGTTATTAATAGGCTCTCATTCAAAGCAGGCATCCAGGAGCAAAGTTGATTAAACATTTAGAAGTTTTTTTTTTTCCAGCACCGAGGACAGAGGAGCAGTCAACAAATAGCCGGATACCTTTGGTCTAAGAGCATCACTCCTTCTTGGTGAGGCAGTGGGTGCACACTCAATGGAAAGAGCACTGAATTCTGGATCAAAGGTACCAAGTTCAAATCCTGACTTTCTCACTTACTAGCTGTGTGATCTGGGCAGGTCCTTTAACCCCTCTGGGTCTTAATTTCCCATCTACAAAATGAGGTATTGGGTGGCTTTTGTGGTCCCTTCCAGCTCCATGACTCAGTCGACTGCTTCAACAGGGACATGCAGGGAGTAGTTCAGGAGAAAAGTAATCATCATAATTCTTATTTTCCTAGAATTTTAGGAATTACCAAAGTTCTTACCTAGTTTATTGGTTTTCATTCATTTAAATCATGTCTAACTCTTCCACGATCCCAT
This sequence comes from Macrotis lagotis, assembly GCF_037893015.1. Taxonomy (NCBI): domain Eukaryota; kingdom Metazoa; phylum Chordata; class Mammalia; order Peramelemorphia; family Peramelidae; genus Macrotis; species Macrotis lagotis. Next base: position 318,568,638 of record NC_133659.1, on the reverse strand, counting down.
TTTGAGTTTTCTTGGCAAAGAAACTGGAGTGGTTTGCCATTTCCTTTCCAGTTCATTTTACAGGTGAGAAAACTGAGGCAAATAAGGTGAAGGGACTTGCCCAGGGTCATTTCCAGCTGCCAATCTTTCCTAATACCCTTGTGAAAAATATGTAATGCATACATACATGCTAGCAAAGGTAGCCAGTAGCCTAAGGTAACTGTCCCAATTGTAATTAGAAGTTGAGACAATCCACCTTAAGGCATCAATATGATTGATTTGCAATCGGAAAAACTGGGTTTGCACCCTGGTTTGGCCACTGCCTATGCCAAGAAAATCATTTCATGAACCCATGCCTCAGGGTTCTCATGTGCAAAATCAAGAGATTAGAGATGACTTCAAAGATCCCATCAAGCTTGAAATTAATGATGCTCTTATACTCTTACACCGTTTGTCGTTTATCGATGAGGAAGCTGAGAACTAGAAACCAAGTAATTTGCCTAAAGCTGCATAGTTGTTTCAGAGCAAGTTTTGAACTAAAATCTCTTGACTTTAAGGCAAACATTTTACAGTATTCAGTATAGAGTATACAAAACTACTTGTACCTGCAGACACTTAATGGCTATATAATCTTGGGCAAGTCACTTAACCCTGACAGCCTCCAAATCAGGGTCATCTCCCATCATCCTGATGTATATCTGGCCTGTGGACCCAGATGACTCTGGAGGAGAAAGTGAAGCTGGTAACTCAGCACACCCCTCCCCTCACTCAAATCCAACTCGTGTGCTTGTCCTGGCATCACCTCCCTGATGTCATGTTCTTCGTTACCTGTAGCTAGTTGGCACAGTGGGCATGGCATCAAGAAGATTTGAGTTCAAATTCAACCTCAAACACTTCCTAGATGTGTGATCTGGGGCAAGTCACTGAACCTGTCTGCCTCAGTTAGTATGACAATTAAATATATGTATACTGCTTAGAACAAAGAAGGTGTTTAATACATATTTTCTCCCTTTCCCTATAATTAAAATTTGAGATAAAAAGATTTTAGAAGTTTCATAGTTCAACCCACTTTTCTTTTTAGGTTTTTTGTAAGACAGTGGGTTTAAGTGACTTGCCCCAGGCCACACAGCTAGGTAATTATTGTCTGAGACTGGATTTGAACCCAGGTACTCCTGACTCCAGGGCCTGTGCTTTATCTACTGCACCACCTAGCAGCCCTTGACCCACTTTTAAAAAATTTTGATAGCATTTTCTTCATCACTTTCATTTCCAAAGACAAATAAATATATATCAGTGTGGGACTTCCAAGCAGCAGGAGAATAACATATATTCCAAAAATCAATCAATCAATCTCTCTCTCTCTCTCTCTCTCTCTCTCTCTCTCTCTCTCTATTTATATATATATATATATACATATATGTATGTATATATATATATATATATATATTTATATACTCTCCTACCTAGTAAAACATTCTTTGTAATCAAGAAAAGAAAAAAAGCAATTTAGCAAATTTAACCAATATGATGACCAACTTTGACAATATATACAATGTTCTACATCTGTAGTACCCCACCTCTTCTAAGAAAGGAAAAAAGGTAAACAGGGCCTATTTATTTTTATTTTTAATTTTATTTATTGTATTCTAACTTTCTGCCTTATGTAAGGATGCTTTCTATAACATTTCAACCTTCACTGGATTACTACCCTGATGCAGAACTCATTACCTCACAAAGTAATTTGGATAATTTTGTTCCTAATTCTTAACCAAAGTTGGTTGTCTTTTGATTCATTTCAGTTCTGGAGCTTTAAAGAAAAGTCTGATCCCTCGTCCCCACTAGGTAAAGACGGTTTCCATGGCTGTATTGTCTTCTCCAATCCAATTATCTAAACTGTTCCTCTCAAGATACATTTTATAGACTTCTCATCATTTTTGTTACCTTCCTCTACCTATTCTCCAGTTTAGTTGCTTTTTTCAGTCATGTCTATGGTAAAAATACTGGAGTGGTATGCCATTTCCTTTTCCTACTCAATTTTACAGAGGAGGAAATTGGACAAGGTGAAATAACTTGTAGAGGGTCGTACAGCTAGAAAGTGTCTTAGGCGAGATTTGAACTCAGAAAGGTGAAGCTTCCCGATTCTAGACCTGGTGCTCTATCCACTGAGTCACCTAGCTGCCCCCATGAGGTGACTAGATGACAAATGTTATCAATAATAGGAATGGATATGAAAGATAACAAGATCACAAATCTGGATGGGAAAAGGCCATATTTGAACTCAGGGAAATGAGTATTCCTGACTCTGGGTCAGGTGCTCTATGCACTACTGGGGTTACCTAGCTGCTCGATTTTCCACTTAGACCATTTTCCAATATGGTCCCCAGACCTGAATTTGACATTCTAGATATCTCTAACTAACTTAATAGATTGGACAAGGATGCCCCTCCAACTCTGGGGTGGTTTTTCTATATATATCTTGTTCGGATTAGTAAATGTTCACTATTATAATGATGGAAGAAGGGACATGAGCTTAAGCCCCATTCCTCCAATGAGTCAGTTTTTGAATACTCCAGTCCATATTGCTCTCCTGCTACTTGGAAGTCCCACATTGCTATGCATTTATATCACTCAATTTGGGCTTAAAAGATATACACACAATCTTTTATTCTAATTAATAATACCTGGCACTTATAGAATGCTTTACACATATATTATCTCATTTAATCTTCCCACAACAACCCTATGAGGAACATGCTAAAGATTATTCCCATTTTGTAAATGAGGAAACTGAGGTCAAAAAGATGTTCAAGTGACTTGCCCAGGGTCACATAGCTAGAAAGTGTCTGAGGCAGGATTTGGCCTCAGGTTTTCCTGACTTTATTCTCTAATCTCCACTATCTAGCATGGCAGCATGCAATAATCAATAGAAAGCTAGCCTCAAAGTCAAGAAACCCTGGCTTCAAATCTCACCTTCAACATATACCAGCTGTATGATTCTAGAAAAGTCACTGATTCTTTCAGTGCTAGGTAGCTTAGTGAAAAGTATGTTGAATTCAGTCTTAGAGTCACCAGTTACTGAGTGTGACCCTGGGAAAGTCACTTTGAGGCTCAGTTTCCTCATTATTAAGATGAAAATAACAACATCTCTTAGGGAAGTTGGACCAAATTAGATGACATATATAAAGAATTTTGCAAACTTTAAATCACTATAGACATACTCGCTAATTATTAGCATCATCTTCTAGGTTGCTGACTTGCAGTTGGAAAGAATTTTGACACATGGGGATTCCCTACATGAATGATATCTGATGACTTGTGGTGTAAATAAATTCATATACTAAAGCTTCTGGTTTTTATCTTTCTCCTCATGTAGTTCCACCTACAGCAACCCTATTTGTTGGACTAACTGGACTAGTAGTCACCTTCCAAGTGCTAGCTCCAGAGTCTTCCAAGAAAACTTATTTTCTTGAGTTCAAATCTGACCTCAGACAGTTATTGTGTGACATTGGGCAAGTCACTTCTCCCTATTTGCCTCAATTTCCTCATCTGTAAAATGAGCTAGAAAAGACAGCAGTAAACCACTCTAGCATCTTTGCCAAGAAAACCCCCAAAAGGGGACATGATGGGACATAACTAAATAACAATAACATTATCCATTGCACCCCAGGGTATAATAGGACTCGGGACTTTGATATGGAAAGTAGTTTCCCCTTTTTCTCTAATTCTTAATTCAAAATTCAGGTTTTTTTAGGATTTTTTTTTTTTTTGCAAGGCAAATGGGGTTAAGTGGCTTGCCCAAGGCCACACAGCTAGGTAATTATTAAGTGTCTGAGGCCTGATTTGAACTCAGGTACTCCTGACTCCAGGGCAGGTGCTTTATCCATTGAGCCACCTAGTCACCCCCAAAATTCAATTACTTAAAGGATGGTGAATTAACTCTTTAATCTTGGTCAGACCCCACTCAATCTATTTTTTTTTTTAGGTTTTTGCAAGGCAAATGGGGTTAACTGGCTTGCCCATGGCCATACAGCTAGGTAATTATTAAGTGTCTGAGACAGGATTTGAACCCAGGTACTCCTGACTCCAGGGCTGGTGCTTTATCCACTTTGCCACCTAGCCACCCTGACCCCACTCAATCTTAGAAGGAATTTAATTCCATTGTGTTCTACTCAGGTTTGGGTGGGGATAAATTCTTTGATTAGATTACCAAAGACTGAGAATAATTTAGAAATGAGATAATGAAAGTACCTAAGAATAGGTCCAGACCCTCACTGTGATATTCATTCTCTCACTAATTTTTAACCTAAGATTTTCTTGGGCATTTGAGAGTGCCTCTTTTAATAAACTTTTAGCCGTATTAATAAAATGATTACATTACCCAGAAACTATTTAAATGTCACAGACTTCACTTATGATTTCATCATCAATATAAAGAATTTTCAGAAAAGAATAACTCTTACCAATGTAGATGGCCACCTTCTTGGAAAGTCCAGGGCATTGAAAGAATGGACGACCAGCTGAGAATCACACAACCAAAAGACAGAACTCAAACCTTGGTCCTGGTAGCTCTGAGCCCAACTTTTTACCCTACCCACCAATTCCTTGGCTGTGTATCATTCACAGTGAAATACAGGCATAGAAAAGACAGTTTTTATATAACATTTAAGGTTTGTGAAGCATTTTACTAATTTGATTTTCCCCCAAAATCCAAAAGGTGATGTCATGAATTTTCTCAAACATTATAATTGTACAATATGACTGATGCATCCGTATATGATGATGTCTTAAAATTTGCATAGAGCTATACACCCTTATCTCATCCAGTCTTTACAAGAACTCTTTCAGAAAGATGATACAGGTGTTTTTGCTCCTATTTTGCAAATGAGGAAACTGAGGTTTAGAATGGTTTAGCCAACACCACAGAAGAAATTTTAAATCTGAATTGGGTCTTTCATATTCCCAAGTTTTGCTATTTTTATCCACTGTTTCACTGCCCATCATTAAATAATTAAATCTCTTCTAATATTATCTGGCTGATCCCTTTCTAATGCATGTCCCACAGAATTGCCAGTCTGACCAAACATCAAGTTTTCATGGACTCGTATAAAGATGGCACAGGTGGTATTAATGTTGTTCAGTCATTTTAGTTACATGATCCCATTTGGACTTTTTTTGGCAAAGATATTGGAGTGGTTTGACATTTCCTTCTTCAGCTCATTTTACAGGTGAGGAAACTGAGGCCAACAGGGTAAAGTGACTTGCCCAAGGTCACACAGCTAGTAAGTGTCTGAGGCCAGATTTAACTTCTTAAGATGAGTCTTCCAGACCCCAGGTCTGGTGCTCTATCCACTGAGCCACCTAACTTCTCCAGATGGAAGGTAAAGAGTGGTAGACAAGAAGCGAGGAGTTCAACTGAGTGTCATTCTGTTGAACATGACTATAGTGGAAAGAGCACTGGGTTTGAGGTCAGGGGACCTGGATTCAAATCCTGCCTCTTCCTCCATACAATGTGGATGTAGATTAAATGGCCTCTCACTTTCCATCCAATTCTAAATCTCTGATCGCAACTGAACCTACACATTTTGCATGTGCAGCAAACAGGTGCCATGGCCTTTGGCCTTTTCTCTTCCTATCCTTTTTAGAGGTAGCCTAAAACAAAACAAATATTTGAGGACAAAGCCTCAGTTCTACAAAGCTTCTTACAGACAGGTGTAATTGTGATTTCTTTAGGCTACAGTGCCACCTTCTGGCCACCAGCAGACACAGCACATTCACAGAAGAGTTTAAAGACTCACAACTGATGTACAGCAATGGGGCTTTGTGATTCTTTAGCTAAATCCAGAGACGGGTTCATTTGTTTCCTTCTGGGCACCAGTTGGTCAATAAACACTTAAGCAAAGTTCTGTCATGGGAACGCTCCTTCCAAAAGTCTGCGAGGATTAGATGGATGGATATGTTGGATGATGATGGATGGATGTGATGAAGGGCTCTCAAGAGCACATTTTGGGGTGGGGGATAAGCACAAAGTCTGGCAGGTTCTTCTAAACTGGACAGAATTTACCTGAGGTTGAGCTTATTTAAATTTCCGAAGTATTAATCAATGATATAATGTGTGTATACGTGGTTGTGGTTACGTGGCGAGAGAGACAGACAGACAGACAAAGACAGAAATGGAGAGGGAGACTGAGACAAAGAAGGGAGGAGACAGTTATGAGGAAGGGAGAGAACAAAGGCAAAGACAGAAAGGGAGAGCCAGGGAAAGGAAGGGGAGAGAGACATAGCAGGAGAGAGGGAGATGAAGGGGAAGACAGACATGGGGAAGGCAAAGATAGTGAGAGAGAGACAAAAAAAGAAATTGAGGGAGAGACAGGGATAAAGTATCTGCTCCAGAGAAATCAGAAGTTAACAGATCCTTCTACAACACAACTGAGTTCCATTTCACCTCAGTCAATTCAACCTTCTCTTGGCGGAGGATCACAGGTTTTTAGCTCAGAGATCTAAGAGTCCACTAAGCTCAATCTTCATTTTACACTATCAGGAATCACTAAGCTTTATATACAAAGTACATATTCTCTTCATTTGAATCTCCCAAACAACCCTATGAGTAAGTCTTAGTTTTCTCCACTTCACAAATGAGGAAACTAAGGGTGACAGAGGTTAAGAGACTTGTCCAAAGTCATACAGCTTGTCCAAATGTTGGAAAGGATTTGATCTCAGGTCATAAGGAGACCATGGACAGCACTCTAACCTTACACCCTCCTCTCCGGTTTTAGGTTTGGAGGTTGAGAAGGGGTTGGATACTTAAATTAGTGACTTCATTTTAAAATTTATGAATTTTTTCGATTGAATCTTTCATTGGCCTTCCTTGTCAAACTTAGCACGGCTCTGGGTACATGCTAAGCAAACATTTGATGACATTGTATAAATCTATCCAGGCAGCACCAGCATAATGCAACCAGAGTCAGCCTCATAATGCATCCAAACAAAATGCTTAATATAAGTTAACACCAAGCACCTCCCAACACTAAACACGGCATAAATGAAGTAGACATGTATTTGGGGGTATGAGGTCAAGGAGAAGGGGACATCTTACTGAGAATTCCCTAAGGGCTGATGAACAAAACATTTCTTAAACAACTCTTCTCAAGGTACTGTGCTAGGTAATACAAAGACAGATGCATCATAAAGGCTTTCAAGGAGATGGCAATCTAAAAGAGGAAACGAAAACATATGTGATGTAGGAAGAAGAGCTTGGAATTGGAGAGAGGACCTGATACCTCAAACCAGCAATCACTTCCTCTAGCAGGATCTGTTTTTCTCACCTGCCCAATGAAGCAATTTGGATTAGACAACTTCTAAGTTCTCTTGTATCTCTAAACCAAAGACGCTGAATTCAAAAAGCCTGAAGTTCAGAACAAAAAAAAAAAAGTGATGTGGTCCGATGTGGTCCCAAAACCATGCTAGCTTGATCTTACAATATAAATAAGCACCTATTTTGTATTAGGCTTTTGGTGTAAAAAAAAAAAATTGAGTTCCTGCCCTCAATGTGTTTGCATTCTCTGGGGAAGAGAGAATCAGAGAGATAGAGAGAAAAACAAGAGACAGAGGTGGAGAGGGAGACAAGACAAAGACATGGGGGGGGGCAGAAACAGAAAGGAAAGACAAAAGAGGGAGGGGGAGATAAAAATAAAGGCGGTAAAGAATTTTTGTTTTCTAAACATGATACAAAATACATAGAAGGTAATTTGTGAGGGAAGCACTAAGGATTAGAAGGATTGGACAAAAAGTATCAGAGGTGGTACAATAAAACATATTAAGATTACAACTACATTTTAAAGTCATAATCCATCTCACGTCTACAAAAGTTATTCCTTTCCTTTAGTATCCCTTTTCCATTGTGCTTGTCCATTCACCTTGGGCAAGTCACTTAACCTGTTTACCTCAGTTTCCTCAACTGTCAAATGGAGCAACACCTACTCACAAGGGTTGAGTATTTGTAAATTCCTCAGGGCAGTGCATTACTTAATGATTCACATTTTCTCTAGCTTTTTCTTTTATTATAATAAATGTTCTGTTGCATTGATACACCACAGTTGGTTTCACATATGGTTATAATTTTAGGCCCCAGAGTAGGCCAAGCACCTTGCTTTCAAGGGATGAAGCTGATTCTGTCCTGCTGGGATACATTTAAATAGACTGGGCTCACTTGAAAGAGCTGGGTTTCAGAGAGTACTTGGCAAATTGTAGAGTCTTTCAGGAACATTTTTTTTGTCTATTTTGCTTCACTGCCACCACCTACCTAGCAGATTCATTGCTAAGACATTTGTTGAACTAAATTATCCCACTGAGATCATCTAGAAGGGCTAGGGAGAAAGCCAGGAATAGGATTCCTTATCTGCTCAGTATTCAGAGGCCCGGAAGTGTTGCTAAAAAGATTAGACAGACCTAAATTTATGATCCCTGAAGTCATACACTTTGGGCTTTCTGATCAACTGCAAGGCCATGAACCAGAAAGCTAAGCAGGGGCAGAATTCTGGGCAATGTCATAACCTGTGAGGCTGGAATGAAGTCCCCAGCTTCCCTTCCACCTCTTCCATGTTCCACCTTTCATCAAAGCTCAAGCCCCATCTCCTAAACCCCCCTTATTAATTTCTCCCAAATTACTTACTTTGTATGTAAGAGGTTCCCCTAACAAACCTAAATTCTCTCAAAAGTGGAGACTATTGGGTTTTTTCATCTTTGCACCCCAGAATCTAGTACTGTTGCTAGCCCATAGTAGGTGCCTATTAATATGTGCCTATGGTGAAGCCCCCAAATCAGCATTTTCCTATTAGGGACATTCCCCAGGTGAAGACCTTCCAAGAAACTAAGAGTGAAATAAAGAACAGTCCCCATTATTGCCACCGCATGTCCTTCCATTAATACAAAGTCACAAGCCAAACTGCACCCAAACTCCCACAAGAAATTAGCTGAATCAAGTTAATCCATTACATATTCAATCCATCCCTCAGTCACAACAGTATCTTCTCTAATCAAAGAAAAACACACACAAAAGATAAGATTTAAACATTAGAATAAAAGTTTGGCCTAGGTTTGTGCTGCAAACCTGCACATCCATCAATCAATGGCAGTCTAGAAAATGAACCTCCCTATGACTGAAATAAATTTACATGATCCAGAAGTTCTGAATGCTTCCACATTATCCTCACTATTTTGTTAAATCCATTATCTATCTCACCATCTCTTTTATCCACACACTAGCCTTCCTAGAACCAGCAAAGTATCACTGGAAGGCTGCCATGATCTAGGTTTTGAGAAGCCCCATTTACGATGGGAAGGCATTTTAGAGCAAAGCTTTAAGCTGAGATTGTACTAAACAGAACTTTACACAGAGAACTGCTGAAGAGCACATTCACTTTTAACTTCAAATCTAAACAATGTGGGGGGAAATGGAATTAACATTTGTCATTAATCCAATTAGCATTCATTTGGCTGGACACTCAATGGTAAATAATACCAATTATGTGTGAAATACAGAGGAATCAAAAAAAATTAGGGATCCACAAAAGCTTCATGGCACTTGGAATTATGTTTTAGAGAAATTGGGCAGCGGGGCATTCAAAGAAGTGGAGAAAAGCTATCTAGGCAACAGCCTGGTCAAAAGCACACAGATGACTGTCTGTGAAAAATGACAACTGCCCAATGGGCAATTAGGCAGATTTGCAGAATGTGAGAAGGGTACTGGGTCTATAAGACTGAGAAGACAGGTTGGAGTTAGGTCTGCCAGTGACAATCAGTGGAGTTTGCATCTGACCATGGAAGTGATGGGAATCCCTGAAGCAGGGGAGAACAACACAGTCCTCAATTTACTAAAAACACTTTCAAGGTCCAATAGCTCCATTATCTTATCATCCAGTCCACATGGCTCTCTATTATCCTGATATCCTGAGATACAGAGAGCCAGACTGTATCCTTCATGGATCTGCTCTGTGATCTGGTTTCCTAGTGTTGTTGAAGGAGAGGGAAAGGATCAATCACATCAGGAACAGCTTCCTGGAGGTAAGATGCACCTTAATACACACATGTTCATACAAGGGAAGCAATATGTGTTAGTACAAATAAATGGCTAAAGTCCTAGAGGCTGAAGTTGTAGGCCTGGCTCTTCAATTAACTCACAAAACACTCTTGGGAAAGTCCCTTTATCTTTCTGACTCCCAGTAACCTCCCCAGTACAACAAAGAATGGACAATTAAGTGAGGATGGGGAACTGGGGGGAGATGGAAGATAACAAAAATCAGGTGAACAGCTGAACAAATTGTGGCATATGATACACTCCAACACACAGCAGATGCTACCTAACAGTTATTCTGACCAGCATCATCAATGTGCGCTAAGAAATTATCAAGGGTTGTGTTTCTAAGAAACCTGGGAAGACTTCTATGAACTGATGCAGTGAATTGAGACATCCTCAGACATAAACCGTTACATCACTATAAAAATAAGCAACTTCCAGAGACTTAAAAACTTTAATCCAGTGCAATGAGCAATCATGAACCTACCTACCTTACAGCAAAAAGGTGATGGAATAAATATATAGAATGAGACACACACTGTGGACATGGTCAATGTAGCAATGTGTTATACATGTTTATTACAAGAGTTTAGTTTTTCCTTTCTAATTTTTTCCTAGGCAGTGATGGGAGTAAAAGAGAAATGAAAAGGTTTTTTGTTTTTAAAAAAGTAGACCAAGTGGTCTCTTAAGTGGTCCCAAAAGAAAAACCACAACTGTAAACTTAAAAAGAGTACAATTCAATTGCTTACAGGCAATGCGTTTTTACATAATGTATCATATTTGAGACTTCCAACAAGGCTACGATGTAGACATCACAGGAATTTTTATTCCAATTTACTATTAAGTTTCATTCACTTAAAACTCCAGGAAGGAAATCCACTTTGGGAAAAGGAAAATAAAAGTCCATTTTTTCAGACTGGTACAATATACTGTGTTTTTTCATAGGAGAAAAGTATGAACTTGGTAGAAAAAAGGGAAAGGCACAACTGGTTATAAAATGATAAATTTCTCTAGAATTCTGAACATTTATTCAAACATGAGGATTCCAATTTAAGACGACAAAAATAATCTTCTACATCATGCGATTTTTAAAAAAAGTACCTGTTCCACAGTGGGTAGAGCACCAGCCCTGGCTGGAGTCAGGAGGACCTGGGTTCAAATCTGACTTCAGACACTTAATATTACTTAGCTATGTGACCATGCACAAGTCATTTTTTTTTGCAAGGCAAACGGGGTTAAGTGGCTTGCCCAAGGCCACACAGCTAGGTAATTATTAAGTATCTGATACCAGATTTGAACCCAGGTAGCACAAGTCATTTTAACCTCACTACCTTGCAAAATTTTTCTTTTAAAAAGTACCTGGTTCACATAGTTCTCAATCCCTCGTAAAATTTATCACCATAATTTTCCCCCAAAACATATCATCTTGACAGAGCTGAGCAGTGGCACCCAAAGCAACTAATATACTAAAGGGAAATTGTATGTGTATGCAATGAATGGGAAAAATATTTTCAAAATATATCTCAATTTTATTTCCAAAACTCTGAAGCATTTTGAATGAAAACAAAATAATCAGGAGCTTAATATTGCAAAAGAGCATTTATGTCCTAAGGCTCGATACCAACTCTCCACCAGAAATGACCATAATCTTCTCCAAGCCTCAGTAGACGATATTCATGTGTGGCTTGTGACCATTCTGGTTCTGCACCCCTCCAAAGTGTCTATGACCAACATTCTGGCTTTCCTGTTTATTAGGAGAAGATCCTTCCAAATTAAGTAAAAAATTTTACCAAACAGCAACTACTTTAATTACCACAAAGAAAATATACTTCAAATTTTTCAAATATTCGTTTCATGGATGAATTTTCCAAGGATGATTCAAACCCCCAAGAATGATAAAGAATGCAGTTTTATCACAAATAGATTTTTCTTTGGCTAAATGACTTTTTTAATGTTTCTCATTTCTGAAGTAAATTATCGCAGTATTCCTCATCTAAGTCATTTCTAAGATCAGATATAATAAAGTACAGCTCATGCAGAAATCAGATATGAAAGTTGATTTATTTTTTAAAAAGTCTTCTTATATCATATGTTGGCAGCAAGAATTTTTTTTTCTCATCGAATTACATTTTATAACCAAATTCATATAACCCAGGACACCTAACAAGAGGATCAATAGCACACAAAACTTAAAGTGGTTTCTTTAAAACCACTGCTGGTCCCAGATAATTCAAAATAAAAGGATGAAGGCAGCAATCATAACACACACACACACATATATATATATATATATAGACACACACACACAAAGAGTTCTTTGAAAGATGAGTTTAAATTTATCACTGCATTAAATGTGGAAATATAATTTAACAAAATACAATTCACATTTACAGCATAAGGCCCTGTGGTTTTTTTTTTTAAGCAGCAAATGAAAGAACAATATCATTAGTGAAAGGCTTTAAAAAATAAAGCATGTTGGTTTTTTCTGTAAAAATGTTAAAGAATTAATTCTTCCCTTCCACCAAACGGTCAATTCGAAACTTCAAAATGTTAAAATAAAGGTTCCTGAAATTCTTAGGAAAGGAAGAATTAACATCAGTGGCATTAATGGAGAAGAGGTCAGACTGTATCATGGGCAAGCTGAGCATCACTGTTGGCAAGCAGAAGATACAACTGCTCATTTGTGGAGAAGTCAAGTTTATTACATTTGGAGCAATACAGCAGAACTTTAAAATTTATTCATCAAATACACTTAGATTCTTACAAATTTACCTTGGAAAACGCCACCTCACAAGTTTCAGTTCAAACATCATAAGAAGGCAAGAAGAGACAGGGCAAAGCCCCAAACCGAGAACTGCACCAAGGGACTGTGCCCATCCAACCAGGCTCCTCTGCTCAGAAAAAGGAACAGCAAGAGTCAAATGATCTGGGGAACCCAGCGACAAAACCCACTATGCCTATGGCACGAGGCAGACCATGCTCTACCAGGCTGACAATGATTCGTCTTGCACTAAAGATAGTTTATGAGGTTTTTACAGTTTGAACCAATGAGAAGCAAGATGAATGGAATTTTGCACTATTTGCTGAGAACTGTCTAGAAAACAACAGATGCATAAGGATAGAGAATAGCAAGCGACCTGATCCTTTCTGAAGGCTTACAGTTTGCTTTACTTAGAGAATGATCAATTCAGGAATCAATTCAAGCAATTGGGTAAAGAACCAATTAAAAGTTGCGGCATATGGACTCTGGCAACACAGGGCAGATAAAATGCCATCGACTCCTTTTTGTCTTAGACCAAGTGACGCAGGGAGAGAGGAGCCACTGACACCAAGGTTTTCCGCTCTAAGCAACCCTGGTTTCAGGCCATGCCTTCAGATCACTGAGAAAGGGAGGGAGGAGAGGATAGGGGAGAGCGCAGGAGGGAACAAATCAAACTGCATTCAATGTGCACAAAAGACAGGATTCTACATGACTACAATGCTGATGTGGACACCCTTGTTGTCCTCCAGCAAATCTCTCAGACTCCGTCCTGTAGGGAGAGTTCCTCCAAGTCAGATATTCAATCAAACATACCAAGATGGAAATCAGCTTACCCATGATTAAAATGCAATCAATTCCTCCAAAGGAACACGAGGTGCCTTACCCAAAAAGATCTTTTAAATCATTGCTAGCTGAGTTGCTATTAGTCATGTTGGCTGGCTGTGCAAAGTTCTGTGGGTTAAAGAAAGGATTGCCCTGCAGACCAAAGGCAGGCTGTCCTACCATGTTCAGCTGGGTTCCCATGACTGAACTGCCTGTCCCTGGGGACCCTTGAGGAGGGACAAACTGATTAAGCCACTGGTTTGGTTTCTGTTGAGATAACTGGTTCATGCTAACTTTGGGTTTCTGAGGCCCAAACAGACTGTCCAGAGCAGACATATCAGTGGGTCTGTGCGGGGTCTGCTGAGATATTCCAGCTGAAGCCCTTCGAGTGTGCAGGTTCGGTAAACTCGAAGGTGGACCTAGAGGCATCTGGGCTGCCACTGGTGTGGCTGGGCTGCTGAAGAGATGCTGGCTTGCGCTAGCTGGCAAGCTGAATGTTGGTGTCTGAAAGCCCATGTTGGTATTGAGGCCATTTGTCAAACTTCTCTTTGTATTATCAACCGGTGTGGAAAAAACCATGCCCATCCCCATGGATGGGACCGAAGAGAAACTACTGGAAGCCGAAATTTGGGGAGGGTTAACAGAAAGGCTGGTCAAAGAAGACATGTTATCCATCAAAGTTTCAGTCAAGTCCTTAGTCTGCAAAATATATAAAACAGTAGTGTTATGGCTATTTGCATTAAGATTAGGCTCTTAAATCCCATAAAGCACATTAACATGTCAGAGGAAAGCTTCAGCTCAAGTCATAGTCAAGTGAACTTATTAAAAATACAGAATTTTATGCTGATTTCTCCATCATTTCAGAGGGAGAAACTTTTCCTTCGATTAACATTAAAAAAGGAGTTTCAGTAAGTCTTCTGAAATAAAAATATCATGGCATGCAAAAATTCAAATGATTCCTGCTATGAACTAAGCTTGTACGGAACCTACATAAACATCAAGGACCCTGGTACCTTTTAAGTGTTCTGAAAAAATAAGTATTTAAAAACAAAATAAAAAAACCTCACAACTCTACTCAAAAACATCAAAGGAAAGAGTCAGCTCATTTTGCTTCCTTTCCAGAGAAATTAAGAGTGGCAGGTGTTTGCCAGAGCTTGAAATCATCCCAGCCACAACCCTCTGAGAATGAGCAAGGGAAAGAAGTCTTTATAAATTCATCTCCTGGGTATTTCAAGCATGATATAACTACTATTTTAAAAGAAGGCAAATAAAAGGATACCAAAGAACATCAACTCTGACCTGTTTGATGGGCACCACAGGGGTGTGAGACTGGGGCTTCAGGGGCTGCTGACTTTTCAACTTCTGAGCCTGTTCCTGTTCCTTCGCTAACTTTTGCTTCTCTTCAAGTGTCAGAGATGCCTTCAAAATGAAAAAAGATAGTTCATGTGGCAATGTTAGATTTCCTTTTTTAAGGCAAAGATCTTCCAGACAGTCCTGAATTTTCACATGCCAGGTTTTCTTTAGGCGCTCTTCACCAAGCACAGCACAGAAGAAAACTTCTGAGACACTTCTCAGGTTCTAGTTCAAAGGCCTGAGGAACATCTGAATGTGGAAAGCTCAGCCCCTTGCGAAGGAATGGCTTCTCACGTATGAAGTAAGTGTGGCGACGCTGTTCCAATACAGTTCAGGATCCAATACAAGATAGCAATAGGGAAAGCATTTGCTAAATCTCAAAGCTATTAAAGACTTGGAAAATGATAATATTCACACAGTAGTTTGTCACAACATGGTAGTTTGGCAGTAATTTCACACAAACAATAGTCTGAGTAAGATTTAAATTTGCCCTGGTTGAGAAATACATTTCTTGTTAAAGGGCTTCAACTGTATTGAACTTACTGAAAAACTCTAGAACTACATATGACAAACTGGATATTGGAGTCCTCTTGTTAAGGTCTAAAGAAGTAAAGATTCATTTACTTCAAGGTCCATTCTGAAAGGCCTTGCTTAACTTTACTTCCCCTGTATCTCAGAAGGACAGAACAACTCCTAACAAATCGAACTGCTCTATATAAAATTAGATAATTATGCCTATCGTATTTTTCCTCCTAGAGCTTCAGAAGGGATTCTATCTTTTGCAGCTCTGTATTCTGGATGGTCTCTCACATAGAGTGGATATTCTATAAACAGAAATAAATTAAGACTGGTCTGAGTACAGGCAGTTAATCCCAGGATTCTACCAAGTTTCTTTAATTAACAAATGAGACAAATGGTGTTTTATAGTTTAAAAGTGGAATCAGAGGAAATAAGGTGAAAGTTAGTCTCAAGAAAACACCATGTCATTTAGTTTGGCTTTCTCTCCAAGTAAGAGAGAACTAAACCTGTAGGAAAAATATTTAAGAGGAAACCAAAAGAATAGAGCCACATTTCTTATGTCTGGTTTTCTTACATCATGCATTCTACAATTACTACAATTATTCAGGCCTTGCTGAGAAAGGATTCTAATCAGGAATCAAGTAGATCACTAACAGACAAAAGACACTGCCTCTTACCTCTTCCACTCCCCAAATGGAAAGTCAAAAATCATTGGGGGTCTAGTCTGATTCCCCTAGCACATTTTATAAGACTCTTTAAAAGAATCTTTTTGGGATAACATGTTCATTATCTTTTTTAACGGACAAACACAACGTTTGCAAATGGTATGAGCTACCAAAATGAAAATGACATGAGAACGCTACATAAATAACAAATGAGCAAATGGTTTGACACCCCAAGTAAATACATAAAGGTCTGTAATTAACACTCAGAGCTACATAAAATTACAGTCTCATAAGTATAAATATTAAATGCTGTTTTAGACACAAAAATGAACTTGCTAAGCCAAAGTTTTCCCCAAATATATAAAAGCACATCCCTGGATATTTTAACAGAGAACAAGGATAATTCTCCTGTGAAAGGAGACCCATCACTTTGCTCATCTGTAAAATGCAGGGGCTCTCTTGATTGCCTCTCAAGCTCCTTCCCCGCTCTGAGACAAGATGCTATAAACCAAATCTACAGTGCATGGCCACTGGCTAATTCTGATAGAAACACTGATATAAAGGTTTATAAGAAAGAAAATCTGAAGAAAAAAACCTGAAGTGAGGGAAATGATCAACATCAATTACCAAAGTTTAATAACTGAATCTGAGAATCTCTGAGATATATTTTAGCAGTTCTTTATTTACATACACTGAACATTCAGTTTCATTCTATCCACACTTTCATGTCAACAAAACTTATTTATTTAATGATCCTTGGAAAGTGTTAGGAACTAAAGTCTTTTTCCTGACAAAAACAGACCTGCAAGAAAAAAAGGCAATAGATGACAATTGGAGAAAAAAACTTACTCTTTTCTGTGTATTCTGTGTCCCATTCTCTTTACTGTCTGAACCACCACCAGTCAGAAGGTCTGTGCCAATATTATTAAAGACCTTGTCAATCTGTTGAAATTAAAAAGCTAGCTGGTTAAACAGACACAAAAAATAAATTCAATGAAGTCATTATTTTCCAAAAAATTCTACAAGTGTTAAATCCTATCTTCATTTGTAAAAAAACATTAATTTATCTCAAAACTCTTACCTGACTACCAACATTAGGAACTTTTGTCTCTTCAGATGCATTCATTTGATTAGTGATATCCAAAGATCTGAAATTTAAGCATAATTATCACTATGTGAAAGAACAGAAAGGGAACTGCATCTTGCTGGTGCTGAGCAAAATGTGACCCACAGCTGGAGCTTTCTAAGTGTTTAGTGCCAGCCTGAGGGCCCTGGGTTCCTGTGCCACACTGCCTGGATAAGCCTCTGAGAGACACACACACACACACACACACACACACACACACACACACACACACACACACACACACTCTGGGACTTGCCTGGGGGCTCTAGAGCTAGCCTGAGGGACTTCTGGGGGGGGGGTGGGCAGTGAGGTCTGCCAGAACATAAGGTGAGTGGGACAGCCAATGTGATCAAAGGGCAGAGGAAGTTAACAAGGCCAAGGCAATCATGAAGATGACTGGAATTAAACAAGTCCCAGAGAATGGGCAGGAAGAGATGCACTAGAGAGAGCTAGGTTTATTTTCTCTTAGCTTTCTTTTTTTTTTTTTTTTTTTTTTTAGGTTTTTGCAAGGCAATGGGGTTAGGTGGTTTGCCCCAGTCAGCTAGGTAGTTATTAAGTGTGTGAGGCTGGATTTGAACTCAGGTACTCCTGACTCCAGGGCCAGTGCTCTATCCACTGTGCCACCTAGCCGCCGGGAGGTCTTGCTACTTGAAGGAGCCTCCCTTGCCTTCTATTCCCTCTTCTAGCTTTCAGAAGCAGTCCGTGCTTGGCTTCTTCAAAGCAGATTCTGCAGTAATTTAAGTGTGCAGGAGATGGATAAAGAGCCCTTGGCAAGTAATGACTTCTATCTCTCCTTTCTTGCCCCAGACAGGGCACTGTCTTAGGGAATGAAGACCACTCCCCAATGAGGGAGAGAAGGAGTCCTGAGAGCAGAGGTCTCAAGCTCGAGTGCCACCCAAACCAGATCAACATGTAACTGGAAAATACTTAACAAAATAAGAAGAAAGAATACAGCTCAGACAGTACTAATGGTCTACAGCCTGCAGAGATCCATTTCTATTTGAGTTTGACCTTGCTGCTTTAAAGGTTGCAGTTATTTTATAAATATTTCAGCTGCTCCAAAAACAGAATAAAGGATCTATTTTTTGGAATGTTGTGAAGCTTATATCCCTACTGGCCTTGTTAAAGGTAGGGGTCAATATAAATTTATAATGCTAAGGAGTGATGTTGATAGGAGAATTTCTGAGAGATGAACTACACGAAAAAAACGACATTCTTCCTACTGAATTAATGCATTCATTTTTAAACAATGCCCTCTTTCAACCTAACCTTAAAGGTGACCTAAATAAAAAGGAAGAAAAAATGCTTGGCTTTGGATTAAATTAAAACTAAGTCTTTTCAAGTCACTCAAGCTGAAGCCTGGCTACTCTCACAACTGGAACACCTAAAGAAAGCGACTCACTTCTGTTGTTCTTGCATTATGTGGAGCTGCTCCAGTTTCGTTTTATGTTCCACTTCCAATCTATGAAGCATCTCTTTGATGACCGAAATAAAAGAATTGAACTAAAATTAAAGATTAGATAAGATTACAATTATGAAAACTGGTAGTAGTAAATAAAAGTCAGTTATCAAAATATTCCTTACGGTTACTATAGCAATACAATTTTATAACATGAGCATTGGAGAAAGGGACAACACTTGAGCTAAACATGCTCGGGCTTGGAATTCCCACTTTGTGCCTTAACTAACTTGGGGAGTTTGGCCAAGTGTCTTCCATTTGATCATCTGTAAAACGAACAACTTGAACTAAATGACTTTTTCAAGGTCCCGTCCAGTTGGAAATCTACCATCTCATCCATTTCTGCAAGCAACCTGACTTTGGAGTTTTCTATCCCAAACAGTCTAAAAGTTGGTTCATATTAGAGATTCCATTTACAGTCTTTCCCCACAACCTTGAGTTGCTCCCTCCCAGCCCCATGTGGCAAAGCCATGGAGACAAGACTCTCTGTTCCTAAGAATGCCCGGATGCCAAGCTCTCTTTGACCGTTCAGGGTTCCAGTTTCTGTTTGTGCTTCTCCTCACTAGAGAGGTTTAGGTCTTTCACACATCTGGTTCTCCATTTCTACAAAAGCATGGCTTGCTCAGGAATGGAATCATCCTGTGAGGACGGATGGGCTATGATTCCAATGCCCCTCAAGGAGCTCAGCTTAACAATGGAGACAACAGGACAAGAGCTACCTCGAGGCAGACACAGACCAATCAGATGGAATTAAGAGGAAGCACTTGATTTCTGACAACCACCTGGGGAGGCACATCCTGTTTTAATCCCTATTCTACAGATGAGGAAGCTAAGGCTGTGAGCAGCCAAGGCCCTCAACCTCAGGTCTTCAGGGCAAGGCCAGCACCTTCACCCAAATACTTCCACATGAGGATCCCCAGCAGATAATGGCACAGCTTCTCAAATGCAGTAATTCCTTAATAAAACATCTGCTGAGCTGAGGAAACCAACTAAAAAGCCAGCTGAGGACACAAATTTCTTAGAATCATACCACAAACTGGAAAGGATCTATGGGACTTTCTATTTCAAACTCTTTGCTTTATAGGTCAGGCCAGAGAGACAGAAGTCTCAAAATTAATTAGTGGTCAAGAAGGCAGGGCCAAGAAGCCCTCTGGAAGGGCAGAGGCTGGAATATCACTTCATTACCAGAGACCTCCCAACACTCTCCCTCCCCACGTCTAATCTAGTTTGGCTACTTGTACCTCAAATGTACCAAGCACTGGTCAGATCTCGGTCTGGCACAGAGGGCCATGCACTGGGCTAGATCATCCTGGGGGTCCTTGGAATCCCTGGAATACAAACTTCCTCATTGCCACTGTCTCCAACTGCTGGCTCAACAGTTACTCAACACCTTTGCCTAACAAAGTCCAAGAGTTTCTTCCTGGAGCACAAGTATTTGATTGTTTAACCCCGTACATGCTCTCAGCAATGCCACACTCTGCTTCCCTGGGTCTCTCAAGGCAGGCTCTGGGGTCTCCTCCAGATGCCTGGACTTTAACCATACTCTCCCCAGGATCAATGTTCTAAAGCGAGACTCATAGATTTCTGAAGTATTAGAGCTGAACAAACCACCACCCAAACCCCTCACCCCCTGCCACACACAGGTCAGGAGTAGTTTTATATTACCTGCACAATCAAGTTAAAACTCCTGAGCCTAACATCAAAGGCCCTCCCACTGCCTGCTGCTCCCATCGCCTCTTCAGGCATCCCTGAAACTACTTAAACCCAAGGGATCACTCCCCATTTTCTGAACACGTTTTTCCCTTTCCTGCCCTTCGTTCTCTGCTGGTCCATATCCTAGCTCACTTTCTTAAATGCTGCTTCTTCCAGGAAATCTCCCCTGGCTCCCCTGCCAAATGCAACACTCTCTTCTGGGAAGTCCCAGGATCCTTTCATCATCCACCTTTCAGTGCCATTTCTATGCTTCTATTTCCCACCCTATGGGGAGCCTTTAGTGCAGCTTCAGAGTAGAAACTCGCTGCTAAGTGAATAAAAGCCACTACGACCAGACTCACCTGATTGAAATTAAGATTATTTTCAATACTCAGAGGAATCAGATGAGGCAATACTTTCCCAGCAAGCTGTTCCTTGGTGATTCCCAGCTTCTTGTGAGTAAAAGTACACTTGTAAATACCTAATATAAAAAGATCAAGAGATACTATTCTTGAACCATGAAGAACAAGGACCAAAAGCTGTGCTTTGAAGTAGAAAAGGGAAACTGAATTACACTGAAGTCTCTCCAAAGTACATGTATTGTTCCTGTCGGATGAAGTTCAACTCTAGAAGCCGTCTGTTAATAATGCCTTTGCCTACAAACTAGAATTAACTCTCTGTTCACAATTCCCTTATCCTTTATCATTAAGGACATACAGCACAGCATCTGGACATATCAAAAATCAGCAGCATTCCCTTTACACAGCAGAGGTGATACAGTCCAACTGCTTCCCCAGGTGCTATCGTAATTTACTTGCCAAATGCTAAAATGTTATGCTAAAAGCAGCATAGCTCTTAGAGGTCCTTAATCAGCTAAAAGATAGCTGCTATTTCTCATGCCACTGTTCACATCCTCCCTTCTTTACTGGGATGGTCCTGCCCTCTCCTCCTCTGAGGACCTTCACTGAGGTAAAATCCTTGCTTTTTTGTTGGTCTGTCTCTATACTTCTTTTCTTGGAGAACTAGTTCTCCCTCTTAAGACTTAGCTATTCATTTAAGGTTCTAGCAGTTCTTTCTCCCCCAAGTTCCAGTCCAGAATTTCCAAGTACCTCTACACACAGCCAACGGGAAGGCACGCCTCCAGTTCTCTGGCCTAGAAGGCTTGATAAACCACCTTTGTCTTTTCCCACCTTCTTTGTCCCATGACAGCTAGTAACCTATTGCTGTTAATTTTTCTTTTATTGCATTCATTCATGCCACATCCATGCCACATTTATGCCATCCCTCAATCCCAGAATTTACACAAGGATCACTGCAACTGTCTGCAAGCTTATCTCTGATGTGGACTTGTTTGAACTACAAGCACTGCTCCATGACAACTTCTTAAAGCACCCCTTAAATCATATGCCTTTCCAAAATAGAACACAGCCTTTCAAAGTCGATTACATCAAGTTCAGCTATTCAATCTCTTCCTGGAAGGCTGGTCTCACCCTCCCACCCTCCTCCCTCCCTCCACTGCACCCCTAAATATGAACCATACCCAAGTGTAGCAGATTTAGAGAGAAACTAGATTTAAGTCTGAGCTATGACTCTTACAACCTGCAGGAACCCTAGGGAAATCATTTCCCCTCTCTGGATCTCAGTTTCTTCTGTAAAACAAATGTCTCTGGGTCCCTTCCAGCTCTAAAGGTATGATCAGTTCATACCAAGGCCCTTCTCTTTCCTCATCATCCTTCCAGATCCAGTCTGTGTCACGCCTCCCCTAAGATGCCTTTCTAGATGATTGCAGTCATCATCTATCTCCTTTCTATCGTACTCTGAAAGTCCAGAATTCAATTTTTCAAAATAAAACATTTAACATGAGACCAGGTTTGTTTTCTAAGTAAGTCATTTTCCCAAGAAGGTAACTTTATGAAGACAGGTCAAGGCTCTCACTATTATTTTGTTCCTCATTGCTCTGTAAGTTCTAGTGAGTAGCTAATAACTATAAAGTAAAAAAAACTTTATTTAATTCTGTGGGACTCAAAAGTTGTATCAACATCCATCTGCTGAAATGCACCCAAAATATCAAGGGCACAATGGAGTTAACGAAGCATACTTGTTAGTTGGAAGTTACTGAAGAGAATATGCACAAAGGAGGACTCAATGACATTAGCTAGAGAAAGTAAAGTGAAAATTGTGGAATAATTTTAAAGATGTGATTTGTAAGGATTATTTAAGCTAGAAATTTGATGAAGTAGCATAATATAGTTTAAAAATTTCAGCTACCTAAAATTCCCATGAGGACCGCAGGTTCCTTGGATGGAATTTGTTGTAGAAATGGTAGAATGTCATCCAGTACAAACCACTTATCCAGGTATTCCAAAATCTTTCCTAAGCACACTAAAGAATTTACACGAACCTATTAAAAAGGCAAATTGTTAGTAAATTAATATTCTTTGTGGACAAGAACTAAATATTTTTACAAAAACTAAATTTTAAATCATAAAAATAAAATAAGTCACAGTTTAACAGAGTAAAATAGTAAAAGAAACAGGTAAAGCATGCTTTGATTAAGGTTTGAAATCTGAATCTATGTTAATACAAGATTATGCAATTTTTCCCAAAAAACAAATACAGCAAATAGGTGATACAGTAAATAGAGCACCTGGTTTGGAACAGTGAAGACCTAAATTCAAATCCTTTCTGATACTTCCTACCTGAGTGACCCTGGGCAAGTCACTTAATCTGTTTGCCTCAGTTTTCTCATTTGTAAAATGGGGGTAATAATAGTACCCACCTCCCACGATTGTGATGAGGATCAAATGAGATGCTAAACACAAAGTACTTAACATAGTATCTGGCACATCGTAAACAGAACATAAATGTTAGTTGTTATTATGATTAATTACATCTAATTAATATGTCAAATGACCAAAACAGAATTCCAGTATATTCTATAGCTTTAAGTGCAATGTCTAGTAACTTTAAAAATTACCAATATTGATTTCTAACTCATGCTAAGGCTTGATTCTCCCAACTCACTGAAATCTATATAGTGTGGTATCTCTAGCAGGCTTTTACAAGCCATGACCACAACAACTAATTTAAAAAAAAACTTCTTGGGGGAGGGGAAGGAAGCAGCTAGGTGATGCAATGGATAAAGCACAGGCCCAGGAATCAGGAAGACCTGAGTTCAAATCCAGTCTCAGACACTGGATACTGTGTGACCCTGGACAAATCACTTAACCCCACTGTCTTGCCAAAAAACAACCAAAAAATAACTTTTAAAAAAATCATTAAAATATGAGAGTTCCACTTTTTTAAGAAAAAAAAAATGCTCTCACAGAATGCTCTTGATAAACACTGTCCAGAAGAGATGGTATAGAGAAAATGATTCAAAGAAAAGAAAACATATCAGGCAAATAAGCAAAAATTAGACATTAACTTACTGCAAGAGAAGATGTTTGTAAACATGCATTTTTAATTCTTGGAATCAAAGAATTTTTCATGGATGGATAGTCTATGAGGTTTGCAAAGGTTGGAATGATATTCAGGCAAAGTTCCTATAATGGAAAGAGACCTGTATCAATTATATAATAATAAACATTTTTAAAGCATTTCCATACACATCAATATAGCTACAGTCTTATAGGAATGTGGCTTCTACTTCCCACATCCATTAGCTTATCCAAGCCTTATAGCATACCTATAAGGCGAGAAAAGAGAAAGTAAAAGAGATGAAGCAGTAAGGCAGAATCCAAGTCTGATTCCAGTCTGGTGTTCTCCCACCCCTCAGTCCTTTACTGTTGATTTTTAACAATAAAAAGATTTATTATTCCTCATATTGGGAGGAAAGAGGACAAATCTTTACCAAAAGTTCATGGTAATTAATTTTTATGCTTTACAATGAAAAAGAATGCCATAGGAAATCTCAAATCGGAAGTCAATGGAATATAATTATTTTAGTTGTAATTGAGAACATAAAAGCCCATATTTAAAGGGTAAAAGAAGGAAGGAGGAAGAGGAAGAAAGGACACTAAGAGGGCCAAAAGTCCAATTCTAGAGAATTCTCCTTCTCCACTCTATGCTTTCACCCTACTGAAACCACATTCTTTTCTGAGAGAAGAAAAAACAAAACAATGTCTCCAAGACAGTTTCAGAGCTAAACCATTTGTACTTATCTAAGCCTGATTACTTTCCAAATTCTTTCCTAAGACAGGATCACAAGATCTTCAGAAGAGGAAAGGATCTCTGTGGTCCCTTGGACCAAGCCAAAGTGAGAAGGAGCTCCCTCTATAAGCTGCCCTGCACACTGTCCTTAAAGACAGAATGTTCCAGTGTCAAGGACCTTCTCACCAGGCAGTCCACTCCGCTTAATTTTTCTTTATATTCAACATGAATAGTTCTGCTCTCTGGGGCAAAAGGCTTCTTCCGCCCAACCTGAAGACAACTTCCACACCCCGTGTCTCCACTGTTCTCAGGCTATACATCCCCCCCCTACCCCAACTCCTTCAAACCATCTTTGATAATATGATCAAGGTACAGCATCTGTTTGGCAAACTTCCTCAACTCTCTGCAGCTGAGCAACTGTTTCTTCCTAAGTGGTAACCAGGACTAATCACAGTATCTCAGATGTAGTCTGACCAGAGCAGATGACAGAGAAACTTCTAATTCTTGAAAACTGTCTCACTTAATAGGCCTTTTCTTTGTCAACACTAAATATTGACTCAAACTCTATTTTATTTTATTTTTTTTACTTTTTTGGTTTTTTTTTTGGTCTCCATTTATTTATTTATTTAGTGTTTTGTTTTTGTTTTAGCTTTTACAAGGCAATGGGGTTCAGTGGCTTGCCCAAGGCCACACAGCTAGGTCATTATTAAGTGTCTGAGGCCGGATTTGGACTCAGGTACTCCTGATTCCAGGGCTGGTGCTCTATCCACTGCACCACCTAGCCGCCCTTAACTCTATTTTAAATATTTGTCCCATCTCATGACTTTCAACATGATTCTACAGATTTTCTCATGTTTTGCTACACATGGATAAAGTTGAGTGGAAGCATTCTCATTTTTGTATCCTAGTTTATATCTGAATAGTTTATATCGGCAGGTAGTTTGGTATCTGTACTGTTACGCAGGCCTTTTTCAAACTGATGCTGACCTTAGGGTTAAATTATCTGCTTATTAGAACTGCAGAGGCAAATAGTAGAAAGGTAGAGTTTCAAAAGGTTTTCAATAGACCACCCACCTTGGAAATAGCCAGCAAAGATACCCAATATTCATTCTAATATTCACCAAAAGCTAGTATTTCCTGAGCCCAATGCTCATGCTCTTTAGAGCTATTTCAACACAGTCAACACATCCTACCTTGGCCCAACTTACATCAAGCTAATATTCCAAACTGAGTGGTAGCAATCAAAATCCTTCTAAATGGAACAACGAGAATAATAAGTATCCAAAATTTTTTGTTCAAATTTTCAAAACAAATTTATTTCCCATGCTTCTTTAGGTTAAAGAATCAAGCTTCTTAAATTGTTCCCTGCCAGCAGCCTTACCTGGATTTGAATGGAAGGGGCTTCTAGGGCTCTATAAACCATAGGCAGAACACTATTCTTTATTTCATCCGGAGGTGTTTTGGTTAGCAGTAAATCCATTTTTTGCAGGAAAATTAACAAAATCTGTTTTTTTTTAAAAGAAAAAAAGCAAAACACATGAAAATGATAAAGGGTTACCAAGATATACAAAAATTCGAAATAACTCAACATCTGAGAAAAGTTTTAAAAAAAGAGTAACTCACCATGTTGCTGGCCTGAAGGCATGAAAGGCAAAAAACACAAACCAACTCAAGTGCATGAATGCATTTCAGAAAGGCGGATCACAAAGCTATCTATGTTTCAAGAGAATTTTACAACCTCCTACTTCCTAACTGATAAGTCTATCCTGCTGCCTTAACCCACCGTTTTCTGAAGGAACTAGTTTCCTAGTTCCAACAGGCTGAGCAGCAGACAAAACTGAATTCAAGCTGAAAGCAATGCACAAAAGAACACGTACACACCTGGATAGGCTCCTGCTGCTTGAAGACAGGGCCAAGTTCCGGCAGAATTAGCTTCACATATTCTTCTTTGGTACATTCTTCAGCAATAAGTAGGACATTGGGCAAAACGAAAGGTACCATATCAGGGTTTACAAATTCCGAGGTTAAGCAAGGCAAGATTCTTTGTACTATCACACGCTGCAAGGGAGAAAAGCACAAGAACGTCATGAGAGAAATAAAATAGATTCAAGTATCTTATGAGTTTCTATCCTACTGAAGATTACTGACATACATGCCAATGGAGCCCCAGCTCCTGCAAGTCAAAATGCCACAAAGGACAAGGTCTACAATGTGAGGAGCAGTCTGGCCAGCTAAGGGCAGAGTCACCCATGAGCATCACACTGGGTGCTAAGGGATAAATCACCTCCTAAAACTGTCCTCTAAGATAAGATTGCAAAGGGTCCAGCAGTAGGACAATAATATGATTTCAAGCTAGAAGAGATCCCAGACACCATTTAGTCCAAGCTCTGAATTTTATAAAGCTCATTTCCACCTTCAAGATATTTCTTTTAACCTCTTTTCCTTCCAAATCAATTCTCTCCATCAGTTTTAGAGACTGAAGTTGAGTTCATGAGAAGCCTAGGCTTACAATAAGAAGCCTCACTTCTCTGGCCCAACCATAGGGTTAAAAAAGCAATCAGCTTAACATTTTTAACTCTCGGTGACAAGTAAGAAACGGAATAAAAACGAACCTTGGGTAGTTTGGGCAGAACTTTCGGGAGGCCTTTGAAAAACTGTGACTTCTGAAGATTATCTCTTTGGAATAAGGAATCAAAATATTGTAGCGTGACTGCACCAACATCATCAAAGAAGGGAATCTAAAAGGAAGGGGATCACAGAATTTTAGATAACAATCCAAGCCTTCTGTTGAATGGGTTTCTTTCTTTTTATAATAAAATGACTTAAGAGTCAGAAAGACTGAATGACTCATCTAATGCCACAGAAGTTGATTGCAGAGTTGAGAAAAAAAATGAGAGATGCCTGATAGTCCTATTTTTATTATACTGAATATAGAATTGAACTCACTGTTCAATTCTAAACACTTAAAATATTTCAAATACCAACTGTGATGTTTATCATTTAAAATGTGTTTTGTGTGTGTGGCAGGCGGAGAGGGAGAGGGAGAGAGATGGAGGAGAGGAAGAGAAGGAAGGACTGAGTCTATGTTAGATATAATCTAATGTTAGATACAAAATTCAAGACAGAGTCATGCTTGTTAAGATTCTGGTCATTTGAAATATGTTAATCTGCAAAGTTAGGCAAATATAGAAAGTATCTACTATTTCAGTCTGCATGAAGAGTATCTAATGCTCTTCAGATACATAAAAATATGACCTATAAATAAATGTTGACTGTAAATAACCACATGGCAAAATAATTGAAAACGAAGATTTTATCTACCTGAAACAAAACCTCTGATCCACTCACCTTTGTCATTTGATCTGCATCTGGCCTGACAGTTGGAGTTACATTTAAAAGTAATTTCACATGTTCCCTAACTTCCTCAGGTATGTTTTGAAGTGAACTGGATCCCAGACGACTTAGCTAGTTGAAAAAAAAATGATGATTAAATACTAACTTTGAATTTTAAAAATAACTATTCAAAAGCACATCAAATTATATATATATATATATATGCAAGGCAATAGGGTTAAGTGGCTTGCCCAAGGCCACACAGCTAGGTCATTATTAAGTGTCTGAGGCCAGATTTGAACTCAGGTACTCCTGACTCCAGGGCCGGTGCTCTATCCACTGTGCCACCTAGCCGCCCCCCAAATTATATTATTTTCAAATAATCCTTTTCAATATTTTAAAAGGAATCAAAGGTCAAACAAAATATCTAATTCTACTAAATAAACTAAGATAACCCCAATTAACTAAAATCATTCTGCTCATTCACTCTACTTAAAAAACTTTTTATGCAACATTTTATATAGTTTAGAAATAATTTTTAAATGAAGTTTTGCAAACAAAGCTGAATTTCAAACTTTCACAAAAATGAATATATATTATTACTCATGTTACATTTAATAAAATTAATTCAAATCAGATACAATAATCCTAGCTCATTTTAAATAGTTTGTCTTCAAAATAACTTAGATATAGAAACATATGGGCGCCATGCAAAAGAAAATACCTGATCCAATTGCCTACTGAAGCTCTTATATATGTCTTGCTTGTTGACTTCAAAGATAGGTTTTCCTTTATTAAATACAGCATAAACCACAGCTCCTAAAGAGTACATATCACTTGCTGTCTCACAGCTCACAGAAAGTATGTATTCGGGAGCTAAATATTCAGGATTTGGTAGGCATAATGAAGGCAAATTGGGATCCCATTCTTTGCAAGGAAACTTGGGCTACCAAAAAAATGGGGGGAAGGTAGGGAAGAGAGAGAAAAAGCATATGTTACTAAATTAAAATTAAAATTAAGCTTAAGCAATAATTTCCTCCCAAATTCAAATCTACCATGTAAACTGATGTGTCTTTCTGTAACTGCACCCCCCAAATTAAGTTCCAACCAAATAAATTCAGGGCACAAAAATTTTTTTAATAACATTCTTGAAGCCACTGAAATTTATTTCCTAAAAGCAAATTTATAGCTTATAATAATATTAAGAATAAGGATTGGAATAAGTATTTTCTGACAAGTGCTCTAAGTTTCATAGAAATGAAAATAAAAGATTTGCCAGTGCTCCCATACACATCTATATATATTTTATAATTTAAATATATATATATATTTCATTATTACATGACTTTTAAGTACAATACAGATAAAACTACAGTTACAATAATTACTACTCACAGCAAAAATCTGTTACATTATGTACTCTAAAATTGATTATGTTTATACTAACTTTCTAAAGTTAATAATAGAGGCAATTTCAATTAAATTGTGTAATTTTTCTCTATAAGTAACAGTTACTTAGAAGGCTGAGACATGTGGTAGACAGATTTGAAATCTGGAAGTTGAATGAGTATTTTTTTGGTGAGAATTATTTTGATACCAGCTTCATGACCAAAGGTCAGTCACTGAATCTTAGGTTGATGACCTCATCTCTAAAATGGGGACAGTAATACCAGTACAATGAGCCCCCAAAGGTGATGGGGCTATGTAGTGGGTTCTGCACACTGTAAGGCACTTGTAAAGATGTCAGTCTCTATCACTGCTTTTCTGAAAACAGATTTTGCAATTTCAGCTCTTTCCTTACTGCTTACATTTTAACTAGTCCTTAGAAAAGCTTCCCCAAAACAGTTTTCTACAATCTGTTTCAAACATAATAACTAAGGTAAAGCTTTGTTTTTTACACAAGAAAAAATCATTACCTCTTGTTCAGAAGGATTCGTTGATGGTATACAAAAATCAAAGCCCATGATTTTCCAGGCTCCTGTTTTATTTAATATTATATTTTCTGGAGTAAGATTTCCATGTACCATTTTCACACTGCTATGTAAAAATGACAATCCTTCAGAAACCTGTAAATGGAAAAAGGCATTGCTTGTAGATCTTATTTCAATTAAAATAAGTTAAAAAAACACTGACTACTTACTCAGTGACTTCTAATCATAAGTTAAATATGTTTAATATTACAGAAAAATAAACAAGCCACTCTTTTGAGTTTAAAAAATAAAGCTGCATTTATAAAATGAAAAAGAAAAAAGTGAGGGGTAAGTATATTTATTTGCAAAAAGTAAAAAGCAAGTATTTTACAATTCCTTTCTGGAAATTTCACTAAGCATAGAATAAAAACGATTTTCTTATAGAGTACCTGGTAATGTCCCCCAAAGTTTGACTATTTAAATTTAATTAAATGTTTTATGATATCCTGCATGGAATCTAACAACTTGTACAAATTTACCTTTCAAACATTCAATATAGCATAAACTACTTTCACACTCATTTCATAGTATCTTGAGCAGTTTTTATGTTCGTGCCCAAGATGATTTATATTTGTGAAAAAGCAATGAAAATGGTTGGTCTGTTTTGCTTAATATTAAAAATATTAAGTTCTTTCTTGTCTTTACCTCAAATTCTCCTTTTCTTAACTTGGATATTTTCATTGTGGACTATATAAAAGTAACAAAAAATAGTATTTGAAATGTAATTCAACACAGCCATAATTTCTAAGTACCTCAGGTACCCACAGATTATGATGTCAAGAAACAGAAATTACATGAACACCACTTTTGAAGACTTCACAAAGCTCCTAAACAAGGATTTTAGAGTGATTAACATCATCAAGATCATATTGCTTAATAAATTCTGCTCATAGGCAAGCTGTGGAAATATAATAAAAATGACACTATTACCTAAGTTATTTAAGTATGATGAACAGAACTAGCAAAAATAACAACAGAATTTCTATGAAGAGGACCCTACTGTCTGTTACTCACAAGACTTCAGCAAATTTTCAGCACTTAAATGAATATTACACAGAAATATATGAAAAGTAAATGTAATTTAAAGATTATATTTCAAAATACAAGTTATACACAAGACTACTGATATATAGAGGGAAATATACGTAAATTAGTGTTGCTGAAAATATTTTTTTAAAGTTATTTTATATATTTTTTAAAATCTAGCAGAGATACGCACATACCTGAAGCAAGCCATATTTTGTTTCTACATCATAAAGTTTATAATCCTTAATGTCTGGAGACCCTGAGGAAGGCAGATTTTCCCAGTTCCCAAGAACATTAGCTAAACTTGCACACACAGGTTCTGTACAAAAAGCCAGGCAATCTCTATAAAAGACAAAGAGAGTTTTACTTACTGTAACATTTTTCGTGCTTAAAAAGTTTGTTAATATATTTGGAACATAATGGGATACCTATTCTATTATTATATGACAAAAGAGAACATGCCCAATTAATTCATTTGAGTACAGACAGATCCTTTAGGTCACAGCAGAGCAATGTCACAAAGGTATTAGTTGAAGGTCAAAATTATATATCAAAGTGAAGGAACAAACAGATATGGAATGTACTCCCAAGCCCAGGAAACTCACAGAGTACATTCATTAAGCTAATTGTTACAGTCATATAACATTAAAACCAAAGAGCATGTTAAGTGTGAACCTTTTAAGAAATACAAAGTAAGTTTAGCTACAATTGATGCCCAGTGAACTGCTGGTTCTCTCTGGTAAATATTCTTCAATATCCACAAAGCATCACCACTGTCCAGAAGTAGCGGCTTCCTACAAGATACCCTTCAAAGTCTTAACAATGGAGAGAACGTCAATTTTTTTTGAATGAAGATTCTGCTTCCAATTAGATCTGTCCTGAAATCCCTGTAGTTAAAACATGGCCAGGAGGACAATGGGAAAGACATGCTTTGAATAGCCCCTTAAATTTATGTATTAAACAAATCTAGGTATCAAAGGTATCTGCCCTAGAGAGGCATGGTCTTTCCCTTTGTTCCAAGGTAGTAAAAAAGATGACAAAAGAAAAGCATCCATCTGGAATACAAGAGGACACAAGAAGTAGAGCAGGACAGGCTGAGGTTTGAAGGGAACAGGACAAGTATTAAAAAGGACACAAGAGGGGCAGTTAGGTGACACAATGGATAGAGCACTGGCCTTGGGAGTCAGGAATACCTGAGTTCAAATCCGGGCTCAGACACTTAATAATTACCTAGCTGTGTGGCCTTGGGGCAAGGCACTTAACCCTGTTTGCCTTGCAAAAAAAAAAAAAACCAAACTTAAAAAAAAAGACAGAAGATGGCATGGCAAGAGAGCATCTTTTCCTTCAAGTGTGCTACAGTTGGAAAGTAATTATGTGAATGACTCTTCAGCACCTTCTCCTTGAGCGGATCTGGTATCTGTCTCTCTGTCTCTCTCTCTGTGCAGAAATGACATGTGTTTGAAAAACAACTGATACAAAGGTTACATTGCTTTAAGAATAATTAGCTCATTTCTTTTCAACGTATTTTTATTTCCCAATTACATGAAAAAAATTCAGCATTCATTTTTTTTCCAAATCCTCTTCTTTCCTCCCTTCCCCCTTCCACAAGAAGTCAAGCAATTTGATATTGATTTACATAAGCCATGCAAAAGATGTTTTCATTTTAGTCATGTTGCAAAAAAATAAAGTTAAAAAAGACTGCTTCAGTCTGCACTCAAAAGTTATCATCAAGGGTCCTTTGGAGTTGTCTTGGATCATTCTCTTGATCAGAATCGTGAAGTCTTTCATACAGTTCATTATTCAATAATACCTTTGTTTATACTCTACACCCCAGTGCTGTATAGTCATTACTGTATTAATATGTAACTAAAAGGGGGCAGTTAGGTGACACAATGGACAGAGCACCAGCCCTGGAGCCAGGAAGACCTGAGTTCAAATTTGACCTCAGACAATTAATGATTTACCTAGTTGTGTGACCTTGGGTAAGTCACTTAACCTCACTGCCTAGACAAAAAAATTATATACTATAAATATATATATATATTATTATATATAAAACTAAAGAAAAATACATTTAAAATATAGACCTTCATAGCTAAACTTACAACAAATGTTATTTAACTACTTTTTTTATTTTCCAGAAAAAAAAGTTAGAAAATTTTATTTGGTCATTTAAAAATACTTATTTTAAAGTCTTTACAGGGAAAATATTTACTCTTAAAATGATTCAGATTTTCTAAGACACATTGAAAAATCTAATTTTCTTGGATCTTTATATTTTTCTTTGATTTACTCTTTTTTGTCCTAACTACATAAATACATCATGGTTAAATGAATGCAAGTTCAAGTTACTAACAAAATTACTGGGAATAGAGAAAATAGACATATTTTTCAGAGAAAACCTATTTAAAGCACATTTTAAAATGAATATTTAAATTTAGTGTATCATTTAAATTTACTGAAACACTTACAAAGTTAGCATATACTTTAGCTATATAAAGTTGGCATATACTTCAGCTATATAAAGTAGCATATACTTTAGCTTTAATTTAGAGTCTATCATGATGAAGCCTTCTATATGCTTCCCTGCTCCCATTCCAACTCATGTTCTCCCACTACCCCCTACCAGCATCCCTTTCTCCCTACAGTCTCTCTAATCTTCATTTTTCCCTTTCCCTTCCTTGCTGCCAGTTTACTGGCATCTCCCCTTAAAAAACTCAATAGAATTTAGCACCCCACCTAATTCAGCTTCTATTTCTCCTCCCCATTTGCACTTAGGGTATCTGACACTCTTCTAAACCCTCTGCAATTTGACTTTTGATCTTGTCAACCAACTAAAACCACTCTTTCCAAAGGAACCAACTTTGGAGCTTTAAGTTTTTATCACCTCTCCTAACTGGATGGGTAGCCTCAAGCCTGTCCCTATCAGATCTTTTCATTTCTTCACCATCTGGCTCCTCCCTTCCTACACAGTCTTTTGCATTATTCTTCCTCCTCTCACACTCTCTAATCTATCTGGTGTTTTGTCTACACAACCCTTTGTCTCCATCTTGGTACCTTTCCTTCAACCTCCTTGAATCCTTAGGGTCCTTCAAGGACTCAGCTTGGGCATGCCTTTCCACCTCCCAATTATCAATACACACCTCCTCCCCCAAAAAACCATGTATTCATTTTAGACATTTTCTGAATATACTTAAATGTGCACAAGTTGTCTCCCCAGCAACATCTAAACTCTGAGGGAACTGGAACTCTTTCATATTTGTCTTTGTATCCTCAACAACTTATCGTGGTGTCTGGCCTCCATAGAGCTGACACTTAAATGCTTTTGATTGATACAAAGCAGCCTTGCACTACTGGTATGTTATAGGATAAAAGTCTAGATGCCAATATTTAAATAACCTTTCTCTTTTTACAACTGTTGATCTGAAAAACTTGAAAAGGCATAAACAAGGTCTGGCTAGGTGATGCATTGGATAGAGCACCGGCCCTGGAGTCAGGAGGACCTGAGTTCAAATCTGACCTCAGACACTTAATAATTACCTAGCTGTGTGGCCTTGGGCAAGCCACTTAACCCCGTTTGCCATGCAAAAACCTAAAAAGAAAAAGTGTAAACATGATATTCACACTACTGGAGGCAAAATTCCCTTTATTCTACTTCTCACTTCTTTTTCTCCCTTTCCTAAAATAAGGCTGGCTCAGAAGATGGCACTACTAACCATGCCAACCCCAAAGAGGTTTCACAAAGGTGAAAGGTAGGAAGATGCAGGCCTCCCTCTATGTGCCCAAAGCTATCTATTGTCAGTATTTCATTATTGTAAGTATAGGCTTCAACATTTCCTGCTACCTGCCAGCCACACAGGATCTCTTACTGACTTTTAAAAGGACTTTTGCATCTGGCTCACCTACTTCTCCATTCTATTTTCCGGCAACTTACTGAATGACATCCATGTTTCCTCCTCTTAGATCATAAACCACTCTACCTTTTTTCCCCTCTGAATAATGCCATTTTTATTCCATTCATATGAGCTTAAATCTTGTCATTGCAGGCATTTGTCCACTTCTGTGGAAGACTCAAATCTTGAATCCATTATTCCCCCACTGGCCAGAACCCACCATTTCTACCACATCTCCTGTTTCTACCACATTTATGCAATGGTACCTTCGACGAGCCTGTCTGCTGCCCTCTTGACTCAATAGATGCCTTCCTACTTATCTATGTCATAAGTATCCTGAACCCCTCCTGCCTACCTATACCCCATCACCTTCAGTTGAACCAATACCTGACCCTAAGTCGATTGGCATTGATTTTTTGTACTGCTGCTCCCAGAGTGGGGCAGAGGTGAATGAGGAAACACAATCTTGCAGTTAGGACCCTAATAAATTTCTGTTCAATCTCAGTCTGGCCCTTACCACTAAGCACTTCTTTTATTTGGCCCTAATCTGCTTCCAGGAGCATCATCAGACGTGTCACTACTGACCTCCCTTCCTCTCTGCTTCATTTCCATGATGCCCTTTTCTCTTAGCATAGGATGTAACTTCCCACTTTTGGAGAAGACTGACCTTTGGCTGCCTCTGGTCCCTTGCTGGATACTCACATTTAACACAAGCTAGAACTGCTGACATGCATAACTGCAGTCATTTATTAACAATAACATTAAAAGCCTACATCCATATCTGCCTTTAGGGTTACAAAGCAGCCCCTCCTCCCACAGCCCTGGGAAGAACTTAATGCCAGAACTCCTAATTTAGGAGCTGGTGGAACAGATTCAAGTGAGGAAGGTCACTGTGTGAGCCCAGGGCAGAGCCAGGCCTCTTCCAGGATGCCCTGCCTGCAAAGCACCAGTGCTAAAGCAGCTCTCCAAAATGCCCTCCATCTGTCCAATGGCTCTTGAATTCAATATTTATTAAGTATATACTCCATGCTACAAGGTACCATGGGCTACCCTCTCCCTCAAAAAATTTACATTTTGAAAGGGATGATAAAACATTTACACAAAACTATTAAAATGTCTTTAACTTAAGGCAAAGAGGATCCTAAAGTTTGAAAGATCAGAAGCTACCCATAAATGGAGTTGGTTCTTCATTTCAGAGGCAATAGAACTACCGGAAGCTTTCAAAAATATGCTTAAAAAGATTACTGTGACACTTGTGTTTAGAATGGACTGCTTCTCTTCCATCTCCTCCTCCACATCTTTAGGTGTCTGCCAGGGATCAGTTCTAACTGCTTTTTTTTTTTAAGGTTTTTGCAAGGCAAATGGGGTTAAGTGGCTTGTCCAAGGCCACACAGCTATGTAATTAATAGGTGTCCGAGGTCACATTTGAACTCGGGTCCTCCTGACTCCAGGGCTGGTGCTCTATCCACTGTGCCACCTAGCCGCCCCTCTAACTGCTTTCTAATGCATGCTAGAAAATTTGTCTCCTTTCATCTATTCACCTATTAACTCTTTGTTGATGATTCCCAAATCTGTTATCACCAGTCCCAACTTCTCACCTGCTTCTCTCCACATGAGTATCTCCCCATTGCCTCATCCTCAGTAATCTCAAAATTAAGAACAAAGCAAGATGTGCTGATAAAGATAAACACCAATACCACGAGGGAGGATACCCATGGAACAGGAGTGCTAGATGCAACAAAGCCCAAGGACATCTGAGAAAGAGCACAATGAATTCCTGAATGACTAAAGATGGCAACCTTCTTCACAGAGGAGAAGCAGTCTTCTTTAACCTAGGTCTAAGCCATCTTTCAGAAAAGACAAGATCTGTAGAAAATGAAGCCAAATCAGCTGCAAGGAACATCTTGAGCAAAGGCACCAAGTAGTCATGCCCTCAGGATGTCTGGGAAAAGATGTGTAAGACTGGACACAGCTAAAATTCAGGATACTTTTGAAATAGATAAGTAGGAAGGCATCTATTGAGTCAAGAGGGCAGACAGACTGGTTGAAGGTACCATTGCATGAATGTGGTAGTAACAGGAGATGTGGTAGAAATGGTGGGTTCTGGCCAGTAGGGGAATAATGGAGAACTTTGTACCAAGATGTTTGCCTGAATATCCAGAGGCAGCCCTTCTCCTATACTTAACTCCATTAAAAAAACCTAAAAATCATATCAGATCAAATAGAGATCAAGAAATCCAATAAGCAACTTCATTAAATGGAATTATCTCCCTCCTCCAATAGCAGAAAAGCATGGCCAGAAGAGCACTGCCAGGACCGTTAGAGTCCATTCTCAGGCACCAGCAGACAGAACAGCACTTCAAGGCAAGCACCAGGCAGTCAGAGACACAAGGAGCCCCTGAGGGAGAATCCAAAGACTCAGCCACACAGAACCTGTTTACTAGGATCCCAAAGCATGACCCTTGGAACTACTAGATACTTCCTAAGAGACCCTCCTGACTCATGCCCCAGTGGTACAAACCCAAAAGTAGAGAAAGACAGTTCTAGCTTTATGTCAATATGTATTACATAGATTCAACTTCATTCAAAGAATTCTAAAAAGAAATCTGTATTCCCCAAAAGCAGCTCCATTAACTTTCCAGTACAGTCCTGTGCTCTCTACTCCTGCCCCTCACTTGGCAGGCTGTGGCCCCCTCCCAATGAAAGCAGAAGAAGGAACAGGTGGAGAGACCGCCACTGACACCTCAGAAGTGGGAACTCAGCTTGAACACTCTGAAAAAGGAGACCTTTGCTCCATTTTGACCATCCACATGTCTAGCTCACATGGCTTATCTCAAATATCACGTGTCTAGCCCCAGCTCCCACAAGTTCTCCCTCCTGCTTTGGCTGCTTTGTGCCTGGTCCTAACGTGCCCTTGAACCAAGTGCTGGCTCCCACCCTCCATGGATGCATCACTCACTTCCTGCCCCCCCCTCCATTTTCCATGTTTACAGGCAAATATTCACATTAGGTAAAATTTACTTTACTTAGAGGTCTAGAACAATTCACTAACACAAAGCAAGAAGTGTCTGTATAAGGAACGAGGGAAGAAGAGGGCAATGACAGAAAACCACATGGAAGAAATCTTGGTGCTTTGAGAAATTAAAAAAGATTTAGAACGGGCTCAAAATGGAGTGAGACAATCCATCAAGGAAGATCAATAGGGACTACTGCATAGAAATGGGAATCCTGTGGGTGGACTCATTTGTCACAGTGCTATGGCTTCTTCCCGCGGTGTTTACATAAGATAGCTTAGATCTCAGGAAAATCAAGATCAGCCTGTTAAGTGACATCAGAAACTTCAGTAGTACAATAAAAGGGGGCAGCTAGGTGGCACAGTGGATAGAGCACTGGTCCCAGAGTCAGGAGGACCTGAGTTCAAATCCGACCTCAGACACTTAATAATTGCCCAGCTGTGTGACCTTGGGCACCCCCATTGCCTTAAATAAATAAAAATTTTAAAAAAGAAGTACAACAAAGATCTGCAATAATCAAGATATATAACAGGGTGGTAAAGCATGGATAAATAAAAGCACAGCTGAATATCCATGAGAATTCAACTGAGACCATGAGTTGTTGTGGACAGTATATCTTCTGAACTTACTAGACTGGAGGGCTTAAATCTTTTTTGTGTGTGTGTCACAGAATCCCTGAAAGTCTGGTGAAGTTTCTGGATCCCTTCTGTAAACTATGTTTTAAATTAAGTGAAGGAAATATCAAATTTCAGTTAGAGGTTACTGAAAACAAAGAAAAGTTTTCTCTCTATACTTTCAGTTCATAAACCCTTCTCAAATCTATCCACAGACCATCTACACAAAATACTTGTCTTTCTTGCTCTTCAGACACCAAAATCATTCTTGTCTTCCAAGTCCCAGTTCCTCTTCACTAACTCTGGCTTATCGTTCTCCCTTTAAGGTACTGCAGTCCCACCCAATTTAGTGTGGTACGGTAATACAAGCCAGTAATACAAGCCATCATAAGAATTTTCTCCCCACCTTAAGGCATTTAAGGGAATGGATTGTGTCACATAATTTCTACAACAATATTAATAACCCAGTAAGTTTTGAAAGCCTTTTCCACTGAAAAGTCTTTAGAGGCTTTGATTCTTCCTACCATTATCATTGACAAAGATAGATCAAAGAACTCTTAGGTTAAGTCATTTAACTTATCACCAGTTTCTAGGGCTCAAATTATAAGAACTTCTGTTTGTATTACTACTTCAATGTTATAAACAGATTCAAAATGTAAAATAATTCAGTCATTTGTTAAGTCTGTTTAAGCTACATAAAAATTTACCTAGATTCTTCTAAAGGATGCTGGACGGTAAGAAGTCGAGGGTGTCGAAGCCGGGTTAACTGTTGGACTCCTCGTTTTAGGGAATCAATGATCTGATCCTTTTCAAATTTTTGATATTTGTCAATCAGCTTTTTGTCAAAGACAAAAACAGCCACTTCCTAGGAAAAAAATTACACGTAATTAATATAGGCAGAAATATATGAAAGCAGTACACATTTGTGGGACAACAGCTTATCTAACAGGAATACACTAAAAACTATCATCACAAAAGTTTTGTTAGACAATCTACTCATATTTGGAACTGAATATATTATTTTTCTAAAAAAAAGAAATACATTTTTCTTGATTAGAGAAAAGCTGACTTATTTGGAAAAAAGTACATGTAGAACATAAATCTGAGTATTTAAAAAGTATAGAAAACAAGTGCCTTTCTTAGGGGAAGAAAATAGCATTTTCCCTCTTTTGAGATTTCTGATATGAGTACTACATGCAAAATGAAAAGTAAATAATGTGCTATCTATCCTTCACCCCATAGTAAATTTTCATTTATCCAGAACCCCAAAACAGAAAACTAAATAATTTATTTTCACAGTATTATAAAATAGGTGTTCATAATGAGCAAACAATCTCTGAAGTAAATGTGAGTAAAAGAATAAATTCAGTATAAGCCCTCTCTGGAAATAAACAGGTTTTATATATGCATGACCGTTTAAGTATAGAGACTTATAAATTCCTATATAAGAATTTTCTTCCAATTGATTATAAAATATGTATCTAGTTTAGTGCTGAATTTTGGAATAAAAATCAAAATTAATTAAAATAAAAAGAAACCTGGCCAAGAATTTTTTTTCAAAAGTAACTTAAAAAAAAAATAAGGGACTTTCCATTCTTTCTTAATTTAACCTAAATAAAATAGTTTCGTGCATTTGTAATTCAATTCCTGAGTTAGAAAGATAAAAATATTCAAAAATATTCTTGTTTCTACATTTTTAAAAACATAACAGTCTGATAAAATATTAGGATTATAAGGTCAGAGATTTAGAGTTGGAAAGAACCCTAACTTTTACCTAGACCAACCTTCTCACTTTAACACAGGCCTACAAAGGTCAAATGATTTGCCCAGGGTCAAATAAATAGTATGTGGCAGAGCTAGGATTATAACTTTCTTTAACATAAAGTAAAAATTAGAAGTTATCAGACATTTATATATTAGTATCTTATGATTCCAAGTTACTCTGAGAGACAAAAATGATTTTTAACAGCAATATTCTTTCTACTGTCGCTAAATGGTCACAATCCACAGACTATCACATTCTCTAAAGAGTCAAAATAAGTTGGGGCGAGTAGGTGGCATAGTGGATAAAGCACCAGCCTTGGAGTCAGGAGTACCTGGGTTCAAATCCGGTCTCTGACACTTAATAATTACCTAGCTGTGTGGCCTTGGGCAAGCCACTTAACCCCATTTGCCTTGCAAAAAAAAAAAAAAAGAGTCAAAATAAGTGGTCACCATAGCACAAGATCATGTGATAGTAAGTGGTATGTATTAACAATAGTAGATTACATTACCAAAAAAAAGGCATGAAAAAAATATCCAGCAAATTTTAATGGGGGGGAAGGGGAGTAGTCACATACTGAGAACACTAGGTTATACATGAGTATTTTAAAGAATATTACAAGATACAGAGAAAGATGCCTAGTCCACCAAATTGTTCCCAAGTGGATCAATGAGACCAGGGTTCCACTGAAATATCATCAAGGTGCTGCATGACCCATATTTTTCCTCATTGTAATCGACCGTAAAGTAGCATTCAAAGTATTTTAAAGGAACACTGAATATGACTCCTCCACTAAAGTCACATAAAGATGCCATTTTCAAACAGAAATTTGAATGGTTTACTCCCTAAATGCCATAAGACACAGTCCAGTCAGAATGCCTTTGAGTCACTATAACTAATGACCTAGATGCATAAGTTTTTCTAACTCATGATCATTCACGTGCACAATCCTATTTTAGAGGAAGATGTTCTGCCACATTTTATAAATGCATTTTAATTTAAATGTGTTTTTTCAAGTTGTTAAGTCTTTGATGAACTGCCTTTTTTTTTTGTCTCTTCTTTATTATTAGAAGGGCTGGGTGGGGAAGAAGGGAATTTTACAAATGAAAGTGAAAAAAGCAAGAGATATCAATAAAAATGAAAGAAAGTTTCATCATTTAAAGTAAAATTTGGGCGGCTAGGTGGAGCAGTGGATAGAGCACTGGCCTTGGAGTCAGGAGTACCTGGGTTCAAATCCGGTCTCAGACACTTAATAATTACCTAGCTGTGTGGCTTTGGGCAGGCCGCTTAACCCCATTGCCTTGCAAAATCTAAAGTAAAATTCATCTTTTTTTCTTTTTTTAAAGTTTTCTCCTTAATAATTTATTCATCCATTTATTCAACCAACATTTGTTAAGCACCTGGCTCATGGGATAAAATGAGAGAGAAAAGACAGTTCCTGTGCTTCTTACACATAATACTTTAAGATTTATAAAACCCTTTCCTCACAACCTAAGACTGCTAGCAGAATGAATTCAGAAGATGGAGTTTCAAATGCTTC
Organism: Macrotis lagotis; assembly: GCF_037893015.1. NCBI lineage: Eukaryota > Metazoa > Chordata > Mammalia > Peramelemorphia > Peramelidae > Macrotis > Macrotis lagotis. The sequence continues at coordinate 318,526,886 of NC_133659.1, read as the reverse complement.
TTCCACCACTTAGTATTTATGTGGCCCTGGGCAAATCATTTCATCCTTTGGGTCTCAGTTTCCTTATCTATAACATGAGACAATTAAATGAGATAGTTCCAAAATCCATTAAAACTTTAGATCTCTAAGATACCTAAAATCATTATTTTATATTTTTTATACATTTTATAGGAAAGAAAAAAAGATTCAAAGAAATTGACTTATAGACAATCATACAGATAGAAAAGTCTCTTATCAAGACAAGTCAAATTAACTACCTTTATCTTTTTCTACTACTGTCTTTTCTGTCTGCTCCAAGACAACCTCACACAAATCTACTTTCATCCTGGGAGCACAACCTCAATAAATATGTCATGAACAAATCTATTCCTAAGCTTAGAAAAGTCTCTGCCCAAGTTCAAATTCTCTCTAGCCCATATCTGAAATAACTTAAAATTTCATCATTTTAGTCTTCCTGAATCAACCTCAATATGTAAAGTGTTCAATTTCTAAAACTTGATTTTCTTAGTGTATATTTAATTTGGTTACTTGTTTATCAATCTATAATAATAAGAAATACTCTAAGAAATACTTTCTAGTGCCATATCTGTTTAATCTACTTTTAAATATTTTCTTGGCTCTCCTTACTTTACTCTGCATCAAATCATGTACATCTTTCATTGTTTCTCAATACATATGAGAATCATCATTTTTTTTTACAGCACAGTAATACTGAATTACATTCATGTACCACAACTTCTTAAGCTATTCCCCAGTCAAAAATGGATATCTGTGCTATTTCTAATTCTCTGCTATCACAAAAAGTACTGTTATAAATTTACTGGCATATGTGAGAACTTTCTTCTTATAAATGGTCCCTGGGGTTTAAGTTCAGTAATGAAGTCTCTGGTTCAAAAAGGTAAAAACCATTTTAGCAATCTTATTAGCAAAATTCTAGCTTTAAGTCCCTTAAAATTCCTTCTTTTACTGGAAGACTTCTTAAGTCCTTTTAATTCTAGTGTCCTTCCTGTGCTAATCTTTTCTCATTTATCCTGTAATTAGATTGTATGTATGAATGTATTTGCATTTGTCTTCTAATTAGATTGTGAGCTTCTAGAAGCAGGGACTGACTTTTGCCTTTTTTTCGATCACCAATGCTTATTAGGTAGAAAATTTTAATTCTAAGAATGCACCAGCAGACCTCTTCCTACAATCCTTTCAACACTGACTATTGCCTATTGTGTCATCTTTGCCAATTTGCTGTATGTGTAAAGTGAAATCTTGTATTTGTTTTCATTTTCACTATTAATGATTTGGAGCATTCTTTCAATGTAGTTATTAATATTTTATACTTCTTTTGAGAAATGCATATTCAGATCTATTGGAGATTTACTGGTCAAATATAGGTAGTTAATTGTTCATAAATCTCTTGGATACCAAGCCCTTATTAGATATTGAATATAGATCTCTCCCCCACTTGACCACTTCTCTTCTTAACCTATGTGCATTCTGTATAGATGCCTTTCAGTTTCATGCTAAAAAGTTAACTACTTTGTCTTTTATAGTTGCCTCTATCCTGTGTTGACTTAAAAAACATATCTTCTATCTATAACAGTAAGAAGTAGATGATCTGCTTCTCTTATAATTTTCTACAGTCTAATTTTTAATGGTAAAGTAAGACATGCATTTAAAAAGTATATAATACAGAACAGTAAGTTATTGGCCTATGCCTAATTTCTGTCACTCCATTTTCCATTAAATTGTTTTGTTTTTTTTTTCCCTAAATACAAACTTGTTTGTATTTTCCAGTTTATTTAAAACACAGATGTGGTGAGTTTCTTTATTTCTGATTCTTCCTTGGCTAGTCTGTTTCAGTGATCTAGCTCTATTTTTTAACCAACATTGAATGACTACCACTTTATAATTTAATTTGAAGTCTAAAAGTGCTATTCTTCCTTTGACTAACTCTTTTCATTACTTTTCTTGACACAGTAAACTTCTTGCTTTTCAAATGAATTTTACTATTTTTTTCAATTTATATAAAGTATACCTTTCATAATTTGAGTGGTATGGTATTAAAAGTTCAAAATAATTTAGGCACTATTTTGTTTTTATTATATAGGCACTGCCTGTTGAATATTATTCTATTTAAGTTATTCTTTATTTCTTTAAAACCACACTGTAAGGTTGGGGTGGCTAGGTGGCGCAGTGGATAAAGCACTGGCCCTGGAGTCAGGAGTACCTGGGTTCAAATCCGGTCTCAGACACTTAATAATTACCTGGCTGTGTGGCCTTGGGCAACCCACTTAACCCCATTTGCCTTGCAAAAACCTAAAAAAAAAAACACTCTAGCGGCAGCTAGGTAGCACAGTGGATAGAGTAAAGGCCCTGGAGTCAGGAGCACCTAAGTTCAAATCCAGCCTCAGACATAGTTGTCACTCAACCCCATTGCCTTGCAAAAAAAAAAAAAAAAACAAACCCTAACCCCCCCCCCCAACAAAACCACTCTGTAATTGAATCTAATCAAATCTTACATATGCTGTGGTAGACTAATCCCCAGATATATTGTCTAATTGTCTAATGATTTAAATAGGATTTCCCTATTATTGCTTCTTGGATTTTATTATTATTATTATATAGAAATGAAATTAATGTTGGAAGATTTATTTTATAGCCTGAAAATGAGCTGAACCCATTGTCTCAATTAGTATCTATACACTAGGATTTTCCAAGTTAACTAGTATTTCATCAGTAAACAGGAAAAGTTTTGTTTCTTACCTATCTTTATGCCTTTTAATTTTTTTCTTGGGTTCTATTGCTGTTGGTATTATTTCCAGAACTATATAAAGTATACTGTGTGCATGGCATCCTTATTTTATTCACATGCTTCCTCATAAAGGTTTTAAAATCTTCCCTTTACTATGATACTTGCATTTGATTAAGAAAAAGTATTTTTATTATATTAAAAAATTCATCCATGGCGATAATTAGTGGGACTTTAAGCATAAATAAGTGTTGTACTTTGTCAAAGATTTTTTTCTGTTTCTACTGAAATAATCATGAGGTTGTATATTCCATGATTATGTGCAATGTCCTCCTTATGTAGAACCAGCCTTGAAGCATCTCTGGTATAAATGATTTCTTGGATTAAACATTGTAACCTATCTAAAAGGATATTATTGAAACATTTTTCACATACATTTATCAATTATTGGCCTATAATTCTCCCCCTGTGCTTTATTCTTCCCCAGTTTAGGTATTAGGATCATATTTGTTTCATAAAAGGAGTCCAGTAGATCACTTTCTTTCTCAATTTTTGAGAATAATTTGTACAGCATAGGTATTGTTTTTCCAAGTTTGATATATTCAGTTGAAAAAAACTAATTTTATTTCCTTTTCTGAGATTGTTATTTTAGTTATATGATCTATTAGTTAATTCCATGGCCAATTTTAATTTTTTAATTTATGGAATAAAGCAAGCATTTCCATAGCATAGTACAGTAAAAAGATGATTGTATATGAAGCTGCAAATTGAATTTGCATAATTTGCTATTCCTTTCAAATATACAATAAAATTGTCAGGTATATTTCTTTTTTCTTTCTCCCTCTGGCCTCCAAAAATGGCTGCTATTAGACACAAACATTTATATTTATCATTACTTTCTCTGAATGCCAGTAGCATCTCTCTTCATGTGTTCTTTAAAGTTAATGTGCACATTTATAATAGACAAAATAATTTATTCACTCAAAGTCAATCTTAAAACATTATTGTTATTGTATACAATGTTCTTTTGTTTCTGCTTATTTCACTCCATTATTTTGTGCAAATCTTTGCATGTTATTCTAAAATCATTGCGTTTATTTCTTATAGCACAGTAGTTATTTTGTCATAATCATATACCACAACTTGTTCAGCCATTCCCTAATCAAGGGACATCACTGTAATTTCCAGGTTTTTATCACCGCAGAGAGCTGCTACAAACATTTTAGAACATAGTTCTTTCCCTATTTCCCAAATAATCTCTGGAAATTGATCAGGCAGGGGCTGGGTCAAAGGGAATGTGTTTTTAATATTGATTTGTTGCCCATGATTTTTTGCCATAAATTTCTCTGGGTTTCCTTTTTGTTTTTGCTTTGTCTGATAACATGACAACTAATTCTGCTTTTTTTGCGGCTCATTTTTTTCACAGTCCCTCATTTTTATTCTGTGCATCTCTTTGATTTTAAATGTTTCTTGTAAACAACATATTGTAGGATTTTTTTTAAATCATGCTTTTTCATTTCATTGCATTGTTAATGAAATGGATTGTTAATACATTCACATTTAAACTTTTTAGTTTTTGTTTTCCTCTATTTGTGGCTAAAATTTCCTTTCCCATATTAGTACTTTTCCCCTCTTCCTCTGTAAGCGAAGTAGTTCATCTTTTTTTTAATATCTAGCTCTGACTTCACTAAGCTGGCCTTCATTTGGCAGCCTTGTTTTACTCAGGGTTGCTCTTGGATACCAAGCCAGCTCTTGCAACAAGATGAATGTACCCTCACAGCAAACACTGGCATCTAACAGACTATGTGATCATAAGAGAAGAGAAAAGATGTCAGAGTGACAAAGGCAATGTGTGGTGCAGAGTGCTGGACTGATCACAGACTCATCTTCTCCAAGCTAAATATTCACATTCAACCAAAGGGGCAGTCCCAAGGCAAAATGACTACCAGAAGAATTAATGTCCAGAGATTAGAGCATCTGAGTGGGAACAGTTTATTGCTAACCTGGAGCCAAAGTTAAAACCAACATACAGTTGGCAACAGTGGAGCAGAATCCACAAAGTAGGGGAGTCCGTTGCTCATCCAAAAATGGACAAGAATTTTCTAGGCTATTTGGAATGAAGAAGTTATCCCTCAAGAATTCAAAGATACTTCCACTGTTCTTCTCTATAAAGGTAAAAACGATTAGATTGTTCTGTGACAATTACAGAGGTGTTTCTCTTTTAGTCATTGCTGGTATGATTCTTCCCAGAATCCATCTTAATAGGCTGATCCTTCACCTGGAAGATGGTCACCTCCCTGAGAGCTAGTGTGGCTTCGGAAAGGTTGAGGAGCAGTTGATATGGTATTTGCTGCTCAACAACTCCAGGAAAAGTGCCAGGAACAGAAGACAGGCCTGTGTACAATATTTGTTATCTCTAAGGTTTTTGATACCATCAGTCACAAAGGTTTATGGAAAATTATGTCACAATTTGATTGCCTGGAGAAGTTCGTCAGGTTTGTACATCAGTCTCATGGTGACGAGCATGCCAAGTTTCTAGATAGTGGATGATGCTCTCGAGATTTCCCAGTCACCAATGGAGTAAAACAAGTATGTGTTCTTGCTCCCATACTTTTTAGCATGATGTTTGCAGCCATGTTATCAAAATCTTTCACTGAAAATGAACATGATCTCATGGGCAGCTACCACACTGATGGTAAATTCTTCAACTTGCAAAGACTACAAGTCAAGGCCAAAGTGGTAGGAGTGTTGGTGCATGACCTTCTGTTTGCAGATGGTTGGGCACTCAATGCAGCCTCGGAAGCTGAGATATAACAAAGTATGGATCAATTCTCTGCTGCTTGTGCTAATTTTGACCTAACCAACAAAACCAAGAAAACACAGGTTTCCATGATGCCCTAAAAGGCATCCATCAGCCAGCACCATACCATCCATATGTGGAACCATTGGTTACAATAAATGGAGAAGTTTTGAGCACTACAGACAGACTCATTTCCCTTGGCAGTGTCCTTTCCAGGGAAGTACACACACTGCCAGAGCTAGCTCAGTATTTGGGAGGCTCCGAAAGAAAGTATGGGAGAGAAGTATTAGACTGACTACCAGACGGAAGGTCTACAGAGCCATTGTGTTGACCCCATTGCTATATGCCTGTGAAACCTGGACAGTCTACCAGCGCCATGTCAGGAAACTGAATTCGCTTCCATTTAATTGTCTCAGAAAGATTCTGAAGATCACCTGGCAGAAGATACCAGACACTGAGGTCCTTTCTCAAGCTAAAATGACAAGTATTCAAACGTTATTACAGAGAGTGCAACTAAGACAGAATGGCCACACCATTAAGAAATCAAGTATAAACTTTTGAAAAAGAATATCTTTATGGTGAACTCACATATGACAAGCACTCACAAGGAGCAATAATAGCACATCCCGAAGGTCTCTCGTAAGAAAAATTGATTGTGCAGCATGGGAGACACTGGCAAAGGAACACCCAACATAGCATGCCCTCATAAGAGAGGGGGCTGCACTCTATGAGCAAGGCAGAATAGAAGCAGCTCAAAGGAGATGTAAGATATCAAAGTTTAGAATGGGCAACCCAGATGTTCCCATGGACTGTTTGGGCCCAACCTGTGGTAGAGCATTCTGAGTTCATACTGATCTGATCAAACATTTGTCTCTAAACACAATGATGTCATTTTGGCCTTCTTCAATAACAAAATACAATTATTTTAATTTGATCTATTTTAAAATAATTTTGTTTTCAAAGGTGCTCACCCTCTCATTATTCTTTCCCAAATTTTTACTTATTAGTTTCTTTCTCTTTCACTTTTTTTGAAAGGTCCTTTTTTTGATCCTCTTCTCTAGATTTCTTTGCCCTTGTTTCATTAATTATTTTCTCTTCATATCTTGACTTTTATTCTTTGATTCATGACTCTTATACTTAATCTCTACATCTCTATTCCTCATGGAATTAAAGCTTCTAAGTAACCTATTTTGTTTCTTCTATTATTATTGTGTAGATTTTGAATTCTTAAACATGAAGGATAGTGTCCCATAAACGATTTTTTCCTGTGTCCTTGATTTGTTAAGCTTATTATTGACCTTTGCCCTCCTCTTAGTAAAATTTTTTCCCCCCATTTGGCTTGAAGTCTCCTTTGGAGGTCTATGCCCTTCCCCTTCCCCTTTTCCTTTCAGTTGCTCCAAAGGACTGAGTACTCTTCCCCTGAAGGAGTTTGTATCTAAACACTAAAAATCTCAGATCACATACAGTGTAAGATTCCCATATCTTCCTTTACAGGCATCTTTTGTCCCATTAGAACACATTCATCAGCAGTACCCCCCCTCACTATTAAAACAAAATTTCCTCTTTCTTTTATTCTTTTTTCAGTCCCTCTTTGTCTCCTCTCTTATTTTCCAGGAAGTTCTCTCTTCTTCCTAAGAGAACAAAGAAACTATATCCCTCTCACTTTTTAGTTTTTCACTTAGAGAGTACATCACATACTCATCTCTATCTTCTTTCTCCACTCCCACCTAGTTTGCAACCTACCATTCAAAGCAAAAAATGATTCCCTTGTAGATGCAGCATTATTGGGTTCCGTCACCTCAGGCCCATTTCTCTATCATCACTTCTCTGTGAGACTTTTGCGTTCACCCTTATCTCCTCCTGTACATATTGAAAAATACATTTCTCGGTGGTTTGTTTTTGCTGTCTGCTGTCCTTGGTTGCAATATTGTTTACCCATCTATTTTTCCTCTCTAGGGTGCTGAGATGCAAATAATTTTATCAGGTCTGATTTTCTTTAGAGAAATATTTTGAATGTCTCTTTTTAAGTGAACACTCATCCTTTTCATTTATGGGTAACTTCGGATTTGCAGGCTATGTCCCAGAGAGATGCATTTTGAGCTCCTTTGAGTTCAAGAGTATGTTTTGCTCCTTTCTGCAGTTTCCAGTAAGTTCAAAACAGTTATGTTATTTGAATTTCCTTTCCTTTATATCTGAAGTTCTTTCTCCTGATTGCATTCAAGATGTGTTACTTATCAGTGGAAATATTAAATGTAACCATTATGTCTTTGTTTTTGAAGGTGATTTATGCATTCTTTCCACCAGCACTTTATCTTTGGTTCTGGGCAGTTTTTTTCAGATTATGGTATTCAAGTTTTTTGACCTGTTATATTCTTCTGGGAGATATAAGAGATCTTTAAGTCTTCAAGATGAATATGGTTAGTTTACATGGATATGCTTTCTTTTAAGTTACTGCTTTTTGTTTTTCTTCTTCCTTCATTTTCATATATTCACATTCCACAGTTACCCTTTCATGTTTCTGTCGTTTGCCACAATGGATTTAAATTTTTCACTCCTACAAATTATTTTGGCTTTGAAGGCCATAATTTATACTTTCATAATTCTTATTTCTCTTTTAAACCATTCAGGAATATTCTTCTGTGATTTTAAACTCTCCTGGGAATCCATAGGGTTCTCTGCCACATCATGAATTAATTCACTGCCCTTAATCTTGTAAAACAGTCATTGCTGTCTGAACTCTTTTGAGTTTATTAGAGGAAACATTCCCTTCTGCTATTAATATCTTGCCTAGTGGAGGAACTACAAATGCTAAAGGTAATACAAGTGAGTTTTCTTCCTCCTGAAATTTTTCACAATTATAGTCCTTTCCCCTTATTTTCCCCCTATTGTTCACCTTACAGCTCTCTCCCCTCCAAGAGCCTCTGTGGGAGACTTAAGTTTCTCCCATGACAGGCAATTTATACCTCACCAGCTTCAGCCTTTTCCCCAAGTGAGTTCTGAGGAGACAGAAGTTGCCTCCAAATGGATGCTGGGTTCTTTCCCTCCAGTTTAGTGGAATGACACATAATCACGCCTTTGCCTTGCTCCCTTTCCTCTGCTCAAGTGGCACAGAATACTCTCATACTCATAGTCTGAGTAAACTTCTGTAGTTTAGATCTCTGCAGCATGAGATGAGAGTGGGCTTTCAAGATACAGAGTTGAATTCTTTTACAAGCTGGACAATCAGCTCGGGCAAAACTATTATAGGTACTGAATAAGCATTTGGGATTAGGAATTCTTCTATTTATCTAGATCACCAAGTTTTGACCTCTGAGTTTTCGGGGGTGCAGACAACTTGACCTTTTGTTCCTGCTTCCTATTTTGGAAAGATCTGAAAGATCATGAGGAGCAAAGAAGAAGTCTAGTCTTCCATCTTGTTGGTAATGTGCTCTGGGACCCAATTTACATTCTAAAAAGTCAAACCATACCCTTTTATTTATTTTTTTGTTTAGGTCTTTGCAAGGCAAATGGGGTTAAGTGGCTTGCCCAAGACCACACAGCTAGGTAATTATTAAGTGTCTGAGACCGGATTTGAACCCAGGTCCTCCTGACTCCAGGACGGGTGCTTTATCTACTGTGCCACCTAGCCACCCAGAACCATACCCTTTTAAAAAATATTCCTGTGACTCTTTCCAGAATTCCTTAAAAACTAGTGGTATAGGGACATCTAGGTGAAACTGTGGACAGAGAACACCAACCCTGGAGTCAGGAAGAAAGACCTAAGTTCAAATCTGGCCTCAGACACTTAATAATTACCTAGTTGTGTGACTTTGGGCAAGTTACTTAATCCCATTGCCTTGAAAAAAACAAAACAAAACAAAACAAAAAAACTAGTGGTGCATACCACTCTAATGACATTTAATCATATACTGCTCTGTATTATATTGTTTATTTTTTTATGTATTTTTATGCATCAGGTAACCAAAAATCTAAATACCAAGTAAAAAAAAGTCACAGCATATCAAATCAGAAAGTCTATTTTCCTGTTATGGATGATAAATCATTACCCAACTCTCATTCAATCTTCATCCAACTTGGTATTGTTCAGATAACAGTTTCTATCATCTAATCCAACAATTAAAAAAGTCCACAGCCAGTCTGGTCAATCCAATAGCTAAAGTTAAAAAACATTTACTAACTGTCAGATACTAAGAGTTTAAAAGACATAAATGACAGTTGACCAAAGGCTATTCTATGGAGTGGCTGAGTTAGATTTATATTTATATTTTCATATGTATTTGTGTGTGTGTGTGTGTGTGATTTAAAAAAAAACACAGCAAAACAATTAAGAGAAATCCAAGAAGACTTTCCAAAGGAGGAAGTCTAAAATGAGGCAGAGGAGACAAGCAGATGGGTGAGTCTATATTTCAGTACAAATCCACTTTATCTATTCCCTGTAGTAGGCTCCTATGTCTGAAATGTACTCTTATTCTCTTAAAACACACACACACACACACAATGGGGCAGCTAGGTGGCACAGTGGATAGAGCACCGTCCCTGGAGTCAGGAGGACCTGAGTTCAAATCCAGCCTCAGACACTTAATAATGACCTAGCTGTGTGGCCTGGGGCAAGCCACTTAACCCCATTGCCTTGCCAAAAAAGCCTAAAACACACACACACACACACACACACAGACACACAGAAACCTACCTGTTAACAATGACAGAGAGACAGCTATATGTATATACACGACAGTTAGAAAGATGGATTGCCCTATGGTTTGAACAACATTTTCTTTCTTCATGACAACCCTGGGACCTTCCTATTCTACCTGATTTACAAATGAGGAATCTGAGTTATGGAGAAAAATAAAATCTTCTGAGGTCCCATAGATAGAAAGTTTAGTTAGAAATTGAATCTAGGTCCTAGAGCTCCAAATCTCCTTTTTTATATTTTGATAAACTTGCTTTCTTAAATTTACCATTAAAGATATTTTTCCTAAACAGGAATCTGTATTCAAATCCCCTGTCTGCCTGTATACCAGTCAAATAACAAATGGAAAGTCATTTAACTTCTTTTTAAGGAATTCTATAATATGCCTTAATAGAACTATCGTTTAGAACAATTAATGAAATTCAAGCTGGTCTTTTCTGACCTAAATGTTTTAATTAGCAAGTTATTCCTCTACTTAGCAGAATGGTTCCTTTCCAATAAAACAAGCACGATCCTTTTAATGTGTACAAGTTTTCAAACAACAGTAACAACAATAACAACAACAACAAAACAACACCTACAGGAATCCTCAAGAAAAAGTTTGAATTCTGCTATATGGTGAGCGCTATGTCCAACTCTACATGCGCACAGCACTTAAAACATAATTAGCAATCAAATGTTTATTAAAGAACCATTTTTCAATGATTCCCCATAATTATCATATGAAGAAAGATGGATTATATAACTGAAAGGGCTAAGAGCAATCATGGTAACAATGACAGATGTGCCTATTCTTTATCCTAAGAGGAACAAAAAGGTAATCCTCAAAAACAGATACATGACATACTAAACTGTGAGTTCTGATGATGTATAATACATGTAATTTTTTAAAAAAAATTAACTGAGAAGCACTATAAAACCCAGAATTATCTAAGTAAAAGCAACAAAGTGGCATCAGAGTAGATAAAGGACCCATTCTAGAGTCAGGAAGATTAATCTTACTGAGTTCAAATCTGGCCTCAGACACTTACTAGCAATATGATCACAGGCAAGTCACTGATCCATGGTTGCCTCAGTTTCCTCATCTGTAAAATGAGCTGGAAGAAATGGCAAACCACTGCCCTATCTTTGTCAAGAAAACCCTAAATGAAGACTTGGACATGACACCCAGGTAAAAAGACTGTCATCAGGGAACACAGAAATGTTCTCAGAAACATACTTTAAGAAACATCTTTAAAAAATATATTTAAAAAAGGGAACAGCCAGGTGGCATAGTAGCTAAAGCACTGGCCCCAGAGTCAGGAGGACCTGTGTTCAAATCTAGTCTCAGACACTCAATACATGCTTAGCTGTGTGATACTTAACCCCATCGCCTTGCCAAATACACACACACACACACGTGTATACATACATACATCTATCTACACACTTAACCTTAAATTAAATCCTGTAACTTAATTTCAGAGAGCTGCAAAAATTAATGAAATTAAATGTCACACGAGGAGAATCTATATACTTAGATCAAGTTATAATGACAATCTGATCTTGTAAACAGTATTTACTACATAAAAAATAGCAAAACTAATAATACCTAATGATATAAAACAATTTATAGTGACCTTTTCTATTGGAGGAGGAATTCATTAGTACAGTATGGAAACTCTCTTTGTCAATATAGGCTGGTATCTTTCTATCTTTTCACCATTCTGGAAGAGCTGCTTGGAGCAATAAGAGCATTAAATAACTTGCCCAGAATCACACAACAGCTATGTGGGATGTGTCAGAGGGAGCACTTGAACCCAGATCATCACAACTCAGAAGTTAGCAGGCTGCTCCTATTTGCATAATGTTCTTATCTTAAAAATACTTCCTAAGGTCCCTTCCACACCACATTACCAGACAGGTGACTGGGCTTTCTGGAGAATCAGAGCAAACTCAGACATGTAGCCAGTAGCAATAAAGAAGTTGGATTATTTTTGGAGATTAGGTATGAACTTGCTCAATAGAGGAAATTCCTCCATTGAGAAGCACCCTGTACCAAAAAATAACATGAAATAAAATAAAAATCATAGTTCCAGCCCCTGACCCTATCTCTAATATTTCTGTTAAGGCAGTATAATCTCCATTTGGAACCAGGGTAAAGAAAAGTACAGTTGGTTGTTCAAGGACACACCAGAAGCTAAGATTATATAGCAAATATTCACAAACCACATCTTAACTTGTATCCCTCCTAAGCACATACATATAAGGAAAACATTTTCCAAATCCACTGTACAGTCAAATACATCCCTTTCCTCAACAACTTTTATATAATGTGCTACTCATATTCATCAGATGGCGAAGTTAGTATATAAAAAAAGGAAACAACAAATGTTGAAGGCACTGTTCAGAAACAGACACTCCAATGCCTTGTTAGTGAAGCTCTGAATTGGGGCAAATGGGGAAATGGCTGAACAGTTAAGATAACTAAGTGGAGTATTACTGTACTGTAAAACTGTCCAATAGGACAGCCTCAGAGAAACCTAAAAAGACTTGTACAAACTGATGCATACTGGATTGAAAAGAACCAGATCCATTTATACAATAACAAAAATACCGTAGAGACAAAGAGCTTCAAAACACTTAAGTCTCTCATCAACACAAGAACTAACCACAGTTCCCTAGGGACCAAAGATGATGCATGCTATGCTGCTCTGACAGAGAGATAAGAGTCTGAATATAGATTATATAAATATATTTGTGCATATATGTAGGTATATACATAGTAAGTCTATTTGTGTATGTATACATTTATATGATTTATAAATAAATAAAAAAAATATATATATAGTATATGTGCATACACACACACACACACACACACACACGGCTAACAGAAATTTATTTAGCTTGACTACATATCGTTATTGTAAAGGTTTTCTTTTCTTTTTTTATTACCAATAGGGAAAATGGAGGGAGAAAAAGTAGATTTATATTCATTGAAAAAATTAATTTCAGAAAAGAAATGTAAGTAAATGATTTGCCTGGATAATCCTAAATGGCATTTTAAAGACAAGTTGGAAGGTTAAAGCTTTTTTTGCAATGAATGCTCATTTGAGATGAGGAAACATCTCAAAACACAAGCTGTTTTTAAAATTGACAAATAAGATCAGCTGGAAAAGTTAGAATCTCACTGAAGAAGCTATTCCACATTTTTAAAAATGTTAACTACTGATTTTATACAAATACATAAACATTCTTAGAATTACAGGCATCTTTGTGCACAGTTTAGCTTCTGCATTCATTACGTTTTTATTAATTATTTACAATGAAATGCCCTCAGTAAAAATGGCCAAATCCAAGGAAGAACAGAAGAAATTGATTTTTTAAAAGCTAAAGCAAAAGAAATCCACACAAATAAGGACTCACGTGCAAATGAGCTATCATGTGCTTTAATGGCCTGAGAGCACCCCAGAGTTGCTCTAGAACAGCTGAGAAATGCACCTTTCTTTCCATCTGATAGCAGATAATGAGAACATGCAGTCTTCACTAGTTCCCTCTCTTATGTTCCACCCCCACCCCACCTAGCCACATATGAAAACTCCAAATACAACAATCAGGTGCTGAAAGCTAGGAAAACAGTTGGGAGAGAACCCAAAATGCAAGGAACTACTTTGCCTTTTCAAATGTGTTTCAGAACCCAATTCACTATCTCTCTTCACACACATATCTGTGATTTCTTTTCCTGAGAATCTTTTTTAATAAGATGCCCTACACCTCTAACAACCTTTTCTGAAACTAAGTAAATAAAGAAGAAGTAAAATGGGAGGGAGAACAGTTGAATTTTACTTGGTATGTAAGATTTAAAATATATCCACTCAGATAGCTTTTACTTCAGTATTATACTAAGAGCAGATTATTTGACTGTTAATTTAGGAGCAATAAAAAAAAAAAACCTTCAGTCTCCTTAAGCAAAGTAGATAAAAATTCTCCTTCGAAGATTCAATCTTCTACTGTAAAGTTGAAGTCAATTTAACATGTTTCCATAGCAACCGCATGTGCTAGTGAGTGAAGAAGAGGGAAAGGAAAGTGGGAAAGACATGAAGCTGCATGATGAAGCACTCATCAATCATGTTCCTCCTTTCTTTCTCATTTCTCTTTATATCTTCCATTCAGTTGGATAAAATTGAAGTCTAAACGAAACTGATTTAAGTAATATTTTTGATTTCTTCAACTCCCTGCCTAGTCAACTGCTTTTGAGTCAATGCAAACCCTGAGGGTGAGGAGGGAGGGGACCCAAGCAGCAGACCTGTGACAACTATCAGGCTTCATATTCTTTCATTCTTCCTCTGAAGCTAAGGAAGTGATCTGGAAGGACTTGCTGAGACTCTCTCTTGTCCTTCAAAGATGGGTGTGACAAGGGGGAGTAAATATATATTAAAGATTTACATAAGTGAAGATGAGGAAAAGCTTCCTGACATTGCTGCCTATGTTCCATCAAATACTCTGGAAGCAGTTATCATTCAGGTCTGAGGAACCAGTAGGTCTCATTAATTTTAGTGCACAAAGACAGGTTGCAAAGTAACTTAGAAAACCATCCACAAACATTACCTATGTTATTTGTATTTTGTATTTGTTAAATATGTCCCAATAACATGGCGTGGGGGGGGGGGGGGGAGATACAGACCTTGAGTCTGACCCCTCTGGTATACAATGCACTAACAACTCACCATCTCTTCTAAAACTTAGGCAGGGTCCAGATCTCAATAAATTGGAGAAATTATATTCGACTAACTTTATAAAAGAACTCTTAAATTTAGTGCAATTTCCCTACCACTACCAGCTCTATCATGTATATCAGACCCTCAGGAATTGATTGGGAAGGAGTCATTTCAGAAATAAAGTTTAAAGATCATTTTTGGTACTGGAGACTCCTTGTGAAGAAACTTTAAATTAAGAAGTAAAAACTTCACTGAAGATTATCACCTGGCTTACTAACTTACAGTCTTAGAGAGTTGTCTAGGATGTAAAGGGCTGAAGTGATTTCTCAGCCAAGGATTTCATGGCTGGTATCAATTAGAGGAACAAACTGAACATGAGTCTTTCTGACTTCAAAATCAACACTATACATTAGTGACATTAGCCAAAATATCTCACAAGATCAACTATCTTTTCCATGAAACACAAATCAACAAATCAAGTGAGAGTCTGGTTACATGCTTTCTTTATTTACATAATTTTATGAACTAAGAAATGGTTTTTGAAGTAATCTATGGCTAAATAAGCCATTCTTTGAATGAGGTAATTAAACTAATCAGAAAAAATGATAATGGCTTACATCAGACATTTTAAAAGACAACATGTATATTATTAATATATTACGAGTATATTATTAAAATGGATTCTGGACCTAAGATACCTAAAAAAAGTGATGAAAACAAAAATGTTAGCTAAGATTAAAAACTATTCACTTGATCACAAGGTAAATAAATATCATCTGTATTCTAATATCTTTGGGTATTTAGTAAAATCTTTTTTTTTACCAGTAAATTATTTCTTTTTTCTAATTCAAGGGATACTTATTAAGACCTTATTATGTGCTAGGCAGAGATACTGAAAGATGGGGGAGGGGGAGAAAGAGTATCCGATTTATAGAGCTTAAAAGTTGTGTTAACAAATGGTCCTTTAGAGAAGGGTTTTTCAAGCCCCTTTCTTTTCTAAGTTGTATCAGATTATTATTTTAATAAAAACTAAAACTAAAACATTATGCACATTTGGATAACTTTATAATAGTCACTTCAAAAAAAAAATCTACTCAAGATTAACCACCAGAAGAAAAAGCAACCCACCAACTACTCTTCAACCACAATGTATTATATGTAATAATGATACCATGATACCAATATGTAGTCAAATTAATCAAAAGTTTATTTTCCTTCTTTTGCAATTTATTTGTGAGCATAAACATAACAGTTCACTGCAAAGCCCGAATCATTAAAACAAAGGACAAGTCTGTATAATATTGTCAGTTATCTCATACCATATTCAATATGCATGTATATGGAAGTAATAGCATGCTTTCTAATGGTATTTTGAGATTACTCAAGCAGTTAGGTGGCACAGTGGATAGAGCACCAGACCAGGAGTCAGGAGGTGCTGAATTCAAATCTGGCCTCAAACACTTAATAATTACTTGGCTGTGTGACCTTGGGGAAATGCCTTTCAAAAAACAAACCAAAAAAAGACTATATAGCTAACTATATCTGGGGGGGGGGGGGGGTGGAGATATGGCCCACACTTGAGAAATCTGTGAGCTTATGCACATTTGTAAGGAAGATTTTGGTTTTCTTTTTTTGGCGGGGGGTGAAATTGATTTTTTGAAAACTGAAAAAATAAAATATTTTTTTAAACAAATACTATATATGTCTAGAATTAACTTAAAATGCACTAGTCTTACCAATGTATCTAAGAAAACTGTCAAAAAATGACAGCACACATAATTCTGCAAAATTCTAACTGATCTGCTGATATTTAATGAGGCAACCTAAGCATTTAGAATCTCAAACTGCTGGAAGTGTTTTTTAAAAAGGAGATACTTAATGAAAAATTAATTTTCAAATAATGTATTCATTAAATATCCCAAAACATTAATCCTCACGTTCTATAATTTATACCCCCAAGTAAGATACAAATAAAAAGATGTGTCCAATTAAAGACAAAAAAAATTTAATATAGATTTCTACATTTATTCAAGAGAGGAAAATATTTCTCACTGATTATGAGAGAAATTCAACAACTACTTTTGCCACCACACCATTAGATCAGAACAGAAAACCAAAAGGTCAGAATTTCACTTCTAATATAAAGCCTTCATATCCCAGGATATAGTAATCTCAGATTTATTAATATTTGCTTATCTCTTAAGTTAAAATTAAACTGTATGTTGGTATGACATAGAAAATCTGCAAGGAAAGAAATCAAAACTATGTATATAATATGGTTTACCAGATACTATTTCTTGGACAAGAGGCAGCAAGCACACTAGGACAACTCAAACACCAGCAATATATTAAAAGAAATGCCTTTCTTACCATATTAAAGTATAAATGCATCTCTTCCACATGCTTTTCATCAAAGACCTTCACTTCAAGCTCACCTGTTTAGTTGACTTTTTTGTGCCATTAAAAATCTTCCAAGCCAGCCCATTGCCACCACTGGCAACATGTCGACCAACATCAAATTCTCTGGTGACAGGATTTCCCATTACCGCACTGGTGACATCAGCGGTTACTTTTGTAACTGTACTCTTCAACTTATTCAGCATGGACTCCATGGCTGCAATGTTATATAATTCTATTTACCTATAGGTATAAGAGAAAAACAAACTGCTGTGAAAATGTCAACTTTCTTTTAATTCTCATAGATTAACCTTGACTGAAAAAAGTTCAACACTCAAGCAAAGGTTTTATTTCAATTAAAATACATACTCACATATATTTTAAAACTACAGATAAGTTTGAGGACAAGACAAAGAAATCTAAGACATGTGTCCTTGGTTAGTAAAAACATAAGCATTGAAGATGAAATTTTCCAAATTTTAATTGCAATCAAGATAGTACAAAAAATAAATGGATAAATGATGTGAACAAATATTTTTCAAAAACCACCTGCAATCAATCTATGGAAAGGGAAGCAGTTTATGACTAAGGAAGAGATGGGAAACATCAGTAAAAACGAACTCAATTACATTAAATTAAAAAGCTTTTGCACAGACAAAAGCACTGTAACCAAGATCAAAAGAAATGTAGTAAACTGGGAAACAATCTTTACTAATGTTTCTGACAAATACACAGAGAACTGAGTCATATTACAAAAAAAGCCATTTCCACAATTGACAAATGGTCAAAGGATATGCAAAGGCAATTTACAGATGAGGAGATCAAAGCAATCCATAGTCATATGAAAAATTGCTCTAAATCATTACTTATTAGAGAAATGCAAATTAAAGCTTCTCTGAGATACCACCTCACACCTCTCAGATTGGCCAATATGACCAGAAAGGATATTATGATCATTGCTGGAAGGGTTGTGGGAAAGCTGGGACACTATTACATTGTTGGTGGAACTGTGAACTCATCCAACCTTTCTGGAGAGAAATTTAGAACTATGCCCAAAGGGCAACAAAAATGTGCATACCCTTTGATCCAGCAATACCATTATTGGGTCTATACCCTGAAGAGATCATGAAAAAGGGTAAAAACATCACTTGTACAAAAATATTCATAGCAGCCTTGTTTGTGGTGGCAAAGAATTGGAAATCAAGTAAATGTCCTTCAATTACTGAATGGCTTAGCAAACTATGGTATATGTATGTCATGGAACACTATTGCTCTATTAGAAACCAGGAGGGACAGGATTTCAGGGAAGCCTGAAGGGATTTGCATGAACTGATGCTGAGTGAGATGAGCAGAATTAGAAAAACACTGTACACCCTAAAAGCAACATGGGAGTGATAATCAACCTTGATGAACTTGCTCATTCCATCAGTGCCAACAATCAGGGACAATTTGGGGGCTATCTGCAATGAAGAATACCATCTGTATCCAAGAAAGAATTGTGGAGTTTGAACAAAGACCAAAGACTATTACCTTCAACTTAGACTGACAAATTGCCTTCTGTGGGGTGTGGGGAGAGGGAAGCAAGACTAGGGGAAAAACTGTAAAACTCAAAATAAAATCTTTAAAAAAAAAGGAATTGCAATCATGAAAAAAATCCTCCAAATCATTAAGAGAAATGTAAATCGGTAGAAAAGCAGAAAAATAGGCACAGCAACACAGTGTTACTGCAAATTGGCTCAATTCTTCTGGGAGATAATTTGAAATTATGGGAAAGACATCACAAACTGTTCAAATTTTCTCATATAGAAATGTCTGTACTGGGAATATTGTTTCAAAAAGGTAAAAGTCAAAGGAATATTAGACCAAACCATTTATAGCAATACAATAGGGGACTAGCTGATGTGGTAAATAAATCTATTGGAATACTATATTATAGTAAAAAGACACAAAATACAAAGAGCTCCAAGAAACACACAAATACTGGAATGAAAAGATGCCAGAATAAATAAGCAGAACTAGAAGGTATTCACAATGATTTTAACTTAAATTGCAAGACTAAAAAGGCATATAAAGTCAAATCAATTGTTGTGACCAATCTCAATCCGAGAAAACATAAAAGATATTTTATGAGGTGAAGAAATACAGGAAATGAAGGCTACATGCTCAGTCTAGTTATTCGTAAATTTGCTTTACCTGAACTGACAAGGGAGTGCTAAGTCAGTGTTTTGGATAAATGACAATGGTGTAAAAAACAAAAAGCATCCATCAGACATTTAAAAATCCTAATGAAGAAGTTATGTCACTAAAAATCAGTTTCCCCAAAGTTCACATTAAGGAATAGAATAGAATCTGATTTTACCTTGGGGCAGTTAGGTGGCGCAGTAGATAAAGGACTGCCCCTGGAGTCTGGAGGGCCTGAGTTCAAATCTGACCTCAGATTCTTAATAATTATTTAGTTGTGTGACCTTAGGCAAGTCACTTAACCCCATTACCCAAGAAATAAACACATAAATAAACAAATAAATAAACAAAATATCACTGCCTGAGGTAGAATCCAGAAAACTAAAGCTGATGTCTATTTTTAAGAAATGAAGAGGAGAATGAGGCAGAATTACTATAGGGGAAATTATGTCTAAACTTTCAGGAAAATTCTTCAACATTGTGCTAATCCATAAAGTAATAGCTACTGAATCTGGACAAAATGGCAGTAAGTCACCATACATACGGAAGCATTTACCATATGTCTTATTCACTTTTCTTTCAACCTTCAAAAACCAACAAGGGCAGGGTAAGAATGCTATTTAAAATCTAAGAATAAAATACTAAATTGCATCAAAATTTCCATGAAGAGTTTCAGCAAGAAAAAAAAAGACAAAAACAACTGATTTAAAATGTGCAAAAGTATAGACTCCAAATGTTTCAATTTTGTTATAAGAATCCTAGAAAATGATTATAAGAAAGTTTACTTTCATGTCTTTAGCTAAAAATACTTTTAACATTAGCCTTATAGTCAAGTCCTCAGTATTTGCAATTTTGAAATAGTTATCTTGAAATTGTTCCTATTCTAATAAATTAATGGGGGTGGCTAGGTAGTACAGTAGATAGAGCACCAGCCCAGGAGTCAGGAGTACCTGAGTTCAAACTCAGTCTTTGACACTTAATAATTACGTAGCCGTGTGGTCTGGGGCAAGCCACTCAACCCCACTGCCTTGCAAAAAAGCCAAAATAAATTACTTTAATTAAGTAATTAATCATTTCCACACCTGATGATTTTGAAACCATGATCTGCTAAATAGTAAATTTGGAATATTTAACAGAAACATCTCTCTTGATTAATATTTTAATATTGATTTCCTTCAAGCCGTTAATTGCTCAGCTAGATACTAAGACATCATTTCAGTGTAGCTCTACAGGTCAATTGTTCTCCACAACTATGTTGCTAATTCTGCTATATAAGGTAACCATAAATCGGGAATGGGTGAGGGGCAGCTAGGTGGCACAGTGGATAGAGCACCAGCCCTGGAGTCAAGAGGACCTGAGTTCAAATTTGACCTCAGACACTTAATAATTAGCTATGTGACCTTGGCCAAGTTACTTAATCCCACTGCCTTAAATAAAATTTTAAAAAAAATTTTTTTAAAAGGGGAAACCTGGAGGGATTTGCATGAACTGATGCTGAGTGAGATGAGCAGAACGAGAAAAACACTGTACACCCTAACAGCAACATGGGGGTGACGTTCAACCTTGATGGACTTGTTCATTCCATCAGTGCACCAACCAGGGACAATTTGGGGCTGTCTTGTGATGGAGAATACCATCTGTGTCCAGAGAAAAAACTGTGGAGTTTGAACAAAGACCAAAGACTATTACCTTCAATTTAGGAAAAAAAAACTGATATATTATCTGATCTTGTTATCTCTTATACTTTGTTTCTTCCTTAAGGATATGATTTCTCTCTCATCACATTCACTTTGGATCAGTGTATACCATGGAAACAATGTAAAGACGGGCAAATTGCCTCCTGTGGGGGGTGGGGGGAGGGAAGTAAAATTAGGGGGAAATTGTAAAACTCAAAATAAATAAAATCTTTTTAAAAAGGGGGGGAATGGGGGTGTCAGGAAAAAAGATAAACTCCATGTAAAAGCTATACTGCTACAGAGGTAAAATGTAAATTACATTTCAGATCATGGACAGGACTTAGCAATTTTGAAATGTAAATTTAAAACACCACCAGTAACTGTTTAAGAGATGAGATATCTCATAACAGAATCTAACACTTAATTCTTAAAATTACAAGTCACTCCAATTCTTCATTTTCAAAGCAAGTAAGATTTGTTTTTCTAAATTAAAACTGAACAGAAGCCATAAACAGTAAATTTTAAAACAACAAAACCAAACCAGCTGGCTCTTTATACTCTCTGTTTACAACATATGTTATGAATCACAAAAAGAAATATAACATAATAACTATCATACCAAAAGAAATCCAAACCTTTTCTATCTCTAAATTATGATCCAAAATAAAGATAATACTATATTTTTAAGAAGTCCAAGCTCAGTATGTTCAAGAAACAAGAAAAGTCCAGTGCCACCTCATTTAGTAGAAAGCTGGCTTCTGGCAGGGCACAGTCAATTAGATTCTCATTTGGCTTATTATGATAGCACAGTACCAATGAGGGACAGCTTATCAAAGGCTCAGCTTAGCTTAGAAAGAGAAAGGTCCAATGCCAGTAAATTAGGTACTAAGTTAGGAATTATTTGACTATGGTAAATCCATAAAACAAAGAAAAGTAACCAACACTATTCTTTGTCCAGGACCAGTAGTGGACACAGGATACAGATACCACACAGTATTTACATCATCTACAAACATTGATTTGTTCATAATCATGGAAAAAGGCATGAAGACACTGTACAACTGGAACAGCTTCTTCTCAACCTAATCAAACAAACCATTAATTCTGAAAAGTCAGAAAATGCAGATAGGAAAAACTGCCATTGATTTGTACTATTCCTTACAGAAGTTTAATCAAGAAAAAGCAAATCATTGCAATTTTATCCTGCCTCAGTCTATATGCACTCTTGACCTTGTCAAATTGAGAGGAAATGACAGAAAGGCAAAGAAAATTTAAGTATAGCCTTGCCTGAAAAACAAAGAAAAGCTCATTTAGCTTGTATAGTGAGAGTTGTTAAGAGTTTTCCTAATTCCTCACATCGAGCCTAAAATCCACTTCTTTTAAATTTCCATCAATTTCTCCTGCTTTTTGCTCTCAAGGGCAAAGCAGAACCAAGTCCAATCCCTCTTTTGAATGACAGCCCTGCCCAGGTTTCCCAAGTCTTCTCTTCTATAGCCTAAACTTACCCAATTCTTTCGACAGAACTTCTCATGTTGAGAGGTAGACGTCCTTATCTATTCTGCTCTAGACTCAATGTTATCATTGTCCATCCAGAATGATGGTGCACTGAAATGAAAATGATATTTTTTTCTATGTATTCTTCTGAGTCAGGTACAGTCTGGAGAGCCTACAAGAGGAAGCTCAGAGGCCTGAATTTGTTTTTGTAGATGCTGTATCACTGTGCACTCAAACTCCCAGATTTTTCTGACATAAACTTTCAGCCCTATTCGGTTCTTCTCATGACCTTGGTAAGTGCACATAAAAGAAAATCATTTAAAGCAAAGAAAGCAATTTTTTAAAAAATGAAGGAATTAATTTTCAAGATATCTAGAGTATGATGCCAAATGATTAGAAACATTACAAATGGTATTGTTTTCAAAATGCTTTCTTAATGTTTCACAACAGCAGACCACATCTTTACTAACAATTGACTAAAAAGTGAATACAAAATTCCAAGACGGTAATCTGGAGATAGAAGGGTCCCTAAAGGCCACCAAGTCCAACCCCATCATTTAACAGACTAGGAAATTGAGGCCTGAGAAGATTAACTGGTTTTTCTAATTAGGGTCAGTAAACATCACAGGTGGAAGTACTGATTCCTCCCCAAGTTACTAACTCTATTCAGCAACATTCAGTTTTAAAAGGTTCTCCTCTCCAAAGCCTATAGTGAGGCACCTTCAAGAGCCCTTGCTAGTTGGAACTAGAGAATTTCATTCAATGAGTTTTGGATTATTAACATCAAGCAAGACATAAAGCTGGATCAAGTATGGTTGCCAAAGCATCAATCTCTGTGCTGGAAGAACTCCTGTAGGAAGTCCAGATGGAAGATGAGAGATATTCTATTGAAGGCAAAGTCATCCAAATAGTCCTTTTTTGCAGACAACACATAAATTGTCTCTAGCTCCAGAATACAAGGCTTTTAAAAGAACAGCAAAGCAAAACACAGGAAAAAGCAAGTGAACGTATATAAGGTATTGGCCATTTGAATTCCCCATAATCAGAGTGGTCCAGCTTGATTTGGATAGCCACTTAATAATAGTTATATCATCAAGCTGGATGTGCAGTCCTTTTTTGGTCCTGAAAGCAGCTGCAGTTAGAGAAGTTGTTTTTACCTGATGATACTTATCTTAAGTCTCAGATCTGGCATGATGCCAGCTTTGTTCTAGGCCCCGATGAATGTCCAGGTTAGGGGGCAGGCCATGCAAGGGGACAGCAGGCTACGTGCGACAAGCAGGGACAGCGGGTGGAAATGGGGCTGTGGAAGAGAAGGCCAGCAGACAAGAAACTTGGGGAACTGATAAACAAACTTAGGCTACAAAGACAGATTTAAGTCTGCAGCCTCCAAAACCAAGGCTATACAATAAAAAGGTATAAATCATTCCAAACCTCCACAGCATTCCTTTGGTCTCTCTGAATAAAGAACCTGCAAAGCAGACAGGAGAGAAATTTCCAGAGCTCCTGCCTTACAATGAGCATACCTGGCAGGATCTAACAAACTCTCCTGGACTTGCAATTGGCAACAAGAATGGGATTTCCTTGAAACATCCTACTCCCCTCTACTCCATTGGCTAAGGACAAGATTGGATTTACAGCTTGGGAAATCTGTTGTGCAGACAGTGACATGGAAGTTGAATCCAAGAGAATAGTTCTATGTTGCATAGCTTCTGCAAATGGAAAATGCTTAAGGAACAGAAGAGACTGAGTGGCATAAAGTTTCTTTGAGGAACTTCATAAACTTTCTTTGAAGTCAAACTGCTTCTTGAGATGAAATTCCCTTTTTTTTTTAACACCAACATCCTTCCAGTGATGCTATGTAGTTATGAATCATGAAACATCATTTCTCAAGAATAAAAATGTGAAAAAACCAAAAGGCAATTGAAAGACTGGCTAATGGATGAAAGTAGACTGCAACAACTCAATTCAACAAGCATTTATGAAATACTGAAATCAAACTTAGCAGCCTAAGCTGAGAATAAAAGACAAAAAAAAAAAGAACAATCTATGCCCTCAAAGAATTTACAATCTATAAAGGTGAAAGTACTACTGGGACACAGAACTCATGAGACCACCAAGAAAGAATCAAAGGAGAGAAAAGGGCAGTGCTCTGGGGTGCACATGGGCATGTGCTTGGGGACCTATCCCAAGCCTTAGCCTGGATACATACCTTTCCCAGGTCTTTGGACGCACGGACCCTCCTTGGGGATGGAGGGCAATAACTGGACAGAGCACCCAGTAGCAGTCTAACAAGCAGGTCTTTATTGCTTACATAGCAGCAAAAAACGGCTCTCCTCTTCCCCAGCCCCATCCCTTTTTATAGTCCTCAGCTCCTCCCCTGAGCTCCTCCCCTGTTCCTCCCTCATGGGCGGAGCCACTCCTGTTACTGGGGCGTTCCCAGCACCCATGTGGGCAGGTTCACACCCCCAGGCGTCTCCTAGCCCATAGGTGGCCAAGGTCCTGAGCTGGGTCCATGACAGGCACGGGCGCACACGCGCACACACACACACACACACAAACACAAAACAGATAATAAACTATTAAAATAGACTAATGATGAAGGTCATTGGATCTGGTAATTAAGAAATCATTGGAGATCTTGAAGAGAACAGTTTAGCCAAGTGGTAGAATCAGAAAATGGAATACAAGGCTATTAAAAAGTGACCAACTACTTCTACTTAAGAAATAGCAAACCATATTTCCCCATGTATAAGACACACCCATATTTGAAAAATTTAGGTCTAAAAACTGGGAGCATCTTCTACAGTGGTTGTAGATTTTTTGACTTGCACTTCCTTTTTCATGCTTGTCGTCTTTGCGCTCATTGTTTTGTATTCATTATCAGTAGTAATTTAGGTTATGTTCTGCCCAGAAATGGCTCAGAAAAGATTTCTGCACCATGCTGAATTCAAGTTCAAAGTGATTCAGTTTGGAAAAGTGAATGAAAATCGTGCTGCTGGACATCAGTTTGGTTTTCCTCCAACTGAGAAAACCATCCAAGGTACGTTATGGGAAGAAGAAACCCAAATGAAAATTCCCCCGGCAGAAGGCCACACAAGGCAGCAAGAAGACCTGATTTCAAGAAGGAATTGAATATATGGTTTGAAGAGAAAAGGGCCATTGGAATTCCTGTGTCCACAAAAATGATTCAGCATGCACAAGAATTGTTGATGAAAAAAGAAGTGACTCATTTCAAAGGACACAACTGGTGCTTCAGGTTCATGAAATGAAATGGACTAGGCGTGCATCCACATGCCCAAAAGATAGGAACAGAAGGTCCTGGAATTTCATGATGAATCAAACTTGACTTCAAGAATTTTATGTAATACATTATTTTTCAATTTTGGGGCCCCCAAATTAAGGTGTGTCTTATACATGGGGAAATATGGTAAGTACTTTCTTGGCTCATATTGATCAGATAAATCACATGGCAACAGCGATGAATAACAAACTAGAGAGATTTGGTGATAATACTAGACCCAAAGAAAAGGACAAAGCTTTAAAACTTGCAGCCCAGTGAACTAGCCTTCTGGAGAAGTACGGGGGGGGGGGGGGGGGGGGGGAGACACATAAGAGCCAGACAAGCAGCAAAGCATCATGTGACCTGATGGAAAAGGAAGCTTTCACTTTTATCTATTCACAGTCAATAGATGTGGTTGGAAAGTAACTAGGTAAAGTCCTATGTTTAAGAAAATCCACAAAGTGTTTAGGACCTTTGCACTTAATTCTTTTTGCAAAAAAGCAACACTGCTTCCTTCATTCAGGAGGCTGGAAGGTCTTTGAAGTCAGTCTGAAGGTTTTACTTTTATCTTTACCTCCTGCACTTTTACTTACAATACCTAGCTCATATAAGGCAATTAATAACTAGTTGTAGAAATAAAATGAAGCTTAAATAATTAATCAACAGAAGTAGAATTAGAGATAATGGGTAATATTAACACTGCAAATTCTGCACACAAATAAAAAATGACATTAAAATTTGTCTACAATATTACAATAATCTGGACAGTAGCAGGTGTTAAGGGCATGAAGAATAGGAGAGACGAAATAAAGCAGGTGAATTGTAAATAAGTACCTTGGCAACATTTAACCTAAATATATTTTTCTATTAATAAATAGATTTATTTATTTAATAAATACATTTTCTATTTATCCATACATTTATGTAGCACAAGAGACAGAATGACATGGTGGACAGACAACAGAACCAGACTTACAAAACCCTAGGTACAAATTCAGTCTGAAAAATTATGGATGACCCTGGTCAAGGAACTTGAGCTCTCTGTACTTGGAAACTTCTAAAGGAGTTAAGAACTGGGACAGACAAGGAAGAACAAAGAACAAAATTTTAGATTAAAAAACTGCTAAAATAAAATTTTTGGACTGCAACTCAGCAAGTGATATTCATTTGATTTTAAATATTTATTGCTGAAGAATAATAATCAATGATCCATCAATAAATATTTAGTAAGTGCTGTGTATCAATCAGTGGGTTAAAGGTTAGGGATACAAACAAGCAAATGACAGTGCTTGCCTTTGAAGTGCTAATCACAGTACAGTTTTAGGTTTTTAAATTGTTCAAATAAAATTTTTGGACTGAAACTTAGAATGATACTCATTTGATTTTAACTTCAAATCAAATGAAACCTCATTTAAAAACAGAAACATAGTTTTGGCAAACACTCCTGTCAAAACTGTGTGAACCTACTACATACATAATGTATTCCTGAAAACTGAGTAAAGGAGTCTATGAGATATTCTGATATATTCCATTTTTGGAAAACTGCATTCTAGAGATTTTAAGGAAATTAGTTTGCAGCAGAAAAAAACAAGGTGTCATAGATACAGGGTGAGCTTTAAGGGGTGGGGGGTGGGGGAGAAGATTTGGATTTCAATTATACCTTGACAGAGACTGGCTATATGAACTTTTCAAGGCCCCAGATACTTCTATCATGTTGCAAGTGGAAGAGATGACCTGCACTGATTAAGGAAGTTCGTCACCTGGAGTTACCGATAATAATGGACGCACCAGTGAAGTCCTATCTCTAACCGATATTTTCCAATATATTTCAACCAGTCTTCAATCACTTCTGGTTTGATCATTTGCAGAGTAACTTGGCTTAAGTGTTATCTCCTCTGAGAGGCTCTTGCCCATTTCCCGTGTGTTATTCATGCTCCACTGCCTCCCACCACTGCACCCCTCTGTAAGCATTTTGAGGGTTAGGGGCTATTTTGGTTTTCTCTGTCTATCCAGGGAAACCAACACAATGTCTGGCACATCCTTAACAAAAAGCTTGCTGAAGCAAATACTAAGCTACAGTATAAGAGGAGGATGAGCTCAAACTTTGAAAGAGATAATTAGAAGATATTCAATAAAATCAAATACCTATTGCTAAGTACTAGGTTCTAAGTGAATATCAGAAATAGACAGAGAGAAGCTTTTCCTCCTCCGGTTTACAATCTCAGGAAGAGGAAAACACATAAAAGTGAAATACTTAACAAACTTAGTATGTGGAAAATGCCAAGTGAGTATGCCAAAAATAAATGTTCTGAGTTCAGGGACGCAAGAGACCAGGATGGGCAAGAACACATTTGGAAGACTTTACAAAAAGAAGGGGGATAATAACACAAATCTGCATTAGATTTTACATGTTAATGGCAATCTATTTCAGAAAATAAGTGCCGATGAGTAAATACTGAACTACTATACAAGCCACAAGACAGCTGGCCTGGAATCAGAGAATTTAGGTTCAAATTCCAGTTGTCATGTATCAGCAGGATCTCTAGACTTCAATTTCTTCAATTATAAAATGAAGGGTGTTAGACAATTTTCAAGGTCCCTTCTATATCTAAATCTATAATTAAATCATTTCTTCTTATGCAAAAATTCAAAACTGGGCAACTGCTATCATTTTCAATTCTATCACCTTTGGTCAACATTCTCTCTATAAACTTTCCATTAAAGTTCTCTGCCTATAATTTATGATGACAGAGTTGAACATGGATTTTCATAGAGGAAGCTTTCCTTATTCTTTCACTAAAATGAACATTTTGAAGAATGGATTCAGAAATATAGACTGGATCTATGAGGCTGGTAAGGCAGACTAAACATAAAATATTCAAAGAAATATGAGTCAATGAAATTATGCAAAATAAAGCTGAACCCCTCAAAAAATCCTATTAACAACTACATAAAGTCAAAAAAGATAATAAAACTCAATTAAGAATTTCAGTGCCTACTCTGTGTCAAATACCAAAGATGCAAAGAGCAAAGATACATTGATACTTGCTAGTCTAAACATATGCTGCCTTCCTTGTTTTATCTCGAGGCGAGAGGAGTTAAGTGACTTGCCCAGAGTCAACTAATAAGTATCTGAGTCCACATTTGACCTTCTGACTCCAGGGTCTGTGGGTGCTCTAACTACTATACCACTTCCTGCCCCTTCAACTCTTCTTTCAACAAACAGAAAATTACAGAATATGAGGTTATATCCCAACTCTGAAGTAACATTTTATGAACATTACCAATGTAGGAAAATACATACCACCATAATCAACCTCTTAACCACTAGATTACTATTAGTTACTATATTCACCTCTATAGGAAAATGGTAATTCCCAAGAAAATACAGTTCTTTGAACTCACAAAAAATAAATAACATCCAGAGTTACATTTAATTGTTCTTTGAACATTCATAGAAAAACAGAACTGAAGAAGTGTTTTATTTTCCTTGACAATGGCATTATTTCTGGAAAAAATTTCATTTTCTAATTCAACTAATTCTGAAATGTTTTCCTCTATTTAGGCTCCCCATCTCCCTCGCTTCTCAGCTACTTCAACTGCATTCTGACTACCTTCCCAATCTCTAGGGTCTCCTCTAAGCCATATTCTTCCCATTAGACTAGCAGAGTAATAAACTTCTTACTTTGAAAGGTAGGTTAGTAGAGTGAATAGTGCTTGGTCTAAATCATAAGATCTACATTCAAATTCTATTTCTGACCCTTGAAAAGGGAAAGTCGCAGGATCACAGATTTAGAACTGAAAGGTCTCAGGAGTCATGAGTCCAACACCTCTATTTTACAGTAACAAGAGGAGACACAGAAGTGATGGGACAGTATCTGAGGTGGGATCTGATGCTGGGTTTTTCTGACTCCAAGTCCAGCACCATTCCCACAACACTTTAATCTTTTTAGTTCTTCATTACTTCATCTGTAAAATAGGGAAAATAATACCTGTACTTTCAGCTTTACTAGAGTTGGGGGTGGGGGAGAGGCAGAGCCAAGATAGCAGCATGAAAGACAGAGTTGAGAGAAGTATATAAAGCAAATTCTAAATTTTAAGGCTCTATATAGGAGGTTGTGCTAATAATATTAGGCAAATCTAATCATATCACTTCTTTATTTCAAAAACTTTCTGTGATTTGACATAATTTACAAGATAAAGTACAAACCTTTGCCTGAGATGCAAGATTCTGCACAATTTGACTCCCTTCTCAGTGACTAGAAGAAACATGGTCTGATGGAAAATCTTACAAAAGTCTCCTATTCCCCCAAAAGAGGAAATGCACAGCCAATATAGCTGTGAACTGGCCAACTCAGTCAAGAAAAAAATTCTGCCTAAGGCTCACAGATACATGTCTTCTGAAAAACTTTCATTGGGATTTAATGATTTTTCATAATGTGACCTTTCTTATCTGGAACATTAGTAACGTACCTAGAATTGATGATTTCTAACCAGAAAGAGAAGTCACTAGCTTAGAACCCCAAAAGTCCAGTTACGAAGCATACACCTCTATCAGGACAAAGAGGAAAAAGTTCACAAATATCCCTAAAATTACCAAACAGCACTTTCTGTAAAAGTTTTAGAAAAAGGAATCAACTATATCTTCCTGAAAAATTATGATATATTACAAAAATATATGTGTGAAATTTTACTGCAATATAGCTATATAGAGAACACAATATTCTGACTTTGAGTCCTGATTTCCTGGCAAACTGCAAGACCGTGGAAGTCACTTTCCCTCTCTGGACCTCAGTTTCCTAATCTGTAAAATTCCTTCAGATTTAGGCCATAATCCTAACCCATCTTCCCATCCAACTTCTTTCACACAAACCTCCTTCATATATTCCATATAACAGTCAAACTGAACCATACTGTCTCCTGATTTTATCCTGTTCTCTTCCATATCTATATCTATATTTACTATTGTCCCTCCATTCTATCCACTTCTGGGCATGCTGACACCAATGACCAAGCAAAGAATCTCTTTTTTTTCCTTCAAAGGTTCAGTTCAGATACCACCTACTCCATAGTCTTCTCTGATTACTGAAGGGGGCAATTAATTAATAACTAATTTGTCATGCTTACTTGCCCCTTCCTATGCAATCATATTATTCAAGTATTATGGTTATTCCTGTACAAATATACAGTTCCTTGAGGGAACCCATTATTTTTCCAACTATTCCCAAAAGTCTATGAGTTACTTAGTGTTTAAGTGAATGTATACAGTTTACACTCAATAACAGTCCTTAAAAAATGAAAATACTAGATATCAAAGGAGTGGTCAATGAGTGTGAAGGACTGATCTATGACTTTTTCAAGTATTTATTTGATAAGTATTTATTCAGTATCTATTATGTGGGAAGCACTGGATATTCAAAGATAAAAATGAAAAATATTTCCTTCACTTAAGGTGCTCACATTCTTGAATAGAAAAAACTCCCAGGACACAACTCCCTTCACCGAAATGGAACACAATGTATGACTTAATGGATCAATAATTCTGCAGAGCTGTCATATTTCTATTGTCATAGGCAGGGTGGGCCTGAATCCCTGTCCTTCAAGTCCAGCTTTCAGTCCACTAGCATAATGCTATTATGATATATTGGTGATGCACAAGGACATAGATTTTTATGAAATGAATATTCTACAAAAGGAGCTACTTTGTGATATATAACCCTTCATAAATCATGTGAAGTACAATGCATACATCACTGCCACGGATGATAAAAATATCTTCCTGCTCAGCTTCTATTTGTCCCCACAACTTGTGAAATCTTCAAAATTGGTCTCCAGTTCCTGGCACTCCAACCCCCTCCCTACTTCAGTCTGCTGAAATGCTGTAGAAATGACTGGATTAATGAAATCAGAGAAAATCAGAACTGGAAAGGATATCAAAGAGATCTAAGGCCTTCATTTCACTTACAAGAAAAAGTGAGGCCCTGAAATTACTGTCCAAATTCACAAAGATAATAAACAGGAATAATAAATAATCTTCAAAATGTGAACTTCATTAATATGTGCATCTTCTTTCTACTGGTCCCTGGCCTCCATGGCACACATAGGCTTCTTCTAGAAGCTCATGCTAACAGAAGAGTGTCTAAGTCCCTTAGACTTAACACAGATTCCTTCACAGAATCTCAAGAAGGAACCTGCCCCAAAATAACTTGTAGCTAAACAATAAACCCTTTCTCGAACATACTTCAGGAGCGATTACTTTCAGGATCCAGAATCCATAAAGCATCAGGACAGGCCCAAATCATACCCTCCATCGAAAACTACTACTGAAAAATTCTTTCCCTAAACACAGGTATAATCTCCTTACCTAATTCTGCCTAAGGCTCACAGATACATGTCTTCTGAAAAACTTTCATTGGGATTTAATGATTTTTGATAATGTGACCTTTCTTATCTGGACCATTAATACATACCCAGAATTGATGGTTTCTAACCAGAAAGTATCCTATGAGACAAATTTTAAAGAGCAATATTTATTATTCTGTATATTTAACATTATTTTGGGTAAAGGTTGGAACTGCAATGAGTTAAGTAAAGCAGAGACTGAGGGAAAATGACATATCTCCCATTAGCCCTTGAAGCTCAACTTGTTTAGGATCAGTGGGACAGGGGAGGCCCGAGTCTTTGCTAGTAGAAATCAAGAAGACCCTAAATTTGAGCACCTAAAAGGGAAAAAAGTGAGAAATAAGAAGGCATCTTGTTATCGTCCTAACCAGAGTCTGTCTGTCAGTGAATAAATATTAATTAAATATTAATTAGCCACTTAATTATTAAGGACTCCACTAAATGCTAGGAACAGCTCTGGCCCTCTAGGAGGTCACAATCTAACCTAAACCAGGGTGGGGAGGACAGAGTGTGCAGGATTAAATCCAGAGGAGTCTGGACCAAAGAAAAATAAAGAGATGTTGCCTGGAAGGCTTCCTGATATGAAGGAGAGCTCTCCCAGGAGCCTGCTCTCCCTCTAGGGAAGAAGCAGTATCAAGGCAAAGGGGACCTGGGGAATGTGAGAAACAGGCACCATGTATTCTTGTGGGATGTTAAGGTTCTCTGGAGCATGATGAAGTGTGAAAAAATACAGTCTGTTGAAAGAGTCAGTATCTGGGACGGCTAGGTTTTGCAGTGGATAGAACAACAGCCCGGTAGTACCTGAGTTCAAATTCAGCCTCAGGCACTTAATGATTACCTAGCTGTGTGGCCTTGGGCAGGCCACTTAACCCAATTTGCTTTTCAAAAAAAAAAAACCCTAAAAAAAAGTGTCAGTATCTGGATCTGGAGGAAAGAGGATGAGGATGAGGATGAACTAAAGCAGTCAAGTCTATTCTAAGTCTAAAATTTGATTTGTGGCTAGTGCATGGTTTGATCCTACTTTATGAAAATCTGATCAACTATAAACTTGAACTTACAAATTACACTCATAAAAATATCTAACCTCTCCTAGTGCAATTTAAAATATGATTTGATCTACAAATCGCCCTTTCCAAACTGCACAAAGCAAAATAATAATAAAAGCCAACATTTACTTAGCATTCAATTACAAAGCATTTAACAAGTTATCTCATTATAATACATCTGCATGCTTCATTTGGTGTTTTTGGATGTGTTTACCTTTAGTATGAGATGATCATTTTATGAAAGGAACAGGAGCTTGACAGACTTCAGGAGACAGTAGAGGACAGAAGGGTCTGGGGGTGCTATGGTCCATGGGGTCACCAAGAATCAGATACAACTGAACAACTTCTACAACATTCTTAGCCATACAGTCTAAGTAGATATACCCCCTAATAAAGAGCATCTGCTCAATTTAGACTATCATTCTAGAGAGGAACAGAAACAATGTCTTCAGTATATAAATAATTACAGCAGAGACATTTCTCCAACACATTTTTTCCCCTCTCTCCCACTATCATTTGTGGCTTGACTATTACTATTTTGTTCCTACAAATGTATTTTTATCAGTAACAACATTAAACCCAGTACTGCTGCCTAAGTCACTCCTCTGCTTCCTTCAAAACAGACCCACACCGGCTTACATTTCTGGATGCTTGTGCCAAAGCTTTCCCCTTCCTCATACAACCCCGTGAGGTACCTTCTATTGGTAGCTTTCTAAAGACAGGAAAGCAAACAACATTCCCAGCATTTCTTCTTTAGACTTTTACCATTTTTCTCCCCTCTACCAATAATAAGAATTACACCCAATCCTGCTGCCGAAGTCATTCCTAAGCTTCTTCCAAAATAGTGACAATTACTCAGCCCGACTCTCATGCATTTACTTATTCAAAGCTCTCCTCTCTCCTGCCAGGTAAACTAAAGGAGATTGATCATTTTATGAAAGGGACGGGAGTTTGGACGGGCGTCGGGAGACAGCGGGGGACCAAAGGGGCTGCGGCCCACGGGGTCACCGAGAATCGGAGCCGAACTCAACCACAACTTTAGCCACAGAGAGGTCTAAGCAGATCTACGCCCCAATAAAGAGCATTTGCTCCATTCAGAGTAGAATTCCGGGGAGAAGAAGAGAAACAATGTGTGCGGTACAATCATTTCCAGCCGAGCCGGGCGGCACCAGGCCCGCGATCGCTCGCAACTGTTACTATTTTGTTCCTACAAAGTAACAACTCTGTGCCCGAGTCCCCGCTCCGCTTCCCAAGGCACCGGCTCGCCGAAGCCGGGGTCCCCCTCCTCATACGACCCCGTGGGGACCCCGTTTCTGTATTTCTGAAGGCAGGACGACAAGCAACGTTCCCGGCATTTCGCCTTCGGACTTCGCCCCTTTTCCCCCCAATAGTAACAATTTCGCCCAGTGCTGCTGCCCCAGCCAGGCAGAACAAGGCCAATCCCCCCGACGCCCCTCTCTCAAGCTCAGGGGGTGCCCCGGCGCCCCGACACAGCTCTGCACCCCCACGGGGCCGGAGGGCGCCACAAGGGGCGCCGGAGCCGGCTGTCCTCGGCGCTGCCCGGCCCCGGAGGAGGGGAGCCCCGGCGGCCCGGCCCGGCCCGGCCCCCCCGCGGGCCCCTCCCCGCCCTCCCCCGGGGATCGGGGCGGCCTAGGCCGGGCGGCGGCCCCGGCGCGCGCGCTGCGGCCGCTCACCTGGCCCGGCCGTCGGCCCCCGCGGGGCGGGACGCGAGCTCGCTGCCCTCCGGCCGCCGCCGCGCTACTCCACCGCCATGGACGCCGCCGGGGCTCCGGGAGCCGGGAGGGGCGGGGCCGGAAGAGGAGCGGGGCCCGCCGCGGCGGGACGTCACTTCCGGGCCTCGGGGAAGGGGCGCATGCGCGAGGGGCGGCGGGGCGGCCCCGGCGCCATGGCGCTCCTTTTGACTCCCAGGTTCCGCCGGCTCGGCAGTCAGAGCGAGCTTCGGCTTCGGCGGCGGCGAGGCCTCGGGCTCCGGCTCAGCGCCGGCGGAAGAAAGCCGACGGTCACCGGTGAGCTTCGGGACGGCGAGGGGAGGGGAGATCGAGACCGACCTCTCCCGGGGCACCTCCCCGGCCCCGCCCGGCCCGTTCCTGACCTAGGGGAACCCGGGGCAGCCGCGGCCCTGGCGGCCAGGGGCTGGGGGCAGCACCACTGGCCACCTGCTGGCTCAGCGGGGGACCCCGATGGCCCCGCATCCAGGCCGGCCTCCGGGTGGCGGGGATTCCTCTCCGGTGCCCGGGCCCGGTGGCCCCGCGGGAGACAGTGAGGCTGGGGACTGGGCACTGCCCTCCTCTCCCAGATCCACTTCATGTGCCTGTCATGGCCTCTCCTGGCGCCTTGCAGCCACCTCTGGCCCCTCCAGACCGCCTGGGCCCTAGTCCCCATCTCCTGGCCCCGCCCATTCCCTGCCTAGCCCCGCCCCTCCTGACCCTAAACCCCTGCCAGCCTATCCTATTCCTCGTCTCCTTGTAGCCCCGCCCATCCTCCACTGGCCTCTGCCCTGGCCCCTTTACCTTCTCTAGCCCCGCCCGCTCCTTGCCTAGCTCCTTGCCTAGTCCCGCCCCCTTCTGACCCTACCCCCTGCCGGCCTATCCGAGTCCTCGTCTCCTTGTAGCTCCGCCCATCTCCGTCTCTGCCCCCGCCCCCTGACCTTCCTAAGGCAGCCTCTGCCCTGGCCCCTTTACCTTCTCTAGCCCTGCCCACTCCTTGCCTAGCCCCGCCCCTTCTGACCCTAAACCCCTGCCGGCCTATCCTATTCCTCGTCTCCTTGTAGCTCCGCCCATCCTCCCGCTGGTCTCTGCCCCTTCTCGCCTGGCCCCGCCCACTCTTTGCCACGCCCCTCCTCTCTCCGCTATTTCCCTCCCCCCCTGCTTGACCTCCCCATCTCTCTCCCCAGCCATCCTCTTGCATAGCCTCTTCCTCTGTCCAAGGTAGACCTCAGTCTCCTTCCCGGATCCATCCCCTGCCAGCCCTGCCCAGTCACTCAAAGCCACCTCTTCTCTTTGTGTCAGCCATTCCATTCTTCCGGCCTAGCCACCCCCCCTGCCCATTTCTACCCAATTTCTCCCACTAGCCCCCTTCTTCTACCCCCCAGCCTCACTTTCCCAGCCCACTCCCTAGTGCTACCCAGCCTCCCCTCCATCTCTCTCTTCACCCCCACCTTGTCCCTTTGCCTGGCCCCTGGTTGGAGTCATCCTGCTCCCTTTCTACTCACAGGTTGTGGGTCCAAAGTGGGCAGCTTTTACTCTGAAATGCACTTATGATCCCATTGCCCACGGCAGTGGCAGG
Organism: Macrotis lagotis; assembly: GCF_037893015.1. NCBI lineage: Eukaryota > Metazoa > Chordata > Mammalia > Peramelemorphia > Peramelidae > Macrotis > Macrotis lagotis. Next base: position 318,490,168 of record NC_133659.1, on the reverse strand, counting down.
GTGGGCATCATTAGGCAAAAAGTTCTCTTCTGCCGCTGCTCCGTGTAGGGAAAAGGTGTAGGAACCTTTGACTGCTACAATTGTCTGTGGGAATTGGGGAGTTCTTAATTTTTTGTTATGTATCTCTGTTGACCAAAGTCCTGGGGAGAAAAGTAAGATGGAACTTTAGCCTATCCAAAAGGATCACTCCCCCAGAATGTCTTAAAGGCACCGCAGAGCTATCCTAGGAAGCTGTCTAGGGGATGTGATAATGAGCCAAAAAATGTCTAAAAGGAATTAGGAACCCAGGAATAAGGGATGCCTTGATATGCCAGCCTCGGTGAAAACTTGGAATGAGAGGTACACTGTCCTAGTTTCAAAGTAGGTAGTAAATTCTCACATGTTAAAGGGATCCAGAATCCTGTCAGTGTAGGTTAGCTACATAGGTCGAGCGCTGTTTTTAATCTTGCCAGAGGAATATTATGGGATAATAATTTTAAATATGGGTCACTATCAAAAATTGAAAACTTTCCATAATGTGTGTAAGATAAATGAAATTTATTATAAAATTTTGCAAGAATTTATTTCACAAAAGACATAAGGTTCACAAAAATAAGTGAAATTATGTATACATTTGATTAATCCAAATTCCTGGCATGCGCCTAAATGTTTTTTTCAGGATGCTCCGGTCCTTTTCAAGCTACTCATCTCTGGAATGGCATCATTCACTCTCTTCACACACAGGTGGAAATCAAAAGAAGACGGCAATGTTTCCGAACTTATAAAGACTGTTTTACTGGTTCAGATGCTGTTGACGTAGTGTTAGGTCATCTTATGCAGAATATCTCTTTAAGCAGCACTGATATCTCCCGTCTAAATGGAGTGCGTCTTTGCCAGGCTCTCATGGAACATAAAATATTTGAACCGGTAGGCATGAAGCTGTTCAAAAGTGAAAAGGAACTGGAATTTGAAGATACAAATAGCAGTCTCTACAGGTTTGTGGGCCATAATCCCACTCTTGGCTTAGCTAAAAGAAACGACAATCCTAAAAATATGGGGCTTGGACAAATAAACGCAGAAGGATTCTCCAGGTTAGTTACAATATATAATGTGCATAATGTGTACCTTAAACATTTGGACTTCTAAGGGAAGAAAAATGAGTATATTTTGTTTTTAATAGAACAGAAGATGAACTGATTTCAAATCCTTTAGCACAAGAAATTGATGAGAAGACAATGGAAGAACTAATTCATACTATAAATGGACATTCCTCTTTTCCTCCAGATATCATAGTCGATAAACCAATCCATGTGCTTTCAAAAAAAGGTAATTGAAGACCATTTGTATTTGTAAATGCTTAATATAATTAAGATGTGATAATTATATGTGACATAACCATTTATGTAAACCTTAATGCTCTGTGGGAAGTAAGATTTTCACTAGAGCACTCTGCATACTTTCATTGACCTGGTGAAAAAGGACAGGATACTTTAATTCAGTTAATTCAACAAATGCTAAGTGTCTTTTACCTACAAGGCAGGGTGGGAGATATCAAAAAAAAATAGCCCCTGCCTTCAAGAAATTTACATTTTACTTTAAAGCCAGTACCAGTTTTTTTTAACTCTTATTCTAAGTGAAAAGGAATATCTGAGTCCTTTTTTTACCTGAAGATTTGAGATCCTCTTTATTAATGACTGACTAAAGACAATCCAAGAATATCAGCATTTCCTTTGCCTAACATAATTCTTCACAGACATCTAGCTGCAGGACACATACTGTGTAACCTAAAATGTTTCTATTCAGAATAGCATGTTATTTCTTTTGTACAAATTCTAATAGTATTTGTGGCTAATAGAGGCAATCTATGACCAATTCATGGATTACAAACTGAAAAAGTAAGATTTAAAATAGTAAATTGAGTTTCAAAAGATTAGCAAAGCAAAAAATCAAGATAATTCATCATATCAAAAATTAAATTCTTCATTTATTTAGAAGACACAGAAAGTCCCAGAATCCTCAAGCTAGACAGAGCCTTTAGATGGGTTATACAGGGCTATACTCTTCTACACTGAATAAGAAAACTAACACCTGTATAGCCCTTTCTAAATAACTTTCACAAGGTCATACTACTAGTCAATAGCATACCAAAACTTGAGCTTGAGTCTACCATTTCAAGTCTCTTTTGAACCACTTTGTAAATAGCTAATTGTACAATGTTAAAAGTTAGAAACTAAAAAAAAAAGATGACTACCCATTTTTTTTTTATATTTTTGTCACAGAAGTAAATTGCCACACTTTGCAAGAAGGGAAAATGAGCAGTATTTTAGGTTTCAGAGAGATTACCTTTTTTTGCCTTGATATAATTTAATTAAGTCAGTAATAAAGAATTTTGCCATGTTGAGAAGTCCTTCAGAGAGTTGTTGGGTTTTTTATTTCATTTTTTTTATTTAAGGCATTGGGGTTAATTGACTTGCTCAAGGTCACACAGCTAGGTAATTATTAAGTGTCTGAGGCTGGATTTGAACTCAGGTCCTCCTGATTCCAGAGCTGGTGCTCTATCTATTGCGCCACCTAGCTGCCCCCAGAGAATTGTTTTAAAGAAAAACATACCGAGGCAGCTATGGCCATCTCCAGTCATCCTGATTCATATATGGCCACTGGACTCTGGAGGAGAAAGTGAGGCTGGGGACTTGGCACAGCACCCCCTCAATCAAATCTGATTCATATACTTGCCCTGGCAACACCTCTCCTGATGTGGTCATCTTCGAAAATGAAGGGCAAACATTCTTACACCAACTCCTTTACGAAACACCTCTCTGTTACCTATTTCCTTATGTAGCTTTTTTTAAAAAATTAGCACTTAACAGTATTTTGAGGGTTTTAGAGCATTTTCTGGCAGATGGGGGGGTGCAGTGGACTACTGCATGAGCCATGGACCTAGACTCAGGAAGACCTGAGTTCAATTCTTGTCTCAGATATTTCCTACCTTTGTGATCCTGGACAAGTCATTCTCCATTTGCCTCCATTTTCTCATCTGTAAAATAGGTAAAAGAATATTTTCTCCTGGGCTGTTATGAAAATCAAATGAGGTAACTATGTAAAGCACTTGGTGGTCCTTGGGGTGCTTAGTGAATACTAGCTCTTATTGCTTGAACCACCCTGTGAAGGAGCCATTACAGGCTTCATTGTGCTCATCACCAGTGACAGCACAGAGAATTTACCAGGTCCTTCAAACAGTCCACAGTTTCCAAGCATTTATAAGTACTTAATACTGGGCAGTGGGGTATATACAAATAAAGGCAAAAAGAATCCCTGCCCTCAGGGAGCTCCTGTTCTGCTTGAAGAGACTCCAGGCCACAAAAGGTCTGTACAGCGTTTACACATTGTAAATGAGACAAGTCTCTGAGGAAGGCCAGGAGCAGTGGAGAAGCCCGAGGAAGGCTTTGTGGTGGGGGAGGTCGAATTGGAGCTGATTTGTGAAGGAAACCAAAGGTAGAAGACAGGACAGAGCGCATCCCAGACACTAGAGGGAGAATTCAAACTGAGGGCTCACTGGCCCAGGTCAGGTCCCATGGGATCCACCACACCAGTTTTCACTTTGTGCCTGCCCTGCTGGTCTTGCACATCCTCTGCCCTTTTGTCTGGAGAAACTTCATTTGTAATTTATTGAAATATATTTATTTGTAGTTTTGTTTAAAATTGTCATTTGCTTCCTGCATGTATATCCTTTCATCTCAGAGTATATAATATTCTAATTTTGGACAAAGAATTTTTTTTTCCATTCTCATATGGTGAAACAAAATGGCATAGTGGAGAAAGGGCTGGCCTCAGAACCAGGAAGACCTGAATTCAAGTCTAGCCTCATGTGACTGTGGGCAAGTTGCTTTGCCTTTTGGCATCCCTGGAAAACATCTAAGACAACAAACAGAAGAGCAAGTGCTAAGATCTATCTTAGTCAAGGGCATCTCCTCACCCACGAAATCTCAGGACTACACCAAAAATTGTTGCTATTAGTAGAAAGACCTGATTGAAAAAAAGTTTGCCTTATTGATGATGGTTTATTCCCTTGTCCTTTTTGAAGTTGTGGAAGACGTGTGGAAAGAGCAAACACTATTCAGACTCCTTCAATTAATTCATCTTCCAATCTTAGAAAGTATTTTGGAGCCTCCAGTAAAAAAACAAAATGTTCAGCTGACCCGAGATGAAGATCTCATTATCTCCAACACATGCTTAGAAAGAGAGGTTATCCATGGCCTCAGTTTGTCTGAGTAAGTATGCATCATTACTGTCGATCAGATAAAAAGCTATATAAATATTATTGTTATTACTAAAAGCTTTCTTGCTCATGTTTTGTATTTAGTGTAAGTCACATACCATAAGGAATACACACATAAGAAAATGTGATGTCATTCTAATAGTGAATTCTCTCACATTTCTATATTCAGTATATATGTATATGTGTGTGTGTAAACACACACACACACTTTCATTGGATCTCACTTGATTGAATTGTCTACCCTTCAGTCAGGACAGATAAAGGTTCTCTTTCTGAACTGGCCCTGGGTTCCTGTTGCTCCTTTCTGCATTGTTCATTATGGTTTGTTGTTGTTGCTGTTTTAAGTACTCAGATACTTAAGGGAATCTGTGATCTCACTGATAAAACTTCTCCTTGCACCTCAGTTTTAAAATAAAGGAGTTGAACCAAATGGCTTTCACCCACATTGACAATCCATCCCTTCTGTCCCACCCCTTGGGACTCTTTTTTTTACTTTCCCTAACTTTTCCATAGGGGGTCTATACATTGTGTCCGAGGACTTCTGTACTTTATTTTGATATTTGAAGATGCCATTAGTGCTGCCCATTAGACCACCCAGCTCTTATCCCAGCTCTGGTCTCTTTTTTTTTGGTTTAATTGGTTCCTTTTAAAAAATGATAGGAATATCTTTTGGTCTTTACATCACTTAATTTCTAAATATATTCCTCTTCCTTCCCTGTCCAGTAATTTAACAAGACTTTAAAAAGAAAAAAGAAAAAACACTAGCCAAGTTGGTGAGGAATGGGTGTCCCCAAAGTCTCAGTGTAGCTTTAAGCTCTTAAGAGCTCAAGGCTTTGGTAACCCCTTGTTTATGCAGTGCTTCAAGTCTGCAGTTTCCTACCTCTGCAGAGAAGGAAGGGAGGTGAGGCTTCTCAGAGCTCCCTCCTTGTCACCACATCATAGTCTTTGCATGAGTTGTGTTCCTGGGTCCACAGAGTTCACTCTTTGTCAGTTCATGTCAGTCATCACAAGTCTCTGAACTCTTTGTCTTCTTCCTTACAGCACAGTAATGACCTCTTATATTTTGGTATCTCTGTTTAGCTTTTCCTCAGTATACTTTTCACTGCTGTGAATATTTTAGTGTGGAGGAACTTATCTGTCTTTTACCTATTAGATAGAGGTGTACACTGAGCTATGAACTCTCTAAGTTGAGGACTGGATGTTTTAGGCATGTTTCTTGGCATAATGATGGGCATAATGTTTGGGCCAGTTCCTAACTCTACCAATAGTGGAGTAGTATGCCTGTTTTTCCATGATTGTGCCATCATCTTTGCTAAATGTGATAAAACCTCAGATTTGTCTTTGATTTGTCTATCAATTCTTAAGAGTTTGCACTTATTTTCTAGAGAAGTTTCTAGTTCATATTCTGTGATCACCTGTCCCTTGTGGAATCATCCTGCTTTTCAGTGATTCTTGTCCTTAGCTCAGTTTTGACCCCGGGTAATCACATCCTCCACTTCCCCATCTTAAAGTAGATATTAAAATGATGACTCTGATTTCAGGGAGAATCCTTGGGGGCTTTGAAGGAACTCTGTCTTTCCAGAGACCTCCCTACCACAATAGCCTGGGCCCACCACAATAGACTGAGGGATGGTCAGTCCACTCTAGTGCTTGGGTCATTGCAACTGCTCCTATAAATTTAGTTTTTTGTTGGAAGTTTAGTGAATGGACACAACACTGCAGGAAATGCAGCTTTTTTTATGAGTTAGAGTTAACTGTTGGGGCAGAGCCAAAATGGCAGAGTAAAGACAAGCAAGCTCTCCCCCAGACCACTCCAAATTCCAAGAAGACTCCAGTGAAACAATCTTCCAGCCCAGAACAATTTACATGGGGATTAAAGAGGGCCCCTAGTGGAGTCCGGGCCAGCTAGGGGAAACCAGCTACAGCCATCCAGAAATAGGTCACAGGCATCTGGGCCTCTGGGGATTTCTAGGTCCCTGGCAACAGAGGTGGTTTTCATACCTCTCAGCCCAGGAATTTCCAAGGACAACCTGGAAGGTCATGGGAAAATGCTATAGCACCAAAGTGAGAGAGTGGAGTCCAGACCCAGCTCCAGGGGAGTCAGGAGCAAGCCTAGGGAGCCACTCAGCTGCAGCTTCCAGAGTCCTCAGCCCAGAGACAGTAAGGGCAGGACTCTGTGACTTTTCCCAGACTCAGATCTGGGCCCAGTCCCAAGAAGAGGAGCAGAAGCACAAGCACAACAGAGCCCACTGCCTGCCATGGAGCAGGGACCTCCCTGTCACATTCTGTGGTCATCCACATACCAGAGCACGGGCTAGGAGAGTGGTCAGAGCCATTCATAGGACCTTGGAGAAACTGAGAATTGTCAGGGATACCTGGAGGATATCCCTGAAAAAAAAAAGCTGCAAACCCTCAAAAACTTGGGACAGTGTTTCCTCCCCCTGGAAAGAGAGCCCCATCTTAACAAAAAGTTAAAATCAAATCATAGGCTTGGAAAATGAGCAAAAAAACAAAACAAAAAAACAAAAACAGAAGAAAAACTATTTGACCATAGACAATTACTTTGGTCCCATGGAGGATCAAAATACACACTCAGATGATGACAAAGTCAAAGCTTCTGTATCCATAGCTTCCAAGAAAAATATGAATTGATCTCAGGTTCTGGAAGAACTCAAAAAAAGATTTTGAAAATCACATAAGGGAGGTAGAAAAATTAGGAGGAGAAATGAGAATGATATGGGAAAATCATAAAAACCGAGTTAGCAGCTTGGTGAAGAAGATTTTTTTAAAAAAAGCTACTGAAGAAAATAACATCTTAAAAACCAGTTTGGGTTAAAATGAAAAAGTTATCCAAAAGGTCAATGAGGAGAATACCACCTTAAAAAACACAATTGACCAGACGGAAAAGCAGACACAAAAGCTCTCTGAAGAAAATAATTTCTTCAAATGTAGAATGGTGTTAAAAGAAGTTGATGACTTTGTGAGAAATCAAGAAACAATAAAACAAAGCCAAAAGAATGAAAAACTATAAGAAGATATGAAATATCCCACTGGAAAAACAACTAACCTGGAAAAGAGATCCAGGAGAGGTCATTTTAAAATTATTGGACTACCTGAAAATCATGAGCAAAAATTTCAGAACTCCCAAGTCAAGGAGAAAATATTGCAAGCAGCCAGAAAAAAAACAATTCAAATATCATGGAGCTACAGTCAGGATAACACATAATTTAGCAGCTTCTACATTAAGGGCTTCTAGAAGTAGAAAGATGATATTTTGGAAGGTAAAAGAGCTTGGATTACAACTGAGAATCGACTATCCAGAAAAACTGAACATTCTCTTTTAGGGGAAAAGATGGACATTCAATGAAATAAGGGAATTTCAAACTTTCCTGTTGAAATGACCAGATCTGAATAGAAAGTTTGCTCTTCCAAGTTCTGGATTCAGGTGAAGCTTGGAGAGGGTGAATGGGATGGGCTAATTATGAGGGTTTTAGTGATGTTGAACTGAGTGTATTCCTACATGGAAAGAAGATACTGATAATACTCATATGAATTTCTCATTTGTTAGGGCAGTTAGAAGGAGCTTACATAGGCAAGGTACAGGAGGGAGCTGAATATGAAAGTATAATATAAAGTTGTGGAGAAAGGAATGTACTGGAATAAAGGGAAAGGAGAGGTAGAATGGGGTAAGCTATTTCACATAAAGAGGCAAGAAAAAGCTTTTGCAATGGATTAGAAGGGAGGGAAGGTGAGGGGGAATGAGTGAGCCTTTACTTTCATTGGAAGTGGCTCAGAGAGGAAATAACATACACGCTCAGTTGAGTATAGAAATTTATCTTACCCTAGCGGAAAATAGGAAAGGTGGGGGGAGAGGAAGGAGGGGAGGAGATAATCAGATGTAGCACGCTTTTGAGGAGGAAATTTATCCAAAATAAGAGCCATTCCCCAATTGATAAATGATCAAAAGATATAAAGTCTTCAGATGAGGTTATCAATGCAATCCACTGCAATCCATTTAAACATGTAGATTTTAAAATCTCCTACCTCACTATTGATAGTACTATCTTATACCTATGGATTGGCTAATAGGACAGAAGGAGAAAGTGACAAATGTTGGAAAGCATGTAGGGAAATTGAGACTGTTGGAGGAGCTGTGAAATGATTCGATTCTGAAGAGCAATTTGAAGCCATGCCCACAGGGCTATAAAACTAGGTCTACCTTTTGACTTAGCCATGACACTGCTAGGTCTATATTCCAGTAGAGATGAAATACAGGAAGAAAAGAATATGTATGGGGATACTTATAGTAGCTCTCTTCCGGTGGTGGAGAGCTGGAAATTGAGAGGATGCCCAACAGTTGAGGAATGACTGAACAAATTGTGGTACGGGATTGAGATGAAATGCTGTTCTGATACGGGAAAGAGATGCTCTCAGTAAAAAACTGACAAGCAAATACAGTGGGAAATGTGCTTTGTAAAAAGTGATCAACTGTGAATGATTTGCCTTTTCTCAGCAATACTGTGACCCAGGAGAACTCTGAAGGACTCCTGATAAAGAATGCTACCTCTCCCAAGACAGCTGATGGTGTCCAAAAATAGATTGAAGCATCCTTTTTATTTCACTTTATTTTTCTTGAGGTTTCTTTTTTTTTGTGGGAGGGGATTATGTTTTATGTTTACAACTAGACTATTGTAATAATGTTTTTCATGGCTACACATTTTTAACCTACACCAAGTAATTTGCTTTCTCAATCATGGGGGATTGGTGTGGGAGGAAGGGAGAAAATTTGGAACTCAAGGTTTTGGAAGTAAATGTTGAAATTTACTTTAGTGTGTGGCTGCGGAAAAAAAATGAGAAAGAAAGAAAAGCGTCAACTGTGATGATTTTTTTTTTCAGGATTGACAACTGGCTTAATGCAGCAATGGAGTGCCTGGAGTATTTCCCAGACCAGCTCCTAGTAACGGTTAGCCAGCAGCTAGTTCAAAACATGAACGAAGAAACAAACCGGAATCTTCATAAGAAGATATTCTTTGATGTTATAGTAAAATATTATAATCAAGAAAGAGAAAGTTTACTTAATGAAAGTTATTCTGATGCCCTTTCAGGAATTATTGAACTTCTGGGTAAGAATGAAATTTCAAGGAGGAAATATTTAATGTTAACTTTTATTACTTTAAGGTAATTATTTAAACTTAAAGATGAAGACAGAGAATTTGATTCTTTTTTGCATTTTAATACCTTCTTATATTCTTTGAATTTGGTACTTTCGACAACAGGACTCAGACTGTCAAATGACTTTTTACTAATAATATTTTGCAAGGTCCTTAAGTGACCACACAGTGCCATCTCAATCAAGTACTGTGCTTAATTTCATAGCATTTATTCAGCTACTTCTGATCTGTAGCATGCTGATAATGAAAACCCCAAAATTGCTCCATTCACTGAAAAGCATCTTGAACTGTTGGTTATACCCGTAACAGAGACTGGGAAGCGAGCTGAAGCACTGGAAGCATTGCAGCTCTACCTGAGGCTTCTCTTCCCCAATGTCAGGGAAGAATTACGCAGACTGTTGACTTTTATGGCCATAGCGTCAGACCCTCATGGCTACAGGTTACAAAAACAGGTACAACAGTAGTTGAAATGTGAATGCATTTACATTTTTCTCTTCTTCTAATAAAAATGATTGATTCCTGTTGATTTGACTTTCTTTTTGCAGTATGATAATAAAACAGTGGTCATGAAAATGCTTACGAAAGCTGTTTTGCAAAACAAGTTGTTGTCGAAAGTACACACTGAGCAACTGGTACAATTTCTTCTCGAGAACCACTGTGAACTTCTGAAGGTATCTTTTTTAATCCACTAAGTTATCTTTATTCCATTTTATTTAGGTAATTGTTTTTATGAGCATTTCTCATCTTTCCCTAACCCCATTGAGAAGTAAAAATAAAATTTTCATAAGTTTGCATATGCCAACAAAACATGCTCCCATACCCTCATACTACATTTTCAGTGCACCCCTCTTTAGGAGGAGACAACCCATTTGTTTAGTCCTCCCAACTCTCAGCATTGACAAGAGGTCTCCAGTCTTTTAAAAGTGTTTTTTTTTTCTTTAAAAATTTGTCTTTTGTTTACACTGTTCTCATTCTGTTGTTTTAATATCCAGGAGTTAAATGACAGGTGAAGATTCATCATTCTTGGGCACACATGTCTTTTTGAACTTAATGATTATAGGATTTAATGTAACTGTGTTTTTCCCCCCCTTTTCTTTTAAACCACAGTATTGTCTTCTGATTCTAGATCATAGAATAATGTTTGTAGTTGCAAAGATGTTAATGTATTATTTGAAGTTTTTGTTATACTATATATAACATCTGGTAAGCAGAGAGGATCACAAAAGGTAAAATAGACAATTTTGATTACATAAAATTAAAAGTTTTATTCAAACAAAACCAATGTGCCTAAAATTAGAAGAGAAGCAGTAAATGGAGAAAAAAAAATCTCTAGCAAGTTTCTCCAACAGCAGTCTAATTTCTAAGACATATAGGGATCTGATTCAAATATATAAAAATAAGAACCATTCCCAAATTGATAAATGGTCAAAGGACACAAATAGGCAAGTTCCAGAGGAAGAAATGCTAACTATCAAAAACCATGTGAAAAAATGCTCTGCATCACTCGTATTTAGAGAAATGTAAATTAAAACCACTCTGGGATTCCACATTGTGATCAAAAAAAGGAAAAAATGACAAATGTGACAAGGGCAATTGAATGTACATTAATGTGCACCACACACTTTTGATGAATGTGTCTGAGTTGGTCTAGCCATATCTGAAAAGCACTTTGAAATTTTGCCCCAAGTAATTAAACTTTGCATACCCAATCATACCACTAATTGGTCTTTATCCAAAAAAGATCAAAGAAAGAAGAAAAAGACTCAGATGTACAAAAAGTTATAATAGCCCTCTTTGTGGTGGCAAAAAATTAAAACTGAGGGGGTGTCCATCACTTGAGAAATGACAGAACAAATTATGATATGAATGTAATGGAACACTGCTGTGCTATAAGAAATGAAGTTCTGATTTCAGAGAAATCTAAGAGGACATGCATGAACTGATGTAAAGTGAAGTGGGAAAAGCTAAGAGATCAATTAATGTAAGTGATAGAATTGTAAAAAGCAAACATTCAAAGATATTAGAATTCTAATGAACACCATGATGGACCACATTTCCAGAGCATGCTACCATCTTCTAATAGAGAGTTGTCATGTACTGAAAATATCGAGTGTAACCTTTTTTTAAGATAACGTGAGTATGGGGATATGTTTTGTTTTTTAGTATTTGTCACATGAACTTTTTCTTTTTCCATTAGGCAATGGGAGGGAAAGAAGGCAGGTTTTAGTTCCTTGAAAAAAAAAAATAAATTTTTTGAAGTGTTTCAAATCCCCACCAAAAGAAAACAACTTGGAATTAGATGAGAAAAGAATAAATAACACTGTCACATTTTCAGATATTCCAAATGTTTACAGCAGAGGACTCCTTATTATGGCAATAAAAGTAGAATTGAAAGTGTCCATTGAATGGAAAACAAATGAAAATATTGTAGGTTATCTTAGTGTATTGTATTGTGCTGTAAGAAATGACAAATGTGAGGAATTCTAAGACAGGTAACGTATATACTGGTACAAAGAGAAGACAGAACAAAGTGAATTGTAGTGTACTGCAACTACCATAGTGTCTAAAAGAAAATAAAAATCAAAAGGCAGCTGGGCTGCAGGCAAATTGCAAAGAGTGAACCACCTTAGTTTGGAAAGCAGACAATCAACTTACAGTTTTTACAACTTCTTCCAGTCCGAAGAGGAACTACTGGGTGAACTATTTAGTACTACTTTAACTGCTTTCTTAAGAGAAGGCTCCATGGATGGAGAAAGGGAAATGGTTGTATTGGGAAATGACTTTAAAAAAAAAAAAAGGAAGAGAAGTAGAATCTACCAGTAGGAACTGAGGTACAAGGAGTTCCTTGGGACTTTGGCAGAGAAATTGATTCCCTGGCTGCCTGCTCTTGTTAGGAATAATGTTCATTCTTAAATTGGAAGAGTTTTTCTTTACAAAAATAATGTTTTCCTGTATGTAATACTATCACGATGAAGGCATTAGTTAATACTGTTTTGAGAAATTTGTGGATTTGTTAAATACATGTGTGAATTCATTACACTGGACTTCATGGTTATGGGTGGTTTCTATTTCCAGCAAAGTCTGGCTTAAGATAATAAAATTCACTGGTAACAGACATTGTGTGAAGCTTTTAAAAGTTTACAAAGGCCATTATTTCCAGGACCCTCAAAACAACTTTGTGAGAAAAACGGTAGATGTATTATTATTATTATTATCTCTGTTATATAAATAAGGAAACCAAGGGTTAGAGGAATTACGTTACCTGGACATGGGATCAAATCCTGCCTCTGAGTCTAATAAGGTGACAATGGCTTCTGCTTTGCTTTTGGCTAATTTATGAACATTAGGTTTTACTACTGATGAATTCTGGACAGAAATCATATTTTATATTTTTCGCTCTAACTAAATCAAAACATCTGTTTTTGTAGACACCTTTGAATTTATTGGACCTAGTCAGTAGGAAATTCAGAAGTCTTCTTCGAGGTGAAGATCCAGATCTTCTATCAGGTACAGCATTGAACTAACTGTGTGACTCTTGCCATTAAATTCAGGCTATTCTACTGAAGCATCACTTCCACTGTTTGCTGCTCAGTTTATAAAGAGAGTCCCTGCCCCCAAAAAATGTAGGACCTGGGAATGATGGGGATACGGAGAGGATAATCTGTGCATTATATGTTAGAATTGAATTAAGTCTATAAAAGTGAGAATGACATGGAAGAAAGGCTTTGTGGGAGCAAGTGAAGTGTTTCAGTGGACAGAGATTGTCATTCTAGGAATGGAGGAGGTGGGGGGTGCATGTGGAGGATGGGGCTCAGGAAACCAGAGGGTTAGACCAAGCTGTCAAAGGTTGCTCAGTTAAGCCAAGTGGAGTGATGTCCAAGGGCTTCCTTGCTTTTGTTGCTTAATGGCTTATAGGCAGCCTCTCTAAAATGTCTTCCATGGTTCTTTTTTGGCCACCTTGTTTATAGTCTTTCTTCCTTTTATTTCTAGTCTCACTTTCTCATTTCTGTATTTTGGAGGAAAGAGGTTTGTTGGGTGAAGGTGGGGGATGTTATGGATGGGGAGCCAGGATCCAAGGAAACCGTTCTGATGCTTTTCTTTCTCATATCAACTATGCCAAAGAACATCTTCTTTCTTTTTCTTCTTTTTTTTTAAAGGTTTTTGCAAGGCAAATGGGGTTAAGTGGCTTACCCAAGGCCACACAACTAGGTCATTATTAAGTGTCTGAGGTCGGATTTGAACTTAGATATTCCTGACTCCAGGCCTGGTGCTTTATTCACTTTGCCACCTAGCTGCCCTACCAAAGAACATCTTAAGAACATGCAACTGGTTCCTATGATCCTAATTATTAGGATTCATCTTTGTAGAATGTATAGTTTAAGTTTGGAAGTTATCCATCAAGCTAAAAATATAGGGAGTAATAACAGTGTAAGAAGAATAGAACTAAAAAGGCCCCCAAAATTACAGGATGCATTTTTTTTAATGGGCCATTAATTGAGCAGCTAGGTGGTAGAGTGGATAGAGCACTGACTCTAGAGTCAGGAGGACCCAAGTTCAAATCCAGCCTCAGACACTTAAACACTTGCTGGCTATGTGACCCTGAGCAAGTCACTTAATCCTGATTGCTTAGCAATATATAAATAGGTGACCCACTAATAAAATTCATGGCTTCAGATATCTCTTCACAAATATACAACCAGCTAAGATTCAAAATGAGCTAAATATCAAAGGCAAGGAAGAAAATATCTAATAAAATCTTAGTGAAATATGGTCCTCAAAAAGAAGAGGATCAACTTTTCTAGAGAGCAATTTGGAATTATGCCCAATTGGAAGAGGAGTATTTCTCTACTTTGCAAAAGTAATGTTTTCCTGTATGTAATATTATGATAAAGACATTAGTTAATAATATTTTGAGAAATTCGTGGATTTGTTAAATACACGTGTGAATTCATTACACCGGACTTCATGGTTATGGATGGCTTCTACTTCTATCAAAGTCTGGCTTAAAATAATAAAATTCACTGGTAAACAGACACTGTGTGAAGCTTTTAAAAGGGCAATAAAACTGATTAACCCCTTTGATCCAGCAAAACTACTACTGGGTCTGTATCTTGAAGAGATCATGAAAAAGCGTAAAAATTACTCATGTATGAAAATTTTCATAGTAGCAAAGAATTGGAAATTGAGGTAATATCCATCAATTGGGCAGTGACTGAACATATTGTGGTATGTGTATGTGATGAAATGCTGTTATTCTATAAGATACAATGAGGGTAAGGATTCAGAAAAGCCTATAAAGATTTGGCATGAATTGATGCTAAGTGAAATGAGCACACACAAACAACAATTAACAGGAGCTGCTAGGTGGTGCAGTGGATAGAGCACTGATCCCGGAGTTTGGAGGACCTGAGTTCACATCTGGCCTCAGACACTTAATCATTCCCTGGCTGTGTGGCCACTTAACCCCATCGCCTTAAATAAATAAAATTTTTAAAAAACAACAATTAGCAACAATATGGGGTGATGATCAGTTATGATGGACTTGTTCATTTCACAGTATAGTCATCAAAGACAATTCTAAAAGATTTGTTATGGGAAATACCATCCTCATCCAGAGAAGGAACTGTGGAGTTTAAATGAAGACTAAAGCTTATCTTCAATTTTTAAAAGTTGTCTTATGTATTAAATTATTTTGTCATCTCTAATATAGTTTTCTTTCTCCCTTTTGGATCTGATTCTTCTCTCACAGCATGTTCAGTATTGATCTGTTTGGCATGGTTACAAATGTAGAGCCTATATCAGATGGCTTTCTGTTGGGGGAAAGGGGGGGAAGACAGAGGGAGGGAGGAAAAATTGTAAAACTCAGAACCTTGCTAAAAACAATGATTGGTTAAAAACTACCATAGTATGTAGAAACTATCATTGTATTTATTGGAAAAACAAATAAAATGTTCACATAGCAAAAAAAGAAAAAGATCACTCCAATGGAAAAAATAACATCACATGATAAGAATACATTGTTCTATGTGAGGAAATTCAGGAAGTGGGGCATTTGGGTGTAGGTCATAGGGGAGAAAAAAACAAAACCCATAGCCCAATATTGTATAACTCACCAGAACATTAAAAGAAATAAGAATGTTTTTCCATCATTTTTGAAAACAACTGTAACATCAGGGGAGGTAATGCTATGACAAGCACATGAATTGGATTGAGTGAGGGATGCTGTGCTAAGTCACCAGTCTCACTTTCTTTTCCAGAACCATCTGGATCCAGTGGCCAGATAGGAATCAGAGGATTGACTGGAGATGGCCCTTGATGAGAGGCAATCAGAGTTAAGTGAATTGCCCAAGTTCACAAAGCTTGTACAAGTCAAGTGTCTGAGATCATATTCGAACTCCTGTCCTCCTGACTCCAAAGCCAGAGTTCTATCCACTGCACCATCTAGTTGCCTTCTGGTGTAAGAAAATGAAATTCAGAAGGTAGAAAGGGCAGCAACACCACAGTCATCATTACCAAACAACTGTCACGAGACTACAGGAGCATGTAAACCTGGTTACAGGCCAGACTTGTTTGTGCCTGTGACCAGAGGATAGAGCTCCTTTCAGGCCCAAGATGCTTTCAACACAAATTCATTTATTCATTACAATGCTTTGAACTGACAGAACAAGTCATATTATCCGTACTTCCCCTATTGGAATACTGAGGGAAGGAGAAGTGACTTATTAAAAGTGAATAGCTAAGGGGTGGCTAGGTGGCGCAGTGGATAAAGCACCCTGAAGTCAAATCTGGTCTCAGACACTTAATAAATACCTAGCTGTGTGGCCTTGGGCAAGCCACTTAACCCCATTTGCCTTACAAAAACCTAAAAAAAAGTGAATCACTAGTAAGTGATGGAATGGGAATAGGGGTCAGATCTTGAGTCTTAAGTCTCATGTCCTAGTTGGCCCTTAAAATGAGGGCATTAGATTAGATTAGGGATTCTCTTTGTAATCTTAAATACTTTGTCTATTCAAAAAATATTATTCTAATAAACAGATCCATGAAATTCCTGAGGATCGAAGGGGATCATGACACAAATGGTTAAGAACCCCTGGGCTAAAGAATTGAGTTTGGGAAAGGCAGAGAGGTATGATCTAAAATTAATTCAAACTCTGATTATCCTGTGCCCATAGCAGGGCAGCTAATAATGTCCAACTTGCCTTAATAATCCCATCTTTCAGACAGTCAAGCATGTATTAAGCCCCTTCTCTGTGCCAAGCAATGTTAGACACAAGGTATATGAATGCCCCTCCTTTCACAAAGCTTCTGTTATACTGGAAGAAGACAGTGGAGGAGTACAGATGCCCTCTTTTCTGGACCTGCTGTGCCCCAACCAAAACTGGGCTGTTGGAACTGGAAGCGACTATCACTTTGGGCAAAGTAACCACTTGAACTCAAAACTTGTGCCAGAAAAGGAAGTCATATTGTGTTGGCCATCCACTCCAGCTTCTAAGCAAGAAGGTTTTTAAAGGCTTGGGAGAGAGGCTTACAGGCTCATAGCTTTGGAACTGCAAAGAATTCCTGAGGCCAACCCGACTTAACCTTGTTATTAAAATGAGGAAACTGTAGCTTTGAAAGGAGTGGGGTCGAATGTGAGGCTAGCCAAATAACCCCAAAAGCCCCTACAAAGCAGTAGACCTGCCATTCCCGAGAAGTGAGATGACGACAATGAACGACAGAGGATAGAGCCACCGAACTCATTTTCCTTCTCTTCACTAAGGAGAAGGAATTGATAGGCAAGATGAGTAAGCTGATTTTAAGAGATGAGGTTGTCAGCCCAATCTGAAGAACTATATCCCAGGATATTAAAATAGCTGGTATATGTGGAGGCTTGAACCATGATCAGTGATTTTGGAAAATTAGTGGAATACAAAAGAGGCCTATAGGACTGGAAATGAAAAAGTCTTGTCCCAGTTTTCAAAAACAGGAAGGGAGCAGTCTGCGAACTAGGCTCCTGAGCTTGACTTAAACATTTGTGATTTGAAGAGACAGTATCAATAGTTAGCCAAGGGAGTGAGGGCTCAGTTCAGAATAGGTCCAGGTAGACTGACCTTGCCAGATTAGCAGATGAGGCAGTATTAAATGGTCTGCACTTGTAACTGAATTTAAACTGAGTTGAATGGTCAGACTAGAAGAATGTTCATTAATGGTTCAAGGTTAATTCCAAAGATTTCTGGCATATCATAAGCTCTTAGTAAATGTTGATTGATAATGGAACATCTCAGAAACCTAGACTTGACCCTCTGCTGTTCAATACTTTCATCAGTAAATGATTAGGTAAAGGCATAAAGAAAACATCTACCAAGATGACACAGTGCTAGGGATGACAAAGTCAGGATCCAAAAAGACCTACAGACCAGAGCATAGTAATAAAGTCAAATTTTGCATAAATATAAAGACTTGCTTAGGTCCCAAATAATCAGTTTTTACACCAAAAAACCAAATAACACAGCTAGATAGCATTTTGTTTAAAGAGAATCTAGAGGTCTTGGGGGATTACAAGTTCAATAGGAATTAGAGTATTTGGGAATCAAAAAAGTTAACTGTGATCCTGGGTCATAATAAGAAAACTAAAGCATCAAGAATTAGGGATATGATTGTTCTATTCTGTTCTGTCTGGGCATACCACCACATGCCATCTCCAATACCGTATTCATTTCTGAGCATTTCATTTTGGGAAGAATGTTGCTAAATTCAGAGTATTCAGCAGACAGTGATCAGGGATTGTAAAGGACCATGTGAGATCATGCCACATGAAAACTGGTTTAAAGAACTGGGAATGTTGACCCTGGAGATTTAGAAAATCATACTAGCTGGCTATCTTTCAATGTTTGAAGGGCTGCCATAGAGAAGAGGGATTCAATTTGTGTTGCTTTGCTGCATAAGACAGAACTAGGAATAATAGGTAGAATTCTCAGAGGCAAGTGAATGTATGTAAGTAAAAAGCTTTAATTATTGGTTGCTGTTTGGTTGTTTTAGCCAAGTTCAATTCTTTATGACTCCCATTTGAGGTTTCTTGAGGAAAAACACTTGACTTTTACCTTTTTCTTTCTCCAGCTTATATGACAGTTGAGGAAACAAGGCAAACAGGGTTCAGTGACTTGCACAGGGTCACACAGCTAGTAAGTGTATGAGGCTGGATTTGAACTCAGCAAAATGAACCTTCCTACCCTCAGGTCTCAGCACTGTGTGCTATGGTGCTACTAAGGTGCCCTTTTCTAATAATTAGAGCTGTCTAAAAATGGAATAGATTGCCTTGAGACCTATAATGTCTAGAATGCTTTAGAAGGATTCTTAATGTTCAGGTATGGATGATTCAGTAATTTCAAACTGCATTTTTTG
Source organism: Macrotis lagotis (assembly GCF_037893015.1). NCBI lineage: Eukaryota > Metazoa > Chordata > Mammalia > Peramelemorphia > Peramelidae > Macrotis > Macrotis lagotis. The sequence goes on along the minus strand of NC_133659.1, from coordinate 318,471,361 downwards.
AGAATGTCAAATGCTTACATTCACCTTATTGGTCTAAGTATAAGCTATACTTTGCCCAAAACTAATCTTGACCTGTTCATTTCACTATCTTTCTATACATATATTGGTCTTTTTTTTTCTTTCATTGATGGGCATTTAATTTTACAGATAGAGGGCTAAAGCAGGAATGGGCTACATTTCAGACCAATATATATTGACAATTATAAGAGTAATTAGTTCTGACTAGAAAGTGATTGATTGGGGCAGCTAGGTGGTGCAGTGGACAAAGCACTGGCCCTGGGTTCAAATCCAGTCTCAGACACTTAATAATTATTAAACATTATTAACTAATTAATAATTATTATTATTATCCTATTAACCTAGCCATGTGGCTTTGGGCAAGCCACTTAACCCCATTTGCCTTGCAAAAACCTAAAAAAAAAAAGATTGATTGCTAGACTCACTTTTTTTTTAAGAAGGTTAAAATAATTTTTTAATAAATTTCCCTAATTGAAATCAGTGCCTTGGGGCTCTTGCTGAAGGCAATGGCAGGTTGTTATTTCTGAATTAATTTTGTGACTTAGGACCATCTTTGCCAGCTATATGGTAAAAGCTTTTAGTAAATACTATTTCAAGCTATTCATGAAGATACTATTCAACACTATTCAGGAAGATGATCACATTTGATTCCTTTACTTCCTTTTGGTCTCTTTTTAATCCCTATTTCAGATTTATCATATCCATACTTAAGACAGGGTAGATTGTCAAAATATTTCTGATATTTTGCTATATGCCCATTTTAATTAGTTCATCCACAAGCACATATTATATTAAAAGCCTACTAAGTGTCATCACTATTCTAATAAGCACTAGGGCTTACAAAGAAAAAGAGTCAGTTAAATAAGACCATATGTAATAATATGCTTTGGGCAAGAAAATTAATTAGCAAGGCTTAAGATCTCTCCTGTTGTGTTTTTAACCTCATACAGTTCAGATTTTCTAGAACTTTCTTACTTGTCTGAAGATGAATGTGAAAATACTTTGAATTAGAAATAGTTGTCTGGTGATATTGTCACAGCTCTTTGAGGAGAAGATCATTTTTTAATCCCATTTTGATCCTGTTTTGTCTTGGTATAAAGTCCATTGTCCACTGAACTTCACATTATAAGGATATCTGGAGATTTAGTTCTAATCATAGTTTTTTCCTGTGTGCTAGTCAATGAAGGTACTAATTGACAAAAGCAGTTAATTCCTCCTGAGAATTATATTGAGAGTTAGTATAATGTGATGAGAAGTGTGTCAGAATTAGGGGGACCTGAATTTAGATCATAGCTCAGACACAAAAGTGGAGTAACCCTGGGCAGCTCACTTCATGTCTCAACCAGAGTTTCCTCATCTGTAAAATGAAAATAGCACCCACCCCCTGAATCAGAAAAGCCCCTTAACAAGGGGCTCTACAAAGCCATCAGAACCAGAGAACTGTTAGCTTTGACTCTTCTCTCATTAGTCAAGAGGTCATACTTTTCACATGACTGCCATTAATAGGTCTTCTACATGAGGCAGTCTTGTGCATGTTAGCACACAACCATAAAACCTATGGCAATATTTGTATTTTGTTTTCTAAATATTATAATTTTTATTTTAAGGTTTCACATTTTGTCAACGTTTGACTCCTGAAGAATATGAGGAACAAAAACAAAGGACAAATGAGCAGCTCCGACAGTTGATTCAGGAGATTAACATCAGTTACAGTATTCCTTTCAAACAGAAACAGAAACTGATAAAGGAATTTCAGAAATATCACCCATCCACTCTGAATTAACATTTTAGGGGCAGGACATTGGACAGTTTTGTACTGAGACACAAGTTCATCCCTCAGTTATGCTCCTGAATCACTTATTTGTGCTCTACTGAATAATTTACACTGCTGAATAACTTAGAAGCTATGCTGCTACCCCACCCCACAAGTCGGACGCAGGCAAAACCCCAAGAAAACTTTCTGGATATTTCAGAAAAGAAACTTTCCTCATTGAAGTTCTGAAGAAGAGCCTGTCTTTTGCTGCTAGAATGTAAATGACTTGAAATGATATAAAGGTAGAATGTAACAGAAAAGCATCTTCAGTATGTTGACTGCCCCTTCCCACGTTCCTAACCTTGGCCATCCATCCTTGGCTGCACCTTTCAATAAACCCTGCAGAGGTTCCTTACATCCCAGGCATCCAAAGCCTCCCCCTGCTCATTTTGATATTTCATGTGTACCAGTGCAGGACTGCATGCAGGGCAATTCCTTGGCCCTCTCTTGTTCCATGACTAGCCCTGACCTAGGCACATAACTTCCCTGATTTTCTTTTTTGCTACTTCTAAAGATAATTTATTGGTAATATGCTACAATCTACTTACTTTTTTCTTTTTAATTTTTCTCCAATTATTTTTCTCTCCCTCCTAATCTGTCCACTGAACAGCTAAAAGAAAATTAAAAAACTAAACTAAAAACAAAACCCTCAAATTTATGCACATCTCATTCTGCATTTTCAGTCCATCACCTCCCTGGCAGGAGATGGCTTACTGTGTTTCCATCTTCTTGGTACTCAAGGTGTTGCACTGAACTCATCAAAATTTTCATCTTTCTCCAGTATAAAGGTTTTCATCATTATAATAAATTTTGTTACCATTGTATAAATTTTCCTCCTCTTCCTCAGTTCATAGAAGTCTTTAAAGTTTCCTCCGAAACTTCCCTTTTCATTATTTCTTATGATTTAAGATTCTTTTAGACCTATTTGTTTAGTCATTCCCCAGTAAGCAGAGACACCTCACGCTTTTAAAGGTTTTACTACTATACATATGAATCCTCTTCCTCTTTCTTTTTGATCTCTTCATGCTATAGAAAGGTTCAGTTGGGCTGTCCCATTGAGGATCTGGCTAAGCAGTCAGTACCTTATTTAGTAGGCAGTGAGGCCTCATAAAAAAAATCTCTTAAGGTGGCAGACAAGTTCCTTTTGCCACACTACACAAGATTAGTCTAATGAAGAATCAACCAAGGAAAGGATTCACAGTCACAAGCTTGCAACCATGAAAAGCATTGGGTGGTATGCCTGAGATAGCCCATGCTATCGTGCAAGATATAACATACAACATGCAAGGTAGAGGTCCAGATCAACCAGCTCCACAGCTGTCTCCTGGACCGCATCCCCTATTGGCAGGAGGCATTCTCCTTCATCCTGCCCGAGTAATGTGACTGAATTCCTTTCAGTGGTTATCTCATTTGGAAGGCTCAACTGCATCTGTGGACTTGGTGCATGCAGTCAGTATGACATTCTCCATAAGCAGACTGCAAGACTTGGAAAAAAGAACCATACCCCTCCCATCAATTCCAAGAATAATGTAAATGCACACTGAGCATGTCTGTCCCGACGATCTGAGAAAGGTAGATACTGGCTTTTCACAAAAGTTCTAGAAGAGACTGCAAGTGCCCAGAGAATACAAGATTGCTCCTGATGAGTTTGTGAATGACAGACAAGTACCTGAGCTAAATGTTGAATTAAACACTGTCTTCTAGTCAAAAGTCTTCTATACTTAGGACAGAATCATGAAGGATTCCTTAAGATATGATGAGAAGAAACTGGGTCTGACAGCCCTTGGATCACTAATTATCAAGAGGCATAAAAATGGGGCAATATATACTCTTCCCGGGTGTGCCACTGTCCCAGAGGAGGGCCAGGGTCAAGTCCACACTGAAGAGAGGGGAAGGGGATGTCCAGATCCTCCTCTCGGCCAATTTCATTGTGTTGGATGCATCAAGCCCTGAAAAAACGTACAGCATCCTGAATTCCTTCATCTCCTTGACAAAATGACATCAGTTCTCGTTCAAAAAACAATACTAAGAACAGTGCTTTGTGGAATAAGTGAAATGAAACATTTATGTAATAAAGAGTGAACGGAAACAGAATGACTACACACTGAAGGCAATTTATTAAATATGCTCTAAGTAAAAAAATTAGAACACTATTTAAATTATCATTCCCATCATATATATAATATATAAAAGAATATGAAAATTAAATGATGCCAAAAAATCTCCCCTTCATTTCAGTCACATATATGCAAAAAAAATGAACTATCAAAAGCTGAATCTGTTCTTGTAACTATAAAAAATAAAATTTTAAATGCATTTAGTCTTTCATCAATGAAAAGAAACCTCTAAAAAGAATAGTGTAAGCCTCTACAGAAGCCCCACTCCTAAATAAACATGTACGATAAAAGTACATACGCCCCTTTGTACTTACCATATATGGTATGAATCACTGAAGCTAAGCTTTCCAAAGCTCTTAACACAAAATATGCCAATCAACTCAAGACACTTTCCAAGATGAAAAATTTGTAATTTATAATTTCATTATTGTATAGTGTTCACTAATTTCTTTAAAAAGAACTGCAAACTTTTCAGGAACATTCTTTAAATATCAAATTTCTCTTCACATATGCAATGTCCATTTTCTTCATAATCTTCTCTAGTTACCACCATGTCCTCAAAATCATCATTCTCTGATATCAGCTTTCCACCTTCCCAGGAATAAGTAATTGGGCTGAAAATAAAAACAAACCCAGATGAAATGCAAAAGCTACTAGCAATTTCTGTCCAACTACAAAACAAATTGTATTTAAGAGAGAATACAGAAATCTTCCCTGAGAAGCTGAATAGCCCCTAAAAGAAATGCCTTTCCAAGAGCAATCCTAAAGAGAAGGCTTCTGGGCTGTCCTCTCAGGACTGAGCTACTGCTACTCACCTGGTGATTCTTTCCCTTCTTTACTCTGTACCTACAGCCTTGGCCTCTGAGGGGTACGATGATGCCAGGAAACAAACAGTTATAGTCATAACTAAATATAAATGCTAATAATATGGCCATAATCTACCTCGGCTGTACCTTTTACCTTTCACCTCCTTTGCAAAGGCATGAAGGGTGTATCATTTCAGTACTTGGCTGTCTTTCTGGTCCTGGAGGAACACACACAACAACCCCCCCCCCTTGGTAATAACATTACCCTTCATAAATAAGAATATAAATGACAAACAGTTGAGTTAAATTTTAACTAACTTTAAAATTAAACCAGAAAACATAAAAACTGGCTAGTAGGCCAACCTAGATATCAGGAATGCTTGAGTTCCTGCCTGCCTGTGATAAATCCAAGTTAAGTGGGACTCCTAGGAAGTATTTAATCTTATTCATATAAACTCCATGCAAGCAGAAGCAATAAAAATAACCTGAAGTGAAGACAGTGTAGGTCACAGTTAAACTGTCAAAGACGATCTATGCAATAGGAGCTTATGGAACATTCATAGATCTGATTTTCATCATCCACAAACAGGATAATGAATGGCCCTCCATTTCTAGAAGGTCACCTGGTAGCCCTGGAGACAACACTAGTTCTGATGCTTATTCTCTGTATGACCCAAAGCAGATCTCTCACGCATACCATGCCTCAGTTCCCTCCTCTGTAAAAAAAAAAAGAGGGAATTGGACCCAGTGGTTCCCCAAGGTCCTTCTGGCTCCTTATTAATGACCCTTCTTGTTCCCATTTTCTCTCATTCTTATGACTCAAAATTCAACCAAAAAGCAAACAATGCCATTTCTAAGCATGCTTCCTCAACACTTTTCCAAGTCTTTTTTTATGATTCGCGAATCCTATAATATACATATTGAAGATTTATATTTAAGAACATTCAAGTTTCAGTGAAATAACTGAGTTGGATATGAATGTCTAAACTAAGAGATTAGATCTGTATCCTGATCTATAAAAAAAAGAAATGATAAATCAGTCTGACTGCTCTCACAGGAAGCCTCTAAGGCTAGGAGGAGACAGCCAGATGTCAGTGATAACAATACTAACAGCAGTGCTTTGTGGAGTAAGTGAAATGAAACATTTATATAATAGTGAACAGAAACAGAATGACTACACACTGAAGGCAATTTATTAAATATGCTCTAAATAAAAATTAGAACACTTTAAATTATCATTTCCATCATCTATATATATATAATATATAAAAGAATATGAAAATTAAATGATGCCAAAAAATCTCCCCTTCATTTCAGTCACGTATATGCAAAAAAATGAACTATCAAAAGCTGAATCTGTTCTTGTAACTATAAAGAATAAAATTTTAAATGCATTTAGTCTGTAGATTAGTCATGTAGAGCATTAATTTTATCCATATGGTAAAGAGATAAGATGAAAAGTTTATTTTTTATTCAAGTAAAATTATGACCAAAAAATAGCATTAATTGCTACTATACCTAGTTAAAAAGCTGAATTTTTTTTCTAGTCATTTTATGAGAGCTAAGTTGTTACCAGGCAATCTCAATATAAGTTTTATCTATTAAATGTTTAAATGTTTCACTTTGATGAAAGTTCCTAATACATGTCATTGACATACTTAAAGCAAAGCTAAATTCCACTAAGAAATACTGTTTCCTGAGAACCAACTAAAAATTTACTTGAAATAACTAACAACTTCCATAAAGATGCAGGATATAAAATAAGCCCATATAAATCATCAGCATTTCTCCATATATTACCAACCAAGTCCAGCAGGAGGAGCTAGAAAGAGAAAGTTCACTTAAAGTAACTGCAGACCCAGTATAAAATACTTGAGAGTCCACCTGCCAAGACAAACCCAGGAACTATATGAACACAATTACAAGACACAAAGTGAGATTTAAACAATTGAAAAAAATATCAAATGCTTATGGGAAGACAAAGCAATATTAATAAAAATGACAATAAAGCAGGCTGCATTTTGGACAGCCCTGTATACACATTAGGAATCAACTAGAGTAATCTAGTGTTTGATAAACACAAAGATCTAAGTTTTGGGGACAAGAATTCACTATGTGACACAAGCTGCCGGGAAAATTGGAAAACACTTTGGCTGAAATGAGATTTAGAATGGCATCTCACACTGTTTGCATGGATAAGGTCAAAATGGATTAGGGGAGCATGGAATATTTTACCTGTCAGAGCTAGGGATAAAGGAAGAATTTATGACCAAACAATTTACAACATGACAGTACTACATGTAAAATGAATAATTTGATTATATTAAATAAAAAAGATTTTGTCCAAAAATCAATGGAGCCAAGATTAGAAGGAAAGCAGGAACCTGAGGGAAAAAATTTGTAGCAAGTTTCACTAACAAAGGCTTTTTTTCCAAATAAATAAATAAAGAACTGAGTTCAATTTATAAAAATACAAGCCACTTGAGGTGGCTAGGTGGCATAGTGGATAAAGCACCAGCCCTGGAGCCAGGAGTACCTGAGTTCAAATCCGGCCTCAGACACTTAAATAATTACCTAGCTGTGTGGCCTTGGGCAAGCCACTTAATCCCATTTGCCTTGCAAAAACCTAAAAAAATTTAAAAAAATACAAGCCACTCATTAATTAATAAGTAGTCAAAAGACATGAACAGGCAGTTTTCAGAAGAAGAGCTCAAACCTATCTAGTCATGAAAAAATATTTGAAATAAACTATTGATTAGAGAAATGCAAATTAGAAGGGTGGAGCTAAGATGTGGCATGAGGAAAGCATTTTCCAGGAGCTCTCTTCAAAAATATTTCAAAAAAACCTTTAAACTCTAAATAAATTTTCGAGAGACAGGACCCACAGAAAGATCCAGTGAGGCGATTTTCCAACCCAAGATAACCTGGAAAATTGTGGGAAGGCTCTGTTCCACAGGGTTGAAGGGGGTCGCAGTACAGCAGAATGACACACCAAAGTGAGAGAGTAATGCAAATTAAAACAATTCTGAGGTACCACCTCATACATATCAGATTGGCTTATCTGATAGAAAAAGGAAAATGAAATTTTAAGAGGAGATACCGAAAAAGTCGGACACTAATAAACTACTGGTGAATTTTGTGAATGGATCAAACCATTCTGCAGAGCAATTTGGAACCATAACTAAAACTGTACATACCCTTTGATCCAGCTAAACCATTACTAGGTATGTATCCCAAAAAAGATCAAAGAAAAACAAAAAGGAGTTAAATGTATAAAAATTTTGTAGCAGCTCTTGTGGTAGCAAAGAACTGGAAATGGAGGGAGAGCCTATCTACTGGGCAATGGCTGAACAAGGAGTAGTATATGACTGTGATGGATTATTATTGAACTGGAAGACATGACAATCAGAATGCTTTCAGAAAAACCTAGAAAGCCTTATATGAACTCATGCAAAGTGAAGTGAACAAAACCAGAAGAACACAAGATATGGTTAGCAACAATACTACACAATGATCAAGTAACTATAAATGAGAACTATTTTTAGCAATACAATGATCCAAGATAATTCCAAAGGACTTATGATGAAAAATGCCATTTATTATCAGAAAAAGAACTGATAAAGTCTGAATGCAGTTTTTTTTACTGATTTTCTTGTGGACTTTTTTTGTCTATTTTCTTTTGCAACATGGATAATAAGGAAATACGTACTGCATGACTATACATGTATAATCTATAGCAAACTGTTGTCTGCATTCTCAATGGGGGAATAGGTGAAGAAAGGAGGAAGGAAGAGAATATGGAACTCAAAATTTTGAAAAATGAATTTTTTTTACATGAAATTGAGAAAAAAAATTAAGGAATGTGGAAACAGTATGGCAACAGTACTCTGAATTTGGAGTGAAGAAAAATGAGAATCAAATCTCATCTTAGGCACTTAGTAGTTGAGAGAACCTGTGCGACTCATTTAACCTCCTTCACATAAAACTGAGATTAAAAAACTGGAGATAAAAAAATGTATAATATATAACAGTATAAATAATCTATTTTCATAGTCAGTGATAAAAATTGTTTTTATGTATGGATTGGGAAAAAAATTAAAAAAAACCCAATGAGTTATTCTCAGGGGCACACCTGAAAAAAAATGAACTGTGTCTAAAATGTACACAGTATTCAATGTAGTATCATTTTATAATGGGGAAAAAAAAGGAGAAAAAAAATACTATTTAGGGGTTGTGGTTGATTTTTGAAATGTAGAGTCCTGGAAACCTGTTCCCCAAACCACTGCCATCAATAAAAAGAATTCCACCTAGTTCTGCTCCCATGTTTGGTTTCTACATCACAAACACACTTACTTTTCAGGAAGGACAACAGAAACATCATAGTCTGTTGGAGTGAGACATCGAACCTCTGAGTAAACCCGATCCCTGAATCCTGGGAAAAGGGTGTTTCCTCCAGTCAAAACAATATTCTTGAAGAAATGGGGCTGCATTTCTTGTGAAGAGAATGATAATAAGGCATTAATAAACCTGAAATATAGCTTCAAGGAAGAGAAGGATGGAAATAAGATCAAGTTTCCATATTATCTCTAATCCAAAAACACTTATGTCACACTGCTCAATGACAGTAAACAAAAGTTAAAAACTGACTTCACGAATATTTTCTTTCTGGAAGTGATGAGGAAATGGCGTACTTTATCCATATTTTGATTCTATATTTCTGTTATTAGCAGTCACTAACTGTTGATGATAACAACTCTAAAGAATTCCTTCTTCCTAGAGGTCTAGAATATTATATCTTTAAAGGGAGTTATGGCAACATTAAAACTTTTACTTAAAGCCCAAATTTTACTGTATGACAGATTAATAGCACAGTGGTATAAGATTAATACAATAATTAGTATTCCATGAACACAAAAATATTTAGAAAGGGTCTAGGTTCCAACATTTATTTGATGATGAGAGAGTTGCCAGACAACTGGTTAGGATAATAGTCATCATAGATCTCTCAAGAGAAGTTAGGTGGAGCAAAATTAACACAGGACACAAAATGATGGGAAACTTGCAAATGTACCATTCTCCCAAGAACTGCTCACCAAGTAAAGGGCAAAAAGTGCTAACTTTAATCTTAGCTGTCAGTGTTCAGCTACCTGCAAAAATCTTATGTCCTTCAAACATATACTGTGTGAACCAAAGTTTCCTGCCATATTTAAGCAACTCCCTGGGAGAAAGAAAAGTCAGAATCAACATTAACAATGTGCTATCCAGCCCTCTTGAGGCTTATTTAGTAAAATCTTAGTTCACTGTACTAAGCAGAACTCAGGAAAAACTTGAAAAGCATTACTCTTCAGAACTCATTACAATTAATGTACAGGCCTGTGAATCCAAAGATGTTGGAAAACCATTCTCATATTAATTGAAAAATCATCAAAATGGATTATAAATATTTCTAACCTAATTTGGACTAGCTTAAATAATGATAAAGGTCAAAAGTTAGGATCCAGGTACTATTGAGTAATAGTTTAAATCTTCTAGTTGTCTCACTGTTTGTTTGAAAAGCACCCTAGGCGACATAGTGGATAGAGCTCCAGCCCTGGAGTCAGTAGGACCCGAGTTCAAATTAGGCCTCAGACACTTAATAACTGCCTAGCTATGTGACCCTCCACTGTCTTAAAGAAAATTTTTTAAAAAAGCACTCAGTAATCCATAAAGCTGCTAAATAAATATGAGTTATTCACAAAAATCCTCCTCTGGAAAAAAAAATCCTTCTTGATATCATAAGTTCAAATCTATCATAATTTCTTCATGCTAAAAACATCACGACAAAGGATTGGTACAGGGAAAAATTATCAGAGGATATTATGGCATCTTTTTTTCTCCAAATTTTTATAGTTAGAGTAAATTTTCATCTGTCAGAATTATATGTTCAAGTCCCAACAAGATGCTATCTCTACTAAAACTGTTCATTATTTGGTAAGTTAAGGGCATGTATAGGAAGCACGTACTTTCAACATATAGCTACAGATCAGAACATTCATATAATTACAACTGTACCTTCAGGCAGATTCTGAATAGAATAGACAATAGCTTCTGGGATTCCCATTTCTTGAATGCCTATATCTGAAGGATTAAATAGTATTTCTGGAACAGCAAATCTCTCATTGGCCAAACGAAGAATTTGTTCCCCAGACTTATACTTTCCACTTAATACCATCTCTTCTCTTGGCTAAAAAAAAAAAAAATGAAAATGAAATAAAATAAATTTATATATTACCTAATTCACATGAATGCTGCAAACATAAATGGCAATGATGCTTTAAGATATAAGGGTTTGTCTCACTTGTACAAAAATATTCATAGCAGCCCTGTTTGTGGTGGCAAAGAATTGGAAATCAAGTAAATGTCCTTCCCTTGCGGAATGGCTTAGCAAACTGTGGTATATGTATGCCATGGAACACTATTGTTCTATTAGAAACCAGGAGGGATGGGAATTCAGAGAAGCCTGGAGGGATTTGTATGCACTGATGCTGAATGAGATGAGCAGAACCACAAAAGCATTGTACACCCTAACAGCAACATGGGGGTGATGATCAACCCTGATGGACTTGTTCATTCCATCAATGCAACAATCAGACAATTTGGGGCTGTCAGTGATGGAGAATACATCTGTTTCCAGAGAAAGAACTGTGGAGTTTGAACAAAGACCAAGGACCATTACCTTTAATTTAGGGGAAAAAAAAAAAACCTGTTATCTTATGGTCTGATCTTGCTATCTCTTACTTTATGTTTCTTCCTTAAGGATATGATTTCTCATCACATTCAGTTTGGATCAATGTATACCATGGAAACAATGTAAAAACTGGCAAACTGCCTTCAGTGGGGGGTGGGGGGAGGGAAGTAAGATTAAGGGAAAAACTGTAAAACTCAAAATAAAATCTTAAAAAAAAAAGATATAAGGGTTTATATCACTTGGAAGCATAATCTGTTTCCTGATGCCTTTAACAAATAGTTCCTAAAATAAAATACTATTTTAGGGGCGGCTAGGTGGCATAGTGGATAAAGCATCGGCCCTGGAGTCAGGAGTACCTGGGTTCAAATCTGGTCTCAGACACTCAATAATTACCTAGCTGTGTGGCCCATTTGCTTTGTAAAAACCTTAAATAAATAAATAAATAAATAAATAAACTATTTTGATCCATAGATACTAAAAGGTTAACTGAATAAAGTGACATCCACTTTGGTTTTATTACCTGTTATGAATGTAAATTTCTCAAAGACAAATTATCTTTTCAACAATGAATCTATGATCATACCAATCTAGATATTCCCAGCAGAATTACAGATCATATGGCTGCCCATGTGGTGGGACTGTAGTCCAAGGTTACCTATGAATCTGACAAAGTGCAGGGATTCTTGCATGGTGCCAATAGAAGATTCTAGCACTATATCACTAACCTCTTGCTCTGACCATCCATTTTTCCAGTCATAGAATTTCTTGACTGAGATTTTTCATGTTCCACATAGTTCCTCATCTGTAAAGTGTTGCTTACATTTAACTTCATATTTCCACTCTCCCATGGGAGGATCCAAATCTTCAACCCTTTGGAGACTATAGGCTTTCCTGACTTAAAGCTATACATCACTGAAAAATACTGGTGATAAAAAAATAAGCTTTTGTACCTACTCTCCCAGTTATACAGAATTTCATGAGTCATTTATATTTGAATTGAACCTTAAATTAGAGTATCATAGAGAACAACCAGGCTTCTCCTAAGCAATATGAACTATATCATTATTTCACAAGTGACTAAAATATGTTGAAAAGATAAGATATCATCTGTGTTTTTACTGTTTGTTGATTATCAAAAAAAGTATTGGCATTACTGAATAAAAACTGCCTTACAGGTTCCTTTAGCAGGGAAAAGGTCTCTCATTCATACATCAAGATCATATTACTATGGTATAAGAAATGTTGAATGTGATAAATTCAGAGAAATTCAGAAAAGATCAACATTAACTGATATAGTAAGTAAGCAGCACCAAGAAAGCATAACACAGTGACTATCACAAAAGAAGATAGAAAGATTATTAAAGAATAGATATTGTTGGGGCCCAGGGTGGAGACAGGGGATATATCAGCCTTACTGTGAGAAGAACCCATGTTCTACCTAGTGGCATGAACATCTGTCTAAAGAAAATTGTGGGGAAGAGGAGCAGGAATAGAGTACCAACTCTGGGGCCAAAAGTTCCTGAGCTCAAATCTGATCTCACTAGCTCTGTGACTCTGGCAAGTCATTTAACTCCATTGCCCCACCAAAAAAGAAAAGAAAATTACAAATGTCTGGGTATAGAGCAACATCTCACACCCTTCACCAAGACAGGGTCAAAAAATGGGTAAAAGATTTGAGACATAAAGGGAATTAGGAAAAACAAGGCATAGTTTATCTGACAGATCTATGGAAAGGGAAGGAGTTTTGACCAAAGAAGAAATAGAAAACATTATAAAATGAAAAAAGGATAATTTTGATTGCATTAAATCAAAAACATTTTGCAGATATAAAACCAACACAAAGTTAGAAGGAATTTAAAAACTGGAAGTCAATTTTCACAGCTTGTATTTTTGATAAAGGACTCATTTCTAGGATATATAGCGAACTGAGTCAAATTTATAAGCAAACAAGTCAATGTTCAAAGGAGATGAATTGTTAGTTCTCATAAGGAGAAATTAAAGTTATCTATAAAATGTTCTAAATCATTACTGATTAGAGAAACAAAAATTAAAACAATTCTGAAGTACCACTCACACTTAAAAATGATCACTGCTGGAGGGGATGTGGGAAAAATGGGACCCTAATGCACTGCTGGAGTTGTTAGCTGTTCCAACTTTTCCAAAGAACAATTTGGAATTATGCCCAAAGGGCAATAAAACTGTGTGACAGCCTTTAATCCAGCAATACCACTATAGGTCTGTATCCAATAAAAAAGAAAAAAGACCCACATGTCTAAAAATGTTAATAGCTGCTCTTTTTGTAGTGGCAAAGAATTGGGAAATGAGGGATGAATGGCTGAACAAACTACAGTATATGAATGTGATGGGTACCAGTGTTCTGTAAGAAATCATGAGCAGCTGGACTTTAGAAAACTGGAAAGACTTGCATGAATTGATGCTGAGTGAAGTGAGCAGAACTACAACATTTTATACCTTAATAGCAACACTGTGAGATGATCAACTGATCAACTCTGATGAATTTCTCTCCTCTCTTCAGTTTAGTGATCAAGGACAATTCTAAAGGACTTGTGATGAAAAATGCCATCCGCATTTAGAGAAAAAATTGGAGTCTGAATGCAAACCAAAGCATGCTATTTTCATTTTTTAAAACTTGTTTTTTTCTCATTAGTTCTGATTCTTCTTTCACAACATGCCTAAGAAGGAAATATGTTAAACATGATGTATAACATATTACATTACTTGTTGTCATAAGGAGAGAAAGAAGGTAGACAAATGTGCTGCTCAAAAGCTTACAAAGGGGCAGCTAAGTGGCACAGTGAATAAGTCAGGGGGACCTAGAGTCATCGGTACCTGAGCTCAAATCTGGTCTCAAACACTTAATAATTACCTAGCCGTGTGACCTTGGGCATGTCACTTAACCCCATTGTCTTGCAAAAACCTAAAAAAAAAGTTTAAAAAAGATGAATATTGAAAACTACCTTTGTGGTCTTTGAACTTTTTAAACATCACAATGTTAAAAGCTTTTTTTTTTCAGATTCTGCAAGGCAAATGGGGTTAAGTGGCTTCCCCAAGGCCACACGGCTAGGTAATTATTAAGTGTATGAAGCCAGATTTGAACTCAGGTACTCCTGACTCCAGGGCCGGCGCTCTATCCACTGCACCACCTAGCCGCCCCTAAAAGCTTTTTAAAAAGGGAAATGTGTCCTCTTACATTATGTAGGGGAGTAACCTCAGCTACCACTATCCAATTTCCTCAGATTTGCCTCCTGCTAATACTACTCTTTCTGTTGCTTCACAACTGAAGCTAGATCACATCGTTCAAACTTCAACAAAGTCCTGATGTCTCATTCTCACAGGGTTTACTGGATGCAGGAGTTGAATGACCATGAACTCCTGGCTTGAAATAATATTATTTTCAGTTTTTTCCAACTGCAATTGGGAATATTAAAAAATAATAATCTGCCTGACATTGAAATTAAGATTTCATCAAAAGTGTGTTGACGGCCATAAAAAAGTGGACCCTCAAGTCAGTAACATGAGGTATATAGCTTGGAATCAAGATTTGGCCAAGGTTGCTGAAGGTTGGACAAAAAGTGACAGCGTAGACATAACGTTGATCTAACTCCAAAAAGTTGCACCCCATCTTTAATAAATTGGGAGAGAATATCTTGGTTGGCTCACATTGGATATTTACTGAACATGCTGCTATCAAGTCATGGTTTGATAAGGTTCAATTCTATGACCTCAAGACTCAAAAATATACTAAAATGTGTGGTCATTATACTCAGCTTGTTTGGGCAAAATCTTACAAGATTGGCTGTGCAATTGACTACTGCCTCCAAATTGCACATGTTAGCAATGCAACTATTTATGTGCAACTATGGACCACAAGGAAATACTGTGTAGATGAAACCCTATCAGAAAGGAAGCCCCTGCAGTAACTGTAAAGAAGATACATGCATAGGGTGGCTAGGTGGCGCAGTGGATAGAGCACCAGCCCTGGAGTCAGGAGTACCTGAGTTCAAATCCAGTCTCAGACACTTAATAATTACCTAGCTGTGTGGCCTTGGGCAAGCCACTTAACCCCATTGCCTTGAAAAAACCTAAAAAACAAACAAAAGAAGAAGAAGATATATGTGTGGACCAGCTGCTTACAAATTAAAATTGTGAAAGAGTTCCAGATAAGCCACCTGGGAATGGAGTTCCAGATAAGCCACCTGTGGACGGAATTCCAGATAAGTCTTCTGTGGGGAAGAAAATTACAGAAAACAAACTTTTTCATGCTTTCCTCTTGGTGCCACTTTTTATTATACTAATTATTTTACTGGCTGCGATGGTAAAATTTTTCCAAAGAAGGCACAATACTTCTGAATGAATCAAAAAGGAATATAGGATGTTATTTTTTCCTTAAAAATATCTGAAGTATCACACAAATAAAATCAGATGTAAACTGGACAAAATCAGATATAAACTGGACAATTGTTCAAGGGGAGGCTAAGCCAACATAATAAAAACGACATTCTACCAAAATTTCTTGACAGTGCATAACAAACTACCAAGGAATTATTTTCCTGAGCTATAAATAGTAAAATTCATATAGAGGAACAATAGGTCAAGAATATCAAAGGCATTAAATGAAAAGAAATGCAAAGGAAGGAGGACTTGCCATAACAGATCTAAAATTATAAAGCAGCAGTCATCAGAACTGTTTGGTCCTGGATAAGAAATAAGGGTAGTGCATTGGTGGAATAGATTAGATACAAAAAAAAAATAGTAAATGATTATAGTAATCAACAGTTTGATAAAAACCCAAAGACTCCAGCTTGCAATGGGATAAGAATGCACTTTTAACAAAAACTGCTGGGATAACTGGAAAACAGCATAGCCAAAACTAGGCACAGAACAACATATCACACCCTTTACCAAGAGAAAACTGAAACAGACACAAGATTAAGACATAAAAGGTGATATACCAGAAGTCAGGAGAACAAGGGAGAATTTACCTGTCATTTCTATGAAAAGGGAAGTAGTTTATGACCAAGAAAGAGATAATAAAGAATATTATAAAATGCAAAAAGGATAATTTTGATTACATTAAAAAAGGGTGTACACATATAAAATCAATGCAACCAAGATTAAAATGAATGCAGTAAATTGGGAAACAGTTGTTACAGCTAGTATTTCTGATAAAAGGAATCATTCCTAAATTATATAGAGAACTGAGTCAAATTTATAAGAATACTAGTCATTCCCCAATGGATAACTGATCAAAGGATATGAATAGGTAGTTCTCAGAAGAAATTAAATCTACCTTTAGTCATAGGAAAAAATGTTTGAAATCATTACACTGCATTAGAAAAATGCAAATTAAAATAACTCTGAGGTACCACCTCCTATCTATCAGAAAAATGGAGTCTTGAATGCAGAATATTTTCACTTTTAAAAATCTTTTTAGTTTTTCTTTTTTTGTGTGTTTTTGTTTCCCTTTAGTTCTGATTTCTTCTTTCACAACTTGACTAAGAGGGAAATAATGTTAAACATGATGTGTTATAACATGTATCACATTATTTGCTATCAAGGGGAGCCCAGAAAGAGAAGGTATAAAAATGTGCAACTCAAAAGCTTAAAAAAAGATGAATATTAAAACAATTTTTGTGGTCTCTTGAAACTTTTAAACATCAGTGTTAAAAGTAAAAAGAAAAAAAGGAACCGTGTCCTCTTACACCATGTAAAGGAGTAACCTCAGCTACCACTATCCAATTTCTTCAGACTTGCCTCTTATTACTCCTTCTGTTACCTCACAATTGAAGCTAGAACACACCCTCCAAACTTCAACAAAGTTCTGATGATTGATGCTGGCAAGGTTTACTGAACACAGGAACTGGATGACAATGAACTCCTGGTCTGTAATAATGATATTTTCAGTTTTTTCCAACTGCAACTGGGCATATAATATAGAAGATCTGCCCAGCATTGAAAATGAAGATTTCATCAAACTGTGTGTTAACAGCCATAACCAGTTTCGTTCAAAAGTCTACCCCAAAGCCAGTAACATGCTGCGAATGTCGTGGGACCCACACTTGGCCAAGGTTGCTAATGAATGGACAAGAAGGTGCGAGTTTGACAATAATATCGATCTGAATACACCCCAAAAGTTGCACCCTATTTTTGCGACACTGGGAGAGAATATCTGGGTTGGCCCAGCTTTAACGTTTTCTGAATATTCTGCTATCAAGTCATGGAATGATGAGGTTGAAAACTATGACTTCAATTCTGAAAACTGTACTGAAAAGTGTCGTAATTATATTCATATTATTTGGGCAAGCACTTACAAGGTTGGTTGTGCAGTTCGATTTTGTCCAAACATTGCAGGTCTGCCCTATGGAGCAATTTTTGTTTGTGACTATGGGCCACAAGGAAATTATTTGTACATGAAACCCTATAAGAAAGGAGAACCCTGTAGTGCCTGTAAAGAGGATATATGTTTGGACCAGTTGTGTGCAAATCCAGAGCGTGATGGAAATCTAATTACAGAATCTGAGGAGAAAGCTAAAAGCCAGATTTCTTATGCTCTCATCTTGGTGCCAGTTTTTCTTATAGTGGTCATTTTACTGGTCATATTGATGTTTTATTACAAAAGGTACAATACTTCTGAATAACTTTAATCAAAAGAGAATATAGGATATTATCCTGAAAAATATCTGAAATATCATGCAAATAAAATCTAATCTAAATAACTGGATAGCTGTCAATTGCTCATGGGTAGGCAAGATAATATAATAAAAATGACATTGCTAACTAAATTAAATAACTTAATTCAGTGCCATACCAAACTACCAAGAAATTATTTTACTGAGTTCAAAAAAATAGTAACTTGATTCATATGAAGGATAAAAAAGTAAGAATATCAAGCGAATAATGAAAGAAATGCAAAGAAAGGTGGTCAAGCCACACTAGAGCTAAAAATTATATTTTAAAGCAAATCATCAAAACCATTGAGTCATCTTGGCTAAGAAATAGTGGCAGAGTGGTGGATTGATGGGATAGGTTAGGTACAAAAAAACAGTAAATAACTATAGTAATCTCTTCTGTTTGGTAAACCCAAAGATTCCAGCTTCTGGGATTAGAATTCAATTGAACAAAAACTGTAGGAATAACTAGAAAATAGTATGGCAAAAACTAGGTGTAGACCAACATCTAATACCCTTTACCAAGACTAAGTCAAAATGAGTACAGGATTTGGACATCAAAGGCTATAAGCCAATTAGAATGCTATCTGTCAGATCCATGGAAAGGGAAGGAGTTTATGACCAAAGAAGAGATAAAGAACATTATAAAATACAAAAAAGGATGATTTTGATTACATTAAAAAAGATTTTGCCAAAATAAAACCAATTCATCTAAGATTAAAAAGAATGCAGTAGGGGCAGCTAGATGGTTCAGTGGATAGAGCACTGGCCCTGGAATCAGGAGGACTTGAGTTCGTATCTGGGCTCAGACACTTAATAATTACCTAGCTATGTGACTGTGAGCAAGTCACTTAACCCCACTGCCTTGCAAAAACAAAACAAAAAAAATTCAGTAAATTGGGAAACAATTGTTAGTGTTTCTGATAAAGGACTCATTCCTAAACTATATATAGAGGACAGAGTCAAATTTATAAGAATATAAGTCATTTCCTATTTGATAAGTGGTCAAAGGATATGAACAAAGTTCTCAGAAGAACTATATTATAGGAAAAGCTGCTGGAAATCATTGTTGATTAATAAAATGCAAAATAAGACAACCCTGAGGGACCAAGGTAGCACCTCAACCCCAACAGATTTGCCAATATGACAGAAAAAGATAAATGATTAATGTTGGAGGGGATGTGGGAAAACTGGGACCTAATGGACAGTTGGTTAGAATTGTGAACACATCCAAATTTTATGAAGAACAATTTGGAACTATGCCCAAAGAACACTAAAACTCTGCCATAGCCTTTAGTCCATCAACAATGCCACTATGGAGATTGAGGGGCAGAGCTATGATGGTGATAAGAGCAGA
Organism: Macrotis lagotis; assembly: GCF_037893015.1. Taxonomy (NCBI): domain Eukaryota; kingdom Metazoa; phylum Chordata; class Mammalia; order Peramelemorphia; family Peramelidae; genus Macrotis; species Macrotis lagotis. Next base: position 318,451,834 of record NC_133659.1, on the reverse strand, counting down.
TCTTGTCTTAGGCGCTCTCTCAAAAAACTTACAAACTAAGGACTCTAACTAAATTTTCGAGAGACAGAACACACAGAGGGACCCAGGGAGGCAGTTCTCCTACTCAAGTTAACCTGGAAAAGAGCAGAAAGGCTCTGCTCCCCGGGGTCGGAGGGGCAGCCCGCCAGAGGGGTGGCCCACCAGAGGGAAAGAATTTCAGCCTCCCAGAGGCCCAGGGTGCTGGGAGCCATGGCTCCCAGCAGCGGGGGAGTTTCCTGAGCTATGCCCCGGGGAGCACTGGGCACAACTTGGGGGAACAGCGGGGGACCTCTGCCAGAGCGAGCATGTGGAGCCCAGCCCTCAGGGCACACAGCGAGCAGTGTGGCCAAGGCAGCCCAGATCCAGGAAACAGAAGCAGACAGAGCCCAAGCAGGAGCCCCCCAGGGCATAAGCCCATTGAACCTAGGGAGGGGAGTGAAAAGAGAGAGAGAGAGAGAGAGAGACTGCAGAGCTTTGTCCTCTGCCCCTGGAACAGGACTCTGGGGTTCTGACCACATTTAGATCCTGATCGCAGTCTAGGCACCCCCATAGAACAGCAGCCCCCCCCCACCTCAGCCCCATGGCAGAGGGGGGTGTATATGGTCATTCACAGACCAGGAGGGAGGACAGAGCCTCACACACTGAGATCCTTGTGGGAGTGTCCCAAAAGCTTAGGAAGCACCCCCAAAATAGGCTTAGGCTGGGAAAATGAGCAAGCAGAGAAACAAGAGGAACACCATTAAGAAATATATTATCTATGATCCCAAGAAGGATGGATATACTCAGTCTGAAGATGAGAAAGCACAAGCTCCTGCATCTAAAGACTCCAAGAAAAACAAATTGGGCTCAGGCTATGACAGGGCTCAAAAAAGACTTTGAAAATCAAATGAGGGAGTTAGAAGAAAAACTGGGAAAAGAAATGAAAGATGCAGGAAAAAACATAAAAATGAAGTTAGCAGCTTAGTCAAGGAAATCCAAAAAAAAAAAAATGCTGAAGAAAATAGCATGTGAAAAACCAGCTTAGGTCAAATGGGTAAAACAGTTCAAAAAGTTATTGAGGAGAAGAATGCTTTAAAAAGCAGAATTGGCCAGATGGAAAAAGAGATAAGAAAGCTCTCTGAGGATAACAAATTCTTCAGACAAAGAATAGAACTCAGGGAGACTGCTGAATTTGCGAGAAATCAGGACTCAATATTTCAAAACCAAAGGAATGAAAAATTAGAAGAAAATGTGAAACATCTCATTGAAAAAACAACTGATATGGAAAACAGATTCTGGAAAGATAATTTAAAAATTATTGGAATACTTGAAAGTCATGATCAGGAAAAGAGCCTTGACATTTTCAAAGAATTACTACAGGAAAATTGCCCTGATAACCTAGAAGCAGGGGGCAAAATAGAAATGGAGAGAATCCACCGATCCCCCCCGAGAAAGAGATCACAAAAAACCAACCCCTAGGAATATTATAGCCAAGTTCCAGAACTCTCAAGTCAAAGAGAAAATATTACAAGCAGCCAGAAGGACACAATTCAAATACCATGGAGCTGCAATCAGGATCTCACAGGACTTAGCAGCAACTACATTAAAAGCTCTTAGGGCTTGAGATATAATATACCAGAAGGCAAAAGAGCTTAGAATGCAACCGAGAATCAACTGCCCAGCAAAACTGAATGTCCTCTTCCAGGGAAAAAGATGGACTTTCAATGAACCAGGGGAATTTCAAATGTTCCTGTTGGAATGGCCAGAGCTGAACAGAAGGTTTGATCTTCAGATACAGGACTCGGGTAAAGCATAGAGATTGGAGGAGAAGGGTAAAATGAGGGACTTAATGATGACAAACTGCATGTATTCCTGTACAGAAAAAAATGACACTGATAATACTCATATGAACCTTCTCAATTAACAGAGCAGGTAGAAGGAGATTTTATAGATGAAGCACAGGAGAAAGCTGAATTTGAAGATAAAATATGGTATAAAAATGGAGTCAATAGAAAAAAAGGGAAATGTAATGGGAGAAAGAAAAAGGAGAGGGGAGAATAGGTCAAGATATTTCATATAATAAGATTTTTCTTTGTTACAATGAGCTACTGTAATGATATGGAAGGGGGGAAGGCAAGGGGGAATGAAGGAACCTTTGCTCTCATCAGAGGTGGCTAGGAGAGGAAACAGCATATATATACTCAATGGAGTAAAGAAGGGGGGGGGATGTGAGTGAAGGAGGAGAGGATGGATCATGAGGGGAGAGTGGTCAGATATAACACATTTTCTTTTTTACTTCTTGCAAGGGGCTGGGATTGGATGAACTGTCTGGGACCATAGGGCCAGGTGGATGCTGGGCCTAAGGGGTGGTAGGGGGTCTCAGGGCCTCTTGGCCCCAGAGCCAAGGATCTATCTGCTGCACTACTCAGCAACCCTACAGCAGAGTCAAAGTGAAAGGAGAGAAAAAATATAGTACATGGTAGTGGAGAAATACAAAAGGAGGGAGTTGTGATCAGCAATGGCAACAGTGGAAAAATATGTAAGTAATTTTTGTGATGGACTTATAAAGAATGTGATCCACCCACGACTGAGTTGTTGGTATTGGAACAAAGACTCAAGCACATTTTAAATTATTATTATTTTTTTGGGGGGGTGCAGGGCAAATGGGGCTGGGTGGCCTCCTTGGCATGATCGTTGGGTGTCTGCGGCCAGATTTGGATCTGGGTGTTCTTGGTCAAGGGCTGGTGCTCTGTCTGCCACCCAGCCGCCCCTACTATTATCACTATTTTATTTTATCTTACATTTTTTCTTTTTTTTTGGTTTTTGCAGGGAAGTGGGGTTGGGGTGGCTTGCATGTTACACAGCTGGGTGACTGTTGGGTGTATGGGGCCCAATATGGGCTCGGGTGCTCCTGGCTCCAGGGCTGGTGCTCCGTCCACTGTGCCACCTGGCCATACCTACAATTATTACTATCTTTTTTTAATTTTAATTTTAATTTTTTTCTCCCCCCCTTATCGCTCAAGTGAGTATATTTTGGGGGGAAGGGGGTATTTTGTTTACTCTTAAACAAGAATATTTTATTAATGTATAAAAAACATTTGTACAAAATGAGAATAAAATATTAAATTAAAAAAATTAAAAAAAAACCAGGGCTAAATCCTTAAGAGATCACAAGGGGAAAATCTACAATGCACAAAAGTATAGCAGCTCTTTCTGTAGTGGCAAAGAATTAGAAATTGAGAGAATGCCCATCAATTGGGGAATGGCAGAACAAATTACAGAATATGAATGAGATGGAATACTATTGTTCTGTAATCAATCATGAGAGTGGATTTCGGAAAAGCCTGGAAAGACTGGCATGAACTGATGCTGGGGGAAGGGAGCAGAACCAGGAGATTGTTGTACACATTAACAGCAATACTGAGTAATCAACTGTGAAGGAGTTTTCTCAGCAATTCCATGATCAAGGACAATTCTGAAGGACTTGTGACAAAAAATGCCATCCAGACCAAAGGATACGATTTTCACTTGTTAAAACTTGTTTTTTGAGGGGTTTTTTTTCCCTCATTTTTCCCCTTTAGTTCTGATTCTTCTTTCATAATGTGACCAATATGGAACTATGTTAAATATAATTGTATATGTATAATCCAATATCAGAATTCTCACTGACATGGGGAGCAGGGAAAGAGAAGTTAGACAAATGTACAACTCAAAAGCTTACAAAAAGACAAAATACTGAAAACTTCTTTTGTGGTCTCTTGAAGGGAACTGTGTCCTCTTACACCATGTAGAGGAGTAACCTCACTATCCAATTTCCTCAGATTTGCCTCTTACTAATGCTACTCTTTCTGTTGCCTCACAATTGAAGCTAGGACACACCCTCCAAACTTCAACAAATTTCTCATGACTAATGCTGGCAAGGTTTATTGGACACAGGAGCTGGATGACCATGAACTCCTGGCCTGGAATAATGATACTTTCAGTTTTTTCCAACTGCAATTGGGCATATAACATAGAAGATCTGCCCAAGATTGAAAATGAAGATTTCATCAAAAAGTGTGTTCATAGTCATAACAAGTTTCGTTCACTCGTGGAACCCAAAGCCAGTAACATGCTGCGTATGACGTGGGACCCAGACTTAGCCAAGATTGCTAAAGCATGGGCAAAAAGGTGCGAGCTTACACATAATATAGATCTGAACTCTCCCCAAAAGTTGCACCCTGTTTTTGCTACACTGGGAGAGAATATCTGGGTTGGCCCAGTGAAATTATTTTCTGAACACTTTGCCATCAAGTCATGGAAGAATGAAGTTCGATTCTATAACTTCGAGACCCAGAAGTGTACTGCACGGTGTCTCCATTATACTCAGCTTGTCTGGGCAAACACTTACAAGGTTGGCTGCGCAGTTGAATTATGCCCAAAAATTGCAGGTATGTACAATGCAGCATTTTTTATTTGCAACTATGGACCACGAGGAAATTATATGTATATGAAACCCTATGAGAAAGGACAATCTTGCAGTGAATGTAAAGAAGATACATGTTTGGACAATCTGTGTGGAAATCAAAAGCGTGATGGAGTTTCAGAGATGGTAGCTGAAGAGAGGAAATTTAAAAAACAAATTTCTCTTGTTTTCATCTTGGTGCCAATTTTTATTTTACAGGCTGTTTTATTGGCCCTTTTGATAAAGAAGTATCGAAGGTAAAATACTTCTGAATAACTTTAATCAAAAGGGAATATGGAATGATATCAATCTGAAGAATATCTGAAATAGCACAAAAATAAAATGAGTTATAAATAAAATCTGATCTAAATTAACTGGACAGATGTCAATTGCCCATGGGTAAACTGAGCTAATATAATAAAAATGACAATGCTACAGAAATGACTTATTCAGTGTCATAGCAAATTAACTACCAAGAAATTACTTTACTGAGAAAAATTCATATGGAGGGAAAAAAGGGCAAGAATGTCAAGAGAATGACAGAAATGCAAAGAAAGGTGACCAAATCATACTAGAGCTAAAATTATATTTTAAAGCAACAGTCATCAAAACTGTTGGATCTTCTTGGTTAATAGTAGTATGGGAGCAGCTAGGTGGTACAGCAGACAGAGTACCGGCCCTGGAGTCAGAAGTACCTGAGTTCAAATCTGGCTTCAGACACTTAATAATTGCCTAGTTGTGTGACCTTGGGCAAGTCACTTTAACTCCATTGCCTTAAATTTAAAAAAAAAGAAAAAAAAGAGAGTGGTGGATTGGTGGGCTAGATTAGATACAAAAAATACAATCATAAATGACTATAGTAATCTCTTCTCTTTGGTAAATCCAAAGATTCCAGCTTCTGAGATAACAACTCACTTTAACAAAAACTGCTGGAATAACAGGAAAATAGTATGGCAAAAAATAGGCATAGGCCAACATCTCACATTCTTTACTAAGAGAAAGTCAAAATGGGAACAGGATTCAGACATAAAAGGTGATGTAAACCAGTCAGGAGAACAAGGGAGATTTTTTTTCTGTCAGATCTATGCATCCAGGGTCATCTCCAGTCATCCTGATTACTATTTGGTCACTGAACCCAGATGGCTCTGGAGAAGAAAATGAGACTGGTGACTTAGCACAGCACCCCCTCACTCAAATTCAATTCACATACTTGTCATGACATCATCTCCTTGATGCCATGGTCATCTTTGAGAATGAAAACATCATCATGGAAAGGGAAGGAGTTTATGACCAAAGAAGAGAAAATAGAGAATGTAAAATACAAAAAGGATCATTTTAATTACATTAAATTAGAAATGTTTTGCACAAATATTACCAATGCAACCAAGACTAAAAGCAATGCAGTAAGTTGGGAAACAATTGTTACATTTTAGTGTTTCTGATAACGGACTTATTCCTAAACTACATAGAGAACAGAGTCAAATTTATAAGAATACAAGTCATTCACCAAGTGATAAGGGGTCAAAGGATATGAATAGTTCTCAGAAGAAGGTAAAACTTCAGTTATAGGAAAAACTGCTGGAAATCATTACTGATTAATGAAATAATGAAATAAATAATCAAAATAAAACAACCCTGAGGTACCATTTCATTCCTATCAGATTTCCCAATATGATAGAAAAAGGAAAATGATTAATGTAGGAAGGGATGTAGGAAAACTGGGACCTAGTGCACAACTGGTGGAAGAGATCATAAGAAAGGTGGGAAAAAACCACATATACAAAAATATAGCAGCTCTTTCTGTAGTGGCAAAGAATTGGAAATTGAGGGAATTCCCATCAATTGGGGAACAGCAGAACAAATTATGGAATATAAATGAGATGGAGTACTACTGTTCTGTAAGCAATCATGAGTGTGGGGACTTCAGAAAAGCCTGGAAAGGTTGGTATGAACTAATGCTGAGTAAAGTGAGAAGAACCAGAAGAACACTGTATACCCTGCAACACTGTGATAATCAACTGTGAAGGACTTTCCTCAGCAGTTCCATGATCGAGGACAATTCTAAAGGATTTGTGATGGCAAATGCCATCCAGACCAAAGGATATTATTTTCACTATTTAAAACTTGATTTGGGTTTTTTTTTCCTTTGTTCTCCTATTTTTTTTCCCTCTTTAGTTCTGATTCTTCTTTTATAACATGACCCATATGGAAATATGTTATACATGATTGTACATGTATAATCCTATATCAGAATTCTCACTGACATGGGGAGCATGGAGAAAGAAGATAGAAAAATGTGCAACTCAAAAGCTTACAAAAAAAATGAATATTGAAAACTACCTTTGTGGTCTCTTGAACTTTTTAAATGTCAGTGTTATAAGCACACCATGTAGAGGAGTAACCTCAGCTACAACTATCCAATTTCCTCAGACTTGCCTCTCACTAATGCTACTCCTTCTGTTGCCTCACAATTGAAGCTAGGACACACCCTCCAAACTTCAACAAAGTTCTGATGACTGATGCTGGCAAGGTTTGTTGGACACAGGAGCTGGATGACCATGAACTCCTGGCTTGGAATAATGATATTTTCAGTTTTTTCCAACTGCAATTGGGCATATAACAAAGAGGATCTGCCCAGCATTGAAAATGAAGATTTCATCAAAAAGTGTGTTGATAGTCATAATGAGTTTCGTTCACAAGTCGCTCCCCAAGCCAGTAACATGCTGCGTATGTCTTGGGACCGAGACTTGGCCAAGATTGCTAAAGAATGGGCAAAGAAGTGCAATTTTGAACATAATGTTGATCTGGACACTCCCCAAAAGTTGCACCCTACCTTTGCTACATTGGGAGAGAATATCTGGGTTGGTGGAATAAGCTTATTTACTGAACATTCTGCTATCAAGTCATGGAATGATGAAGTTCTATTCTATAACTCTGAGACTCAGCAATGTACTAAACCGTGTCTCCATTATACTCAGATTGTTTGGGCAAACACTTATAAGATTGGCTGTGCAGTTCAATTTTGCCCAAAGATTGCAGGTATGTCCAATGCAGCATTTTTTATTTGCGACTATGGACCACCAGGAAATTATGCATCTGTGAAACCCTATCAGAAAGGAGAACCCTGCAGTGAATGTAAAAATGATACATGTGTGGACAAGCTGTGTACAAATTCAAAGCGTGATGAAGTGCCAAATAAGCCATCTGGGGAGAAGCAATCTAAAGGCAAAGTTCCTCTTGTTTACATCTTGGTGGCACTTTTTATTGTACTGGCTATTATATTGGCCATTTTGGTAAGGAAGTATTACAAAAAGAAAAATACTCCTTAATTTTAATCAGAATGGAATATTGGATGATACTATCCTGAAATATGTCTGAAATAGCACAAATAAAATCAGATCTAAATAACTGGACAGATGTCAATTGCTCAGGGGTAGGCCAAGCTAATATAATAAAAACAGCAATGCTACTGAAATTAAATTACTTATTCAGTACCATAACATTCAAAATACCAAGAAATTATTTTACTGATAGAAAAATAATAACAAAATTCATATAGAAGCACAAAAAGTCAAGCATATCAAGGGTATTAATAAAAGAAATGTAAAGGAAAGATAGTCTAATTATATACTAAAGCTAAAATTTTAAATCAGCAACCATCAAAACTGTTGAGTCTTTTTGGCTAAGAAATTAGAATGGTGGATTGGTAAAATAGATTAAATGCAAAAGAAACAATAGTAAATGACTATAGTAATCTGTTTGGTAAACCCAAAGATTCCAGCTTCTGGGATGATAATAACTCTTACAAAAACTGTTGGGTTCATCTCAGACACTTAATAATTGCCTAGCCATGTGGCCTTGGGCAAGCCACTTAACCCCATTGCCTTGCAAAAAAAAAAAAAAAAACCTAAAAAAACTATTGGGTTCACTAGAAAATAGTATGGCAAAAATTAGGCATAAACCAACATCTCCCACCCTTTACCAAGTCTAAATGGATACAGGATTTAGCCATAAAAGGCTATAAGTTAGGAGAATAAGGATTAGTTTATCTCTCAGATCCATGGAAAGCAAAGAAGTTTATGACCAAAGGAGAGATAAAGAATATATAATACCAAAAAGGACAATTCTGATTATATTAAAAAAGATTTTGCACAAATAAAACCAATGCAATCAAGATTTAAAAGAATGCAGTAAGTTGGGAAAAAACTGTTAGTGTTTCTGATAAAGGACTCATTTCTAAACCATATAGAGAACTGAGTCAAATTTATAAGAATACAAGTTATTCCCCAATTGATTAGTGGTCCAAGGATATGAACAGATAGTTCTCAAAAGAAAGTAAAGTTGAAGGAAAAATCGTTGGAAATCATTACTGATAAATCAAATGCAAAAGAAAACAACTCTGAGGTACAATTTCATTCCCATCAGATTGGCCAATATGACAAAAATGGAAAATGATAACTGATGGAGGGATATGGGAAAACTGGGACCTAATGCACAGCTGGTAGAATTGTGAACTGATTCAATATTTCTGAAGAGCAATTTGCATCTTTGCTCAAAGGGCAATAAAACTGCAATAGCTTTTGATCCATCAGCAATGCCACTACTAGGTCTAAATCCTACAGAGATAAGAAAGGGGGAAAAAAAACCATATACATACACACACACACACACACACACACACGCGCGCGCGCGCGCGCACACACACAAATATTTATAGAGCTCTTTTTGTCAGAATCTGAAATTGAGAGGATACCCATCAATTAAGGATTGGCTGAACAAATTGTGGTATATGAATGTGACAGAATACTATTAGGCTGTAAGCAATCATGAGTGTGGGGACTTCAGAAAAACCTGGAAAGACTGGCATGAACTAATGCTGAGTGAAGTGAGCAGAACCAAGAGATTGCTGTACACATTAACAGCAACACAGAGTAATGATCAACTATGACGAACTTGCACTTGCTCTTCTCAGCAGTACAGTGTTCAGACAGTTCTAAAAGACTAGTGATGGAAAAATAACATCTACATCCAGAGAAGATGCTTACTGTTTTCAAATTTTCAAATTTGTTTTATGTTTCAGGTTTTCTCCCTCTCATGCTTTTTTGTCTCATTCTGATTTCACAAGATAATTGATAGGAAATATGTTTAATATGTATAGCCTATATTAGATTGTTCTATGTCAAGGGGAGAGAGGAAGGGAAGGGAGAAAGGGAGAAAAATGTGGAACTCAAAACCTTACTGAAAAATGACTGTAGAAAAACTACATGTAGTTAGAAAAAAAATTTTAATATCTGAAATACAAAGCAAAACTAAATTTACATGTAAATTGAAAAATTAAAATGATGTTCAAAAAGAAAAGAAAAGAGGTGGCTAGGTGGCACAGTGGACAGAGCACTGGCCCTGGAGTCAGGAGTACCTGAGTTCAAATCCAGCCTCAGACACTTAATAACTTAATAATTACCTAGCTGTGTGGCCTTGGGCAAGCCACGTAACCCCGTTTGCCTTGCAATAAAAAAAAAAGAAAAAAAGAAAATAACAAATTTCTTCCAAAAAAAATTAACAGCTGAAGAGTATGGGCTCAAAGGGCAAACAAACTGTGCTCTCTGAAAAATGAACTCTGTGGCTCATCCATCCTTGGGAGCCAGGACCCTTAAGACTTGATCTCACAACAACAAAATTGGGCATGCTTTTATGGACCAAGGATGATTAAAAACATGTCACGTTATTCATTCAACCTTTCTGAGAGCAGTCTGGAACTATGCCCAAAGTACAACAAAAATGTGCATACCCTTTGATCCAGCAATACCACTACTGGGTCTATACCCTGAAGAGATGATGAAAAAGGGTAAGAACATCACTTGTACAAAAATATTCACAGCAGCCCTGTTTGTGGTGGTAAAGAATTGGAAATCAAGTAAATGTCCTTCACTTGGGTAATGGCTTATTAGCAAATTGTGGTATATATATGTGATGGAACACTATTGTTCTAGTAGAAACCAGGAGGGAAGGGAATTCAGGGAAGCCTGGAGGGATTTGCATGAACTCCTGCTGAGCGAGATGAGCAGAACCAGAAACACTGTATACCCTAACAGCAACATGGGGGTGATGATCAACCTTGATGGACTTGTTCATTCCATCAGGGCAACAATCAGAGACAATTTGGGGCTGTCAGTGATGGAGAATACATCTGTTTCCAGAGAAAGAACTGTGGAGTTTGAACAAAGACCAAGGACCATTACCTTTAATTTAGGGGAAAAAAAAAAAACCTGTTATCTTATGGTCTGATCTTGCTATCTCTTTTACTTTATATTTCTTCCTTAAGGATATGATTTCTCTCTCATCACATTCAATTTGGATCAATATATACCATGGAAACAATGTAAAGATTGGCAAATTGCCTTCTGTGGGGGGGGAGGGGCGGGGAGTAAGTTTAGGGGAAAAATTGTAAAACTCAAAATAAATAAAATCTTTAAAAAAAAACACCATGTCACATTAATTCAGGTAAAAGATTATCATGTCCTAAAATATACTAAAAATATATTCTAAAAGAAGGTCAGGGGTATGGAGGAACCCTAATAGTAGGAGGAAAAATGTATTACATTGCCAAAACAGAATTCTCTATATTATATGTGATTGATAATAACTGAACCAGGCACACCTCTGTATTGCTGCCTACTTTCAGCCTGGACAGTATATGGATGTCACAGTCAACACAACTGGCAAAGGCCTTCACAGAATCATGAAAAGTGGATATTTAAAAGACAAACCTGCCAGTCATGGTCAGGCCAAAACCTACAGAAAACCTGGAACTATAGCAACTGATGATGTTGCAATAGTCTGGCCTGGAAAGAAAATGCTTGGTGAAATGGGTAACATATATCAAACAGAATTTGGATTAATGGTATAGAGGGTAAACATAAAATACAACATAATCTACGTGAATGACTCTGTGCCTGGACCTAAGAATCACTTAGTGAAGATTCAGGATTCTGTTCTGCTTCCCTCTAAAGGGAGGCCCTGGAGTCAGGAGGACAACCTGAGTATAAATCTGACCTCAGACTCTTAATAATGACCTAGCTATGTGACCTTGGGCAAGTCTCTTAACCCCAGTGCCTTGCAAAAACTAAACCCTCCCCACCAAAAAAACCCAAACAACCCTACCATTCCCTACTTATTTTCCTGATGATAATGGAAAGTAACTAGCAGAAGATTTCTATAATGACAAGGCTTATCCCCACAAAGCGCACTTAACATCCCAGCATATGGCGGACTCTCATTTTCAATGGACACCGCAGAGCCAGAACAACAAAGAACCAGTCACTACCTCCTTTTTTTCACAATCTTACTAGTAGCACATTGGGCTGTTGTGACAAATGAGTGACCTTATTTAACTTGGCCTTTTAAATGATGGAATTAAACAGAATTGATTGATGGTTGAATTTTAAGCCAAGCAGCAATCTTCATATAAAAAAATCTTATAATTCAAAAAAGATACACAATGATGATGATTATAGAAATCACCAAAACTAAAAAGAGCTATGAGACCACATTTCCACTTCTTTGTGGAAGTGACAGCTCCACAGGTGTTGAACCATAGATATATATATATATATATATATATGTATATATATATATATATATACACACACACACACACACACACACACACATACATATACATATATGTATAGAGAGCCATTGCCTTATAAAAAGCAAAAAAAATCTAGTTTATTTGAGCCATAAAAGTATTTTTGCAAATATGTGTAAAAGATATATTCTAGAATTAAGAGAAATGATATGCTTCACTTTGTCAGCACAGAAAAAAAAATCTATAATATGTGTCTAAATTGATTAAAGGTTAATTAAGTCATCAATCTCTATTTTTAAAGAATATAGTAGATTGTTTTTGCCTTTTTAAAATGAATATTTAAAGAAATGTGTTTTGATCACATAAAAAAGAAAGAATTTTTTAAAATATCTTAAAAGTAGCTATTTTAGTAAGAAAAATAATAAGTATAGGTCGCAATCACTGCACAGCTCTCAAAACTCCAGTTCTGGTGGTATCTATTAAGTGAAATAACTATCAACTGTGCTGTAATAATCAGAATCACTCATCATTTACAGCTACTCAATTTAAGTCAGTTAGGAAACTACAGAGGACATAATGCTACAGAAGTTGTCATTGTTCAGTAAATAGTCCAGAGCAAAGTTCCTATTACCTGTGATCATGGAATCCATAAAAACCCCATGAAGGTATTTGTTTTAACAAAAACAAGTATATTTTTGTGAAAATTTTTTTAACTATATAATTTTAAACTTGGGAATATAAAGCCCTTAAATACCAAATTTTAACAGTAACCTAACTAAAAATCCTTATATGAGAATATGCCATTCTTTCCCACATCTTAACCAAAACTGTTATATGGCTCAGTTTTTGTGTTTATAAAAAAAATTACTTCTCTGTGACTCAAATTACATATTAATGAAAAACAAGTTCATTTCCAAATACATGTCAGCTAAGTTAATATAAAATTACAATTTCAAGATTCGTCCTAATACATAAGAAATATAAAAGTTTTCAAACACAAAACTTATGAATAGATAAAGATTACTAACACTTTCATTTTCGTTAGAAAAATATTAAAACGATTACTCTTAAGTCTCTCTTTCGGACATGTTCCTAATTACATGAAAACACATTGACTCAATTCAAAAACTATGACCTCCACAAAGTTACCTTACAAAACCCCTTTTTAATTGTGCTGAAATCTGGCAAAACGTAGTCCACCATAACTGTATTTTCTTCCCCTCTCAATCTGAAAAATAAAAGAGATTTTATAACCTTTCACCATTTATGTCTTGTGCCCCTGAAAAGGATTTTGATCATGAGCACATCAAAACACTTACTTTGCAATATCCATGTCCTTATAAAAATCTTGAGAAACATAGCATACATCTTCTTTCACCTGATTAATTACATGTGTTTCATCCATGACATGTAGCTGTCTACAAAGAAATTAAATATGGAAGATGTGAAATTTATAATCTGGGTCAAAATAACCTTTTATTTTTTAAAGATTTTTCCTTAATTTTCACGGTAAACATAAGAACAAGATTTAAAGAATGCAAAGAAGTCTACAAATAACTATATCTTATCCTTATATATTTTGATAAAGACAAAGATTTTGGTTCTGAAAGAACCCAAAAGTCATTATCTTACATTTTATAGTGTTTTTGTTTTTTAAAACACCTTCCCCTTCCATTCTTTCATTTGATCCTCACAAAACTGCAGAGAAAGGCAGAAGTATCCCTAATTTACACAAATGAGGAACAGAAAATTTAGAACACCTACCAAAAGTCAACCTACAAATACTGTAACTTTCCATACCCTTAGGTATCAAGTTTTTCGACATGGTAAAGTTTTCCTCAGAGTCGAAGGTATAACTTTTTGAGTACCAAAAGGGTTTTCTTTTCATTATTTTGTACTGAAATCTAAACCAGATTATAGACAACTTCTACCTTATGAAAACAAGTATACTGAAAACTATCTTTCTGTTGATAACTCAAGGTCAAGAATTACTAATGTTGACTACTGCATTAGGCTATACTCTAGAGACAGCCCTTCTCCCCCATCTCAAAGATTTCATGAATCACATAGTGCTGTTTCCCTTCTACTCAATGGCCCTGAAATGCTGCAATTTTGAATTCTTGCATTTGTTACTTACACCTTTTCTGATTCCTCCTTTCCTGGAAGCTGTCAGTTTTAGAAAGGCAAAATCAGAGTTGATAGCAAGTACTTTAGATTTTGTAAGTCAAATAATGAAAACCATCCAAAGCTGCATGACATGGATTGTAAGTGGACATAAGAATGAGAAGCACAAAACTCCTGACCTGACTCCATAAAAACCAAAGTAGAATAAAGACTTACCTGTAAGAAATAATCTCCTTTAGATGATTGGTTAGAAGCTTTCCTCCAACGTTAATACTAAAGGATAATAATCAATTTTTAGTTTAACAATCAACTTTACTTCAACATCATAATTCTCTTAAAAAAAACTTTTGCTACATTAAAAAAATTTTTTTATTTAAGGCAATGGGGTTAAGAGTGACTTGCCCAAGGTCACACAGCTAGGTAATTATTAAGTATCTGAGGCAGGTTTGAACTCAGGTACTCCTGACTCCAGAGCCGGGGCTCTATCCACTGCACCACCCAGCTGCCCCCTTGCTACATTTTTACTATTGCTTTCATTCCTAAACTTTTCCTTCCCTATTCTGTACCCTTAAAACATCCCTTATAACACAGATTTTTAAAAGTGGAAAAAAATGCAATTTTAACAAGCAAAATTAACCAAGACACTAAGATTGACAATATTTTCCAAGGCAATAATTTATAATACAATGATTTTTTAAAAGGAAAACAAAATGAAGCTTACCGAATTATTGCTTCTTTTTTCTTTTTACTTCTGCAATATGGTACTATATGTGTAAAGGAATAACCACTGTCCACAATGATGCAGCACAATTCAGATGGATTATCTCGGAAATACCGATGTGCACTGAGGCCCCCAGCTACAATTAACAAACCACATATTAAGCATCCATTCACAGTACGTTGTTTTTAAAGTGACGGGAGAAGGAAAGAAAAGAAAATAAGTATTAGATCTTTTCCTCTAGTTGTAACATGGTAGTATATTTGTTTCTGAAAAACCTTAAGATGTAAGAAAGATGAATTTGTAAGATAGTATCACAGTAGAAATGACCTCCATAAAGTCTTCCTGTGGTTTTTAACCACTTTATGTATTACCTAGATTACGGATAAGAAATACATGGTAAACAACTTTTAAAGCAAAATGAATTTTTGCCTGTTGGCAAATCCAGGACCAGTTCATTATCCATGTGGATTATCTGTCCAAAGGTGAGGTTCTTTGGGCCTACAGGATGTCTAGTCAAATGTGTATCCCAAACTAGATAACAAGCCAAGTTAAGTGCCACTAAATCTCATTTCAGAGGTTCTACAATGTTCCAGGGCTTAATACAATAAGTACAGTGTTATGTGCAGGGGCATGTGGAAGACTTCACCATCTCCAGAGATAAACCATTCCATTTGTCTTTCTTTTCTTTCTTTTTTCTTTTTTTTTAAGGTTTTTGCAAGGCAAACGGGGTTAAGTGGCTTGCCCAAGGCCACACAGCTAGGTAATTATTAAGTGTCTGAGGCCGGATTTGAACCCAGGTACTCCTGACTCCAGGGCCGGTGCTTTATACACTGTGCCACCTAGCTGGCCCTTCCACCATTCCATTTGGAATTAGCACCCAATGAATTGGGCCTGGACTTGAATAGAAGGAGCAGAGCTGGCTCTGACTGTCTTTGGGAAATAGTGCTTATAATGATTGCAAAGGTTCATCATTTAACAATGTTATACTTCTCATGATGATGCATGGCTATGAATCCTAGAATACCTGACTCTCCATCAAAAGGGCCAAGAAGAAGCACAGAGTGGAGTGGGATGCAAAAAGTTACCAGCAAACAAATATGCAAGAAAATGTGCATCAAGGATGTTCTCCTAGCAGTATGGAGTCAATAAAGAATGTAAACTGCTCAGGTGGGGAGAGCAAAGGAGAAACCACAATGCTGTGAAGCGATCTAAAGAGGAACTCCAGGCCATCAGGGTTGATGGGAACTTAGCACGGATGGAGAATGTTCTGCAACAGTGGAGAGAATGCCCTACAGAAGTCAACATGGTGGAGCTTCAATCAAACATTCAACTCTGGGAGCCTATGCTCCTTCTGTCACAAGATCTGAAAAAAAGGTTACATTGCATCCAGCGGTCTAATTTCAGTATTCTAAACGTTTATAAATATGCTTTTAAATATATCTAAAGATGATTACCATCACAACTACTGTTATTAAATTTAAAAGTTAAAAATGCACAAAGTTTTTGAACATCCTTTAAATGAGAGAAGAGGGGAAGGGAAAAGAGGAGGAGAGAGAGAGAGAGACAGAGATGGGGAAGGAAAGGAGAAGAGGGAGAGAAGAAGCAGAGAGAGAGATAGAGGGAGGGAGAAAAACAGAAGATGGGGAGGGGGAGAAGAGCAAGAACAAGAACACCCCAAGGGAACTTGAGAGACATCTGGCAGTATCTGCAGAGCTATCATGAAAAAGACTCATTCCATGGAGGACAGAAGTAGGAACAACATATAAAAAGTGCAGAAAAGCTAAGAAGAACATTCTATTGAACCTGTGTATGCCCAGATGGAAAGGCTTGAAGTACAAGATGGTGGCATCCAAGCAGAAAAGACCACCTCCTAGCAATGCAGTAGAGGGGATGCCTGAGCAACTACATGTGGACCTTGGTGACCCCTGACACCCCCCTCCTGTGCGTACCAACTGTGATGCCACAGTTGTGGCTAGTCATTACTTTCCTACAGAGTTTGGCAGAGTACAAATAGACCTGGCTCTGATCAGAGTTCAAATTCTGTTCCTGGATCTCATTTTTTCCATCTGTAAAACAGATTGCCCCCAGCTGGCTCCAGAAGATGCATGAACCCAGATGCTGCCAGAAATACAGCCCAAGGCTCTTGAGCTTTCTGAGCTTCAGTTTCTTCATATCTATCATGAACTGAGACTAAAGGATCCACAAGGAGGTCCTCTATAGCTCTGATGTTTTCGAAGTGGCTCTAAGACTACTTTTAGAAAGTCATGCTACTGCCACCTCCTCTCTGTGCCCCTCTAAAACTACCAAAAATGACCACGGTAACAATAACAACACATCATGATGATGATGACAATGATGACGATGATGATACACCCGAAGTGTTCTGATCTCCATCTTTCACTCTCCTTTCCTAACAATTCTCAGGAACCAGGACTGAAGAAATGACCCAAAAGGTGCTTTTCTCACAATCTTTTCTGACACAAAACTCCTCCCCCCCTCAGCAGATGCTCAGATCCCTGTCCTATAGCTGAGGGTCATCATTCTCTACCGCCTGTCCTCTCAGCACTAGGCCATGTCTGGCCCCAAGTAGCTTACAATCTGATGCAGAGACCAACTCCAAATCAGTCAGGGGGGACAAGATGAACTCTCCAGTCTCCCAGGACTAACTCTTTCAACCAAGAAGGGTCATTTCCTCCTTTTAATAATACTCCAGGATTGGATATTAATCTTCACCCCATTTGTGACCATGGCCATTCATCTAAGTTATATGTCCCTCCAATTCAACTCACCATTGACTCTAAGCACCGCTTGGAACTGATACTCTTCAAATAAGATTTCATTCATTGATTCTTGAATTGAAGTGAAATTGAAATAGGGTTCTGTGATTATAATGTTTGTGTCTACAAAATCAACCTGTAAGAAAACAAAATATACAAAAGCTGATTTATGACACCAACAAGAACAGTGGAAGGTGCTTATCAGAGATTTTATCAGGCCCAAGAATATTAACCAGAATAACAAGATTTTTTTTTTTAAAGAAAGCAGAAGAATAAAAAAGTGTAGGAATGAACCATGAGGCAGGCTTGGCTTGCCCTTGAGAAGCACAAAACATTCTCAATCAGTGTTCTCACAACTCTGGGAAAGGAATGTAATATCAAGGGATGGGAAAGCTAGGCAGAAGGGCAGACACACCCTTTTGGAGTAGCAAGGAGCCCCACAAGGAGCCAGGCTGCCAGCCCAACATCCTAACTCATAAGGAGATGCCACCTGGAGACCGCACCTGCAGGGACTGGAGACTCAAGAAAAAAAGCTCTGGGCACTGTCAACAACAAAAATGCCTATCACTTTATCAGTGCAGCTGACATTAAAGAAGTGACTTGATCATTTGCTTCCCACCCTCTACCTTAAGGACCACAGGCCTTGCAGCTGAAACCTCCCATCTGTGTTGCCTCCCGCATGTGAACATTAGCTCTTTGAGAGCAGAGATGATCTTTATTCTTTACTTGTACTCCCAACTCTTGGGACAATGTATAATTTTAATAATAGACTTATTCATTCAGTCACAGATATGGTAGATCCCCAAAGAAGGAAGGCAAGGTGACCTTTCAATTCTAAAAACTGATACCTCAAAAAAAACGACATAACCACCTTTCTCATTCTGGATTTTACAGTCTCTACATAGAGTAGACATCTTCCTTCTATGCCTGGAAACAGAAATCTGATTTGTCTTTCATGTGGTCTAAGCTGATAGTGTCAGACAGGCCTGAATGAGTCCAAGTCTTGTCTTAGACATCTAAAGGGAATTCCCAAGCTCTCTCAGAGATCCAGCCTGAAAAGGAGTTCCTGACTCTGAGATATAGTGCTGTATTCATGATGCCCCAGATATCTCTTAAATAACTCTCAGAGATTCTAAATTACACCTATATTGGTGACCTTCACAACAAAAGGGAATTTCTACAACAGATATTTCCCATTGTGATAAAACCACAAACCTAGACCTCTCCACTCCTGTACCAGCACCACTACCAAAATACACTTAAAAAAATGAAAGCATATCTAATGATGCACATTTATTATTACAATATTAGTTCAATTTCAATACTAGTAATAAACATTTTCAAAATAAAAATGTTTACCATCTTAAAAATCTGAATAGAGTGTAACTTTTTTACCTGATACATTTCTTTCCCAAAAAGGTAATCCCAAACTTGTCTTTGTACATCCCAGTTCACCAAATAGCCCTAAAAGAATTCAGAAATTCAAGAATCATCTTTAAAACTCAAATAGATAAAAAAGACCAGGTAATAATAGAACAACTCCTACAACATACATTTATCAAGAAACTACAAAGTGCAAAATCCATGCAAAATGTTGAAGGGAGATGATTTCAGCTCTTGAGCATTTTTTAGTCTACGAGGTGAGTAGGGAAGGTAAGATGATATACAAGTAAGTATAATTTACAATTAAACAGAATTCTCTCATGAAAAAAATGCAGAGAAAATGCTTTATGAAGTTTACCTATGAAGTAGAGGAGCCAATGATTGGATATGGGGAGAGAGAGAAAAGGGGTCAACAGCAATGCCATGGTAGATGGAACCACTGGAACAAAAAATGACATCAGAAAGAAGGGCAGGAGAGAAAAAGAGTAAACTAAAACATTATTCCAAGTATACTAAATTGGGGAAATAGCTCATAGAAGCTGAAAGCAGGGCACTCAGGAGAGCAATCAGACCACAAGACCCCAGTCTGAACATCTGCAAAGATGAAGGGCAGAAAGGATGAGAGTAACTGAAACTGTGAAAGAGTAAAGTTGGAAAGAAGGCACAAATACCAGATCACGTGCAAATATGCACCAGTTCAGTCGCAAGAGAGAGAGAAGGAGAACCTGGAGGGAAGGGGAACAAAGGGAATCATTAAGATTTTCCTTGCTGGTCTACCTTCTCTCGTTTCACATTAGATTTCAAACTATAGATATTACCTGTGAGATCAAATGGACATGAAATAATGCTTTAATAATTTATTAAATAAGTAATAACTTAAGAAAGAATATCTGTTTATTTTCTGATATTAGATTGGTTTATCTTGCTTGGCTTATATTGAAAACATGCACATTCATTCCTATTGTGACATCTGAATGTATAAGTTAAGTGAGTTAACCTGATAATATAACATCCCTGTCATTTACTCTTTTTTTTATGTATTTGGATTTAATAAAATCTAAAGAAATTTTAAGTAGCCAGAGCAAAAGAATCCTTTCACTCTGTAGATGAAACTGATTCTCAAGTCTGGCTCCATCATAGTTAATATTTTCTGTCTTTCCAAAGGGAAGTACTAGCTGAAGATGTGGCCTGGTCTAGGCTCTGTGCACCTTTTCTCTGGGAAGCAGGACAAAAGGACAGGTAGAGTACTTCACAGAAGGTGACAGACTTGCAGCCAGCAGTGAAGGTTATATGATGTACAGGGCTCTTGGACTGCTGATGCTAGAGATGCACCCAGGGGAGCTCCTTCCTCCTGCCTGCATTTTGAAAAGCAGAAGCTGCCACAAGAACCTGAATCATGGCAGCTGAGTGAATAATGCTTTGCTAGGCAACTGCTTTGCAGGACCATACTCGGAGCACAGATATCTGCCATTTGTTCTTTTTTTTATTTTTTTAAGTTTTTTTTTTTTGCAAGGCAATGAGGTTAAGTGGCTTGCCTAAGGCCACATAGCTAGGTAATTGTTAAGTGTCTAAGACAGGATTTGAACTCAGGTACTCCTGACTCCAGGACCGGTGCTCTATCCACTGCACCACCTAGCTGGCCCCTATTTATTCTTAATAAAAGATGATTTCAAGAAAAATTTGTTTGGTCTTATCATTCTGGTCTTTTGTGGCCTCAATCTGTGATTTCAATGGTTTAAGGTAATCCCTGGGAAGGAAACTCTTCCCACCAGTGTAGATCAATAACTGTTATGCACTTTGTAGACAGCAGTGGCGGGGCGGGGGGGGGGGGGCACACTCAAGAGTTTTGGGAGATTTAGCCAGAGTCATAGCCAAAGTTGGGCTGTTTCTCTAACTGCTAAGCCCAGGATGCCTCATATCTTAACATGATATGGAGTTTGAAATTAGAAAACACCTTAATATCAGGAGCATCAAGTTTTCTGATGACAAAAAGGACAATAGAATAATTCAAGGTGAGCAGGTTCCAACCCATTAATGAGGTGTGCCCAAAGAATGGCAAAAAAAGCATCCTCAAGAGGTTCTTTTTTTTTTTTTTTTTTTTTAGTTTTTGCAAGGCCAAGGGGGTTAAGTGGCTTGCCCAAGGCCACACAGCTAGGTCATTATTAAGTGGCTTAGGCCGGATTTGAACTCAGGTACTCCTGACTCCAAGGCCAGTGCTCTATCCACTGCGCCACCTAGCTGCCCCCATGAGGTTCATAATTTTTTAAAATTTTTCTGAGAACTATATTTTAGCCTTCTTGATATCCTTTGTAACCCTATGCTTTTTATTTCATGCATCTAAAAACAGGATCCTGAGAAAGGGTCCAGAGCTTTGAACAGTCTCAGCCAAAGGGGTTCAAGACACGAAGGTACAGAACTCTTGCTTCATGTGGACTGTTTACAAGATGTGCTAAGACTTGATCAAGATGGAAGGACACAGAAGGTTGAAACCTGCTCCAGTGACAATTGCCAGCCTCATCAATGGAAAAATGATTTATACTAGTCAGTTACATCCATTGTGCTGGAAATCACATTTACTGTAGTTACCTTCTGAAAAGGCAGGATATAAAAGAGTCCAGAAGGGTCCTTTATTTCATCCATCTGATTGGCGGTAAAGGTTTTGAGTCGTGCTGTTTTTGACCGGAATTGACAGTTTGGAATAACACTGTTGATGAAAAAAGTTAAAACCACTTTAGATAAAAAGTAGAAGCTGCCTGGAAAATTTCAGAAAAACATGTTTTTCCCCTGAAGATTCCACATTCTACCCTATAATGGAAAATTTTGATAATATTTTGTTTGAATTTTTTGGGTTTTCTCCCTAAATTTTAACACCTGTGGTAGAGGGGTCAGCAAAAATCTGCCTCACGAATAAAGCATTCATACTGGGAAAGGGTGATGTTTATCCTTCATTCACAAAGAAGACCATCACATCAGGAAGGGTGAGGTCATGATAAGCATGTGAACTGAATCTGGGTGCGAATGCTGTTCTAAGTCGCCAGCCTCACTTTCTCCTCCAGAGTCATCTGGGTCCAGTGACCAGATATGGATCAGAATGAGTGGAGAGAACGCTGGATATGAAGCAATCAGTTCAGTGACTTGTGTAGGATCACACAGGTAGTCCGTGTCAAGTGTCTTAAGCCACGTTTGAACTCAGCTTGTCCTGACTCTAGGGTTGGTGCTCTGTTCACTACACCACCTAGCTGCTCTATTGGGGAAAGAAGAGGGGTAGGAGAAGCTCAGAGCAAGGGCGAGACATGGCAGCTACAGTTTCATTCAGGAAACTCTTCAGCAGATGCTTTAAATGATACCCATGGTGGAAGCAGTTATGCACCATGCCTGGCAATCATCAGCCACTTGTAACCAAAAGAGTCAGATGATGAACATACGCCCTAGAAGCCTACTTTGGTCCAGAAGACCTGGACCATTTCCAAGATTAAGCCGATGGCAGGTATCACTGGCCAGGAAGCAAGGCAAAGAGTCCTCGTATTTGGGGACAGCTCTGATCCTGCCCCTCCCAGATGCCAACTCTTTCACCCACAGTAAGCAACCGAAAGATACCACCGGGGCCATTGTTCAAGCCCTGCATCACTTTAGACTTGCCCGTGGTCAAATTTAGCAAGGGGAGGTGCTGGATGAAATGCAAGGTTTCTGCTCAAAACGCTCTTCATTTCCTAAGCCTCTCCTTAAGGCGCGTGGTGCACCACACTGCAAGAGCACTCACCTAACCTGGGATTAGATATTGGGGCACGGGCCTCACGATCGCACCTTCTTGGGGGGCTCGGGCACTTTCACAACTAGTGTCCAGCCAATGGTAAGCGACCACACGGCCGGAATGGAAACGCTCAAGCACGAGTGTGCGGGAGACGCTAAGGTTTCCAAACTTCCAACTCTTTGCCAAGATTATTTTAAAAAATTCATTGTAGCCGCGTCCTTTGGCCCGGCGATGTCAACTCTAGGCCTCTATCCAGAAGAAATCATAAGAAATGGGAAAAGTCCCGCGTGTTCCAAAGTAGTCCCAGCAGCTAGTTTTGAACCCAGGGGAGCCCGCATCCGGGTCAGGAACCGCATCCGGGTCAGGAACCGCATCCGGGCCACGGAGCGCATCCGGGTCAGGGACCCACAAAGCAGAACCGGCCTCGTCTGAGTGCGCAGCTCCCTTGTGTAACATTTCTCTTGTTTTTCCTTTCTTTGCCTTAGTCCTAACTCCTCAGAGGTACCCGCGCCATGCTCAGCGGGCTGCTGGCCCGGGGTGGGGGGGGCGGGGAGGGAAAGCAGCCGAGTGGATGGATGCTGAGGAGCTGGCATGACAGATAACTGGCAAAACTCTATCAGGAAGGAAAAAAAGCCCATCCGAGCTTCCAAACGTTTCGACCATCCACGAGCAGGTCCTCCTTCTGCCTGGTGCAAAAAATGAGATGTCTGTCCTTCCGGAAGGGGCCAGTGTCCGAGGACGGACTCGAACTCGCGGCCTCCCGACTCCTCCCCCCCCCCCCCGCGGCGCTCCCAGGGCCCCGCCCCCCCCCCGCGCCCACGGGAAGCAGCCGGGGGCGGGGCCAGGATGCGATCCCCTCCCCCCAGTGGACCGGAAGTTCCCGGTCAGTAACCTCTCCCCTTTCACCCCCGGGCTCCGGGGTGCCCTCTCCGGCCTCCGAGGCCACTCCCCGCGGGTCACTCGAGCCGGATGCGCCCCAGGCCCCGATCCTCACGTGCGTAGGCGGGACTTCCGGACGCGGACACAACAACCCTCCCCCATTTCCGGGCCCTCCGCAAAGCGGCCGCGGAGGACTCGTCTCCTCCCCAGCCGGGAGGCTCGGGGACGCTTCCCACGAGGGCCCCGGCCGGCGCCGAGGACGGCCGCCCCTCCCCACCCCCGGCCGAGAAGCGGCCGCCCACCTGACGCTGTCGTGGCTGTAGCCGATCTTGGCATTGTAGGCCCCGTTATCCAGCACCAGCGTCGCCATTCTCCCTCCGCCGGTAGAGGAAGCTACCGCGCAGGCGCCGTCCGCGGCCGGCCGGAAGAGGCGCCGCACGCCCCACAGCGCCCCTCCCGGCCGGGCTGGGGAGGGCGGGCAGGCGGCCGGCGCCTGCGCAGTGCCCGGAGCGCATCCCCCCCCCCCCGTCCCATCACCCCCCGGGCCGCGGCTCGGAGCGGGCGCCGGAAGGGAGGCGGGCACGGCGCCGGGCCGGCCGAGCTGCGTCTGCTCCCGCCTTGTTCACCAGGGCAGACGCAGTGGCCACGGAGAAAATGAAGTAGGAAACAAGAGAGGAGGGGAAACAAGGCCGCTGGGCCGCCCCCATCTTTGTACCTCCGCGGGCCGAATTTTCAGTTCGTCCTGTCCGTGCGGCTTCGTTGGCACCTGACTTCATTAGACTGCCACCTCCTTGAGAGCGGGTCTGAGTTTGCCAGCCTTGGTGTCCCTGCCCCATAGAGTGCCAGGCATAAAGCAGACACCGAGGCAGGCTCCTTGCCTTGACCTTCCCCCCTGCTGAAACCCGTCACCAAAGACTCCAGGCTGGGCCCCACACGAGGGACGTGAGCGTCCGCCCGCGCCCCTTGCCAACAAAACGGGCCTTCCGAAACCAAGGCGAGGAAGGGCCAGGGAGAAAACGTCGTTACATTTGGCTATTAAGACACCTAAATGCCTCGAGAATGATGAGTTGGAAGCTGTACAGCAGAGACTTCCAAAGGAGGTGGGAAAGGAAGAAAGGGGGTGGCCCCCAAGGCCGAGCACGGGCGGCATGCCAGCTTGCGGGCACGGAAACCCCTCCAGGCCTGAATGAGAAGAGAAGAGGCGAGGGAGCCCGGCCTCCAGCCGGCCCCATTTGGGAACCCCTTGGGAAAGGTGACTAAGCAAGCTCCGGTCAAAGCACCCCGGCCCGCTTAGCCTCCAGCCCCGAGAAGGGATGGACCAGGCCAAGGCTTGCAAAGGCTGCTGAAGGAAAAGGCAGCCTCCCAGCCCCATTATTCAAGAGCGCTTAAGAGAGCCAGGATCCTCTCTCTCTCTCTCTGTTTAGCCGAGTTAACTTGTCCCTAATGAGAGAACCGCTTCATTCAGTATTTTCTGATATAAATTCTTGTATATTGACTTCCTCTGATCTGTTTTGCTATGATTTTCTATTCTCTGAGTTCATTGTGAAATAAAGGACCATCCTATCCCCATTCTTTGATCATCTCCATTTTGTCAGGAACTTGCAGTCCCCTCCACCCCACAGGTGAGTTTTTATCTTCTCTTGTGGTAAACCTTTTCTAAAAGTCTCTTCAACATGCTGATCCCCCATTTCCTCTTCATATGTCTTTTTTCCCCATTAGAATATATCTAGATGGTTTACTGTCTTAGAGAGGTCGGAGAAAAGTTTACAAAAATGAATGTTGAAAACGACATATAATTGGGGAAAAATCAAAATAAAGAGAATGTAAGATGGTCCTTGACAGCTCTTCTTTTTTTCCCTCATTCTTAGCAAGGTCCCTACACATAGCAGGAGCTTAATAAATATAGCTAGACAACAGACATTTGTTGCACCACCCTAAATGACACAGTCAAGATGAGTTAACATTTGCTGTGATATTTAGATCCTGTTTCATATGACCTGCACATTAAATTTTTTCTTTTTTAATTCTTATTTTTTATGGAATAAGATAAATATTTTCATAACAAATTTTAAGCAAATTTCATAATTTTAGAAATGATTGCTCATTCTCTTATTATTAGAAAACAAATGTTGCCTCAGCAAAACTCAAGGCCTACCTGGCCTTATCTATAAGGACCCATAAGTTAATGCACCTTAACATCTTTCAAAGGTTCCTCTTTAATTTCCAGTTACAGGATGCCCAGCAGCTCAATGAGCAGATGTGGCATGGGACCATGGCTTAATCAGGGACTGGTCAGACCAGACTAAAAATGTGATGGTAGGGTCCTAGACTGGTGACTGAGAGAATGTTCTCCTTCTAAAATGCCCTTGAAAAAGTCACAATATCCTTATGATGGATGTGACCTCGATTATATTTGTGAATTTGGAATTGTTGGATGATCAGACCCCCAAATTAATGAATTAATGAGCTAGAGTTCCTTCTAGCTCAAATCTGTGATCCTATAAAGCTAACCTAAAAGGAGATAATTACTGGTGCAAATAGTAATCTGCAGCTGGTTCAGTGTTGTTCAATTTTTGATCAATACTTAAAAACTGAAGGAGAGAAACTTTGCAATAGTGGGACATACTGATTTTAAGATTTTCTTGTCATGGATTTCTGTATGCATCTACCATGGAATGTTAAAAGGAGGTCCACGGAGGGTTTTTTTTTTGGAAATAATTTAATTATTTGCATCTAGGTTGCCATTAATTTTGTTCAGGGAAGTTTTATTTTAGCAAACTGAAAGAACAAAATGTGTGAGAGAGGCAGGGCCAAAAATGACTTTTTCTTTTCATAAGGGTGAACAAATAAGAGTGCAACAAGGCATTCTGATCTTCTGAGTTTTCATCACCTTTAGTCTAATAAGCAGTGTGTCCTGACTTGCTGGGAAGTGGCATTTTCACAATGGAATCTGATCTTGTTAGGGACTAGCAAAAGCAAAGAATGAGCCCTTGAGAATTGATAACTGCCTTCTCTCCACCCAATTTTGGGCTTTTTATTCTAATCATTACTAGAATCATTTTAGTTTTAAAAGCCTCTTGTGGTGAATGAAGCAGTAGCCATCTCCTCTAGAAAAAGTCCTTAGGGAAGTTCTTGATATGACTTAACCATATTTACACGAGGAAAGGCAGGCTAGTCTGGAACAGCATGGTACCTGGAGGAGGAAACAGACCACCTCCCATCAGATCCAAGTGTTAGGAATCACAGCAATGTACAAAGGCCCCCAAATAAATAGCACCACCTAGACACCTGGCCCTGCTTCCAGCCCAGCTCCCACATCCCTCTTCTAAATCATTCCCCTTAGCAGATCTCCAGAGCAGCAACCCTTTTAGAATTGCAACCTGACAACTTCCTTCGCAAGTGCTATGGCCCCATTGACTTCCAAGCCATTAAATAATTCCACATCAAAAAAAGGACTTTGTTTATCCATGGGAAATAATTCTAAAAAAATATATTACCAGATAAAGCACCAGCCCTGGAGTCAGGAGGACCTGAGTTCAAATCCAGCCTCAGTCACTAATTTCCTAGCTGTGTGACCCTGGGCAAATCACTTTAACCCTATTGCAAGAGCATCAACTATAGTGACCTATAGATCAAAGGGCTTTTCCATCTGTCCTGCTGCTCAGCTCTCCTCTGTATGTGT
Source organism: Macrotis lagotis (assembly GCF_037893015.1). Classification (NCBI taxonomy): domain Eukaryota; kingdom Metazoa; phylum Chordata; class Mammalia; order Peramelemorphia; family Peramelidae; genus Macrotis; species Macrotis lagotis. The sequence continues at coordinate 318,424,488 of NC_133659.1, read as the reverse complement.
GTATCATCCCCATTAGAAAGTAAGCTCATTGAGACCTTCACACTTTTTTATTTGGATCCCCAGTAATTAGTCCAATTCTTTGCATAAAGTAAGCATTTAAGAAATGCTTCTTTTGCCTATTCATTAGGCTTTATATTAAACAGCTTAGACTACTATTGCCAGAGTTTAAAAGGATACATTCATGAGTCTCTTGGGATGTGTGTGTGTAGTAAAAGACACATGTCACTATGTTTTCATAAAGAGCATATTTTAGCAAATCAGTACAGTCTTGGCTAGTTTTGATGTAAAGTAGTCTTGAAGCTATAACTGCTAGATTTGGAAAGATGCCACAGAATTTTTGAAAGTATTTTTTGAACTCCTGTGAGGTTATCTTGAAATTGGAGGTTGGGGTAGTTAGTGGGAAGGTTTCTCCTCCTCCTCTCCAAATGAAAGGGAAAAAAAAGGTGAAGGATTTTCCTCCCAAATGCACAGAAGACAGCACATATAAGGTAAAGAAGAAACAGAAAATCAGGATAGCTTTGAAAGTTATATGTTGGATTTCTTTTATACTTAAATGTGCTAAATTCCTCAAGAAAGGAGAGGGATAATGAACTTGGGCCTGGGCACATAATAACCTATTCGTTATATTATGTATTATAGTTATATATGTTTATATCATATTGTGATATATATATATAGCTATATTATATACTCTATTATAGTTTGTTGGTACATATTGGTTTTCTTCCTGTTTCCCCCATTAGATTATGAACTTGTATTTTGCCCTTTTTTTAAAATCCCCAGTGCTGGCACAGAGTAGATCTTGATAAATGTTCATTGACTATTATTAACCACACCTATTATTCTAAACTGACTGAGTAAGGAGGTCTTGCTGCTGGCAGAAGGAGTTTTAGAAGTTCATTTACTATTATTATGGTTTTATTTGTCATAATTTTCAATTGATGCAATAAAATAATTATAATCATGAAGTTATAATCCTCCCTTTAAGATCTACTTTTGTAATTGTTAGTGTGCTAGAACATTTGAAAAGATTTATCAAATGTTTAATAGATCAAGAGGAGAATTCTCATGGTGGTTGTACACCTTGCCACAACTGTTGACTAATTGGAAATTTACTATTATTGACATGAAGAAAGAAATAATTAACTGCCTGCCCATGATTTATAAAGCTCACTTGATCTGTCCCCAGTGACTGCTTATAAAGAGAATGAGCTGCTTCTCCCATCTGCTTGTGATCCTGTTGTGATCTTAGTTCTATTGTTCTGAGCACTTCTTTTGAGTAGTCTTACTGAATTAAAAAGACACAACTGCAGCTAGCAACTATTACTGATAGAAGATGAGCACAGTGTGATGAGTGAGAACTCAATTCAGAGGATTTGGATTCAGACTGCCCTAGAGATGACTTATATGTATAACCTTGATCAAGTCACTTAATCTCAGTTTCCTTATCTGTAAAATGAGTGGATGGCACTAAAATGAGGGGATTTCTTAGGTTCCCTTCCAGCTCTAGATTTATGCTCCTGTATGTGAATTTGGGTGTGTTATTACTAGGTTTCATCTCCTGTATAAAGAGGGATTTGAACTAGATTATGTCTGAGCTCCCTTCTAGAACTGTAGCTGTGGTCCTATGTAGAACAGCTTGATACAAAAGGAGATTATCAGAGTTATCATTCAGTACTTGAATATTTTAGTTTAATTCAGGTCCCCTAGTATTTATTATGGCACTTATGTGCCAGGCCTATACTGAGTGCTGAGATATAAATACAACAAAAGCAGGGGACAGTGCCTGCTCTCAAGAAACTCGCATTCTAAAGGAAAGGAAACAAACAAACAAACAAAACAAAAAAACAAATTGCTGAAAAGCACAGAGAAGGGGATGAATATTCCTTCTAATGATGCAACCACCTCTTCTGGCCTGCCCATCCTGAATGGCAGTTGTTCATTTCCTCTCATAAATCCTCTGCCAGAGGTTCACTCAATGTGCTGGCAGCCTCCCTTACTCTTCTCCAAGGCTAGCCAGAAATTATCCATTACTCTCTCATTGCCTCACCTTTTCTTCCCCCATGCTATATTTACCTGGGTCTTCTATTCTTGCCCAGACTTGAAGTTGAGAGACTACTCACAGGTCTGGTCCTAGTTTTTTTTTTAAATAAGTTTTTATTGATCTCTTCTGTTTAGTATGTTGTCATGGTTATCCTCAGTATCCTTCCTCCCCTCCCTGAAAGCCAAGCCCTCATGACTAAGGGTATCAAAGATCAGATCTACAAATGATCCTCCTGACTCATTGCTCCACCTAATTGCCCCAATGCTTGATCTTAATAATCTGCTATAGTCACTTTTTTTTATTTTTTGGTGTGTAGTTCTTTCTTTTTATACTGTTGTAATTATTACATAACTTGTCTTGATTTTACTTACTTTACTTTGCCTTACTTCTTGTAAATTTTTCCATGTTTTTCTATAATCATATTTCTTAGAGAACAGTAAGATTTCATTACATTCACGTACCAACGTTTGTGTAACTGTTCCCAATGAATATCTGCTTTGTTCCCAATTCTTTGCTACCACAAAAAGCGCTGCTATAAATATATTTTTGGAGACTTTATTCTTATTAATAGCTATCTTGGAACAGAAATCCAGTAATGGAGACTTTTGTTGAAAGAGTATGGACATCTTATTCACTTTATTTGCACAGTTCAAAATTGCTTTCCAAAATGATCCAGAGGTACTAACAAAAGTATTGGTGACTTTATTGTTCCTCAACCCTTCCAACATTGGGTATTGCCATTCTTTTTGGGCACCTTTGCCAAATTGCAGGGTGTGAAGTAGAACCTCAGGGTTGTTTTGATTTGTGATTTGGAGTAATTTTTATGAATTTATAAAGGTTTGAAAAATGTTTTGAGCCCAGTTTGTTCATATCCTTTGACCAATTATTTGTTGAGAAATGACTATTAGTCTAATGTATATATATACACATATATATATATATATATGTAAATTGTTTATATACCTTCTCTTTACCAAACCCTTATTAAAGAAACCTGGTATATAATTGATTTCTTTTTCCATCCTACCACTTTTCTTATCCTAGATGCATTAAGATTGTCTGTATAGAAGCTTTTCAGTTTTGTGTAATTGAAGTTTACTTTATCTTTATTAAGTTGTTGATATAATCTTTAATATTAAAATCACATATTCAACTAAAATGTATTGTAGAATATGGTATGAGATGTTGGTCTAAACCTAATTTCTGCCAAATTATAGTTTCCCCACAGTTTTTATAACATTGAGATTTTTCCTTAATATTTTATGTTTTCCACTTTAGCACACTAGGTTATTTGAGTTCCATAATTTCTGATTCTTTCATGTTTAGCCTATTCCACTGGCTGATCTGTCTTTTTTTTAAACCAATCCCTGATGGTTTTGATGACTGCTGCTTGAAATTAAAGTTTGAAATCTGAAAGGTTTAGTCCCACTTTGTGCCTATTTCTTTTCGTTATTTCCCTTGATATTCTACAGCTTTTGATTTTCCCAATAAATTTTGCTATTATTTTATCAAGTTTTTAAAACTATCCCCTTGGTTATTTGATATAGCATTAAAAGTACAAATTAACTTTGATAATATTGTCATTTGACATATTGCCTTGTCCCAGTCATGAACACTAAATGTTCCTAAAGTTTTAAAAGTTGTTCTTTAGTTCTTTATATTTGAATCTATGCAAGTTTTTTGATTGCTTTGGTAGATCCATCCCCAGATAGATCTATTTTTTTTTCATTTTGTACTTATTTGGAATGGGTTTTTTCTTTCTATTTGTTATTTCTTGGGTTTGTTCTTATTGCTGTTGATTTTTTTAAGACCTTATTTTGTAGACTCCAACTTTGCTCAAGTTATTCATTTTCTATTAGGATCTTTGCCATTTCCCTATGATTTTCCAAGTATACCATCATATCATTTTATTTTCCCTTTATATATTTTTTGCCCTTCATTTCTTCCTCTTGTCTTATTGCTGTTGCTGGGATTTCTAGAACTATATTGAATAATAGTTCTTGCTTCACTCCCCTAGTTATTGGAAAAGGTCCTAATGTATTCCCATTGAATATGATGCCTGCTTGTCCTAAATGATCTTCCAAGTCTTTTCTTTGCCATGTAGGAGGTCCAGAATGTCAAAGTGACTTACCTGAGGCTAGTGAATGGCAGAAGCAGAGTTCTTCACTTGTTTGATTTTCCAGGAAATTGGCAGGTACTGTGTAGTGAAATAGGTAAAGAATATGTTAGATTTGGAGCAGAGAGGGAGATTTGAGTTCAAATCCAGCCTCAGTTACTAATTAGCCACATGATCATGGCTATGAATTATTCCATCTCTCAGAGCCTCAACCTCATCCATAAAATGAGGGTAATAATAATGTGATCTCCTAAATAATTTAAATAGGATTTAGAATTTACAAACCACCTTATAAATATTATCTCGCTTGATCCTCACAACATCCCTGGGAAGAAAGTGCTTTTAGAACATAAATACTATTGTTGAGGAAACTAAAACTGAGACCAGCGAATTAACTTGCACAGCATCACTCAGCTAGTGTCTGAAGCTGGATTTAACCCAGATCAGTTGTTGTTCAGTTGTTTTCAGTCATGTCTAACTCCATGATCTTACCCAGGGTCACAGAACTAGTATCTGAAGCCAGATTTGATCTCAGGAAGATGAGTCTTTCTGATACCCATGGATTCTATCTGCTGTGTCAAATCGCTGTCATTGATAATAAATAAGCCTCCATAAAAGATTACCAAAAAAGAGAGCACTGATATGATCCATAATATTGTAGAAATACGAATTTGGCGCTGTGGGGGGGAGGGGAGAGGTTAGAGACCCTTAGAGAAAAAGATACCAATTAAAGGTCAATTACAGTAGTAAAAAAAGGGCTGTTCACTACAAATAATTGACTTAAGGGCTCCTTTAGTTCAAGGAAATAAAAAAAAAATGAGGAAACTAAATCAAGAGAAATGTTTCCTTTAGCCATTTTAATTTCATTTGGCAACAAATTTCTCTCCAAATGAGTGATTGTGTAGTAGTCTTTAGGCCCCACTAGAAAGAGGGAAAGGAAATCCACTCAAAAGATTTACATGCTTGAAGGACATATATTCAAAACTATTTTTATGGCTATCTGGGGATGGCAATGTGTTACTGTGACCTTCAAATCTGCATTCAGACTGGAGTGATGGTGTAGAAGTTCCTGGATTGTGATGATGGCAAAGTTATAAGGATGATTTCCCATCTTTTCACTTTTACAGAAGAAAATAATTGGATCCCTGACTTAGGGATCCTAGGATAGTGATAAGTGCACTAAAGCATTATGTGCTAACTACTTCCTGATCAATTCTTTAAGGGCAGTTAACTGGTTTAGCGAAACAATGCCCTTTGCTTTATTCAAGTTTGACTAATGTGGATGGTGCAGAGGGTCTTATCTGTGATGCCAAGGCCTGTGTGAATTTATGTAAACACTTTTTCAATGAGCTTTTTATTAGACAAAGAGTGAGAAAATTCTCAAAATGCCAGACCCTGTGCTAAGAACTGAAGGTACAAAGAAAGGCAAAAATAGCCTTTACCTTTAAGGAGCTCACAATCTAATGGAAGAGACAGTATGCAAATGACTATTTACAAACAGAATAAATATAAGATAAATTGAAAAAAATCAATAGAGGGAAGGCACTAGAATGAAGAGGGATTTAAAAAAGCTTCCCATAGATCAGGCTTTAGCCAGGCCTTGAGGGAAACCAGGGAAGCCAGAAAGGGACTGATGAAAATGCAAGAAGTTGGGAGATGGGATGTTTTGTGGGAACAACAGGAAGAAGGAAGGCAGTGTGATCCTTAGGATTCTTTTCTTTTTTTTACTTTGCTTCCATTTAAATTGTATGTTTTATTTCTCACAATCCCAGCACAGGTACCCCATTCCTCCTTCTCCCCTCCCTCCACCCCCATTACCCCCAAACTAGTTTCTAGCAGGCTAAGATCCTGGGCACACTCCTTAGAGCATACAGTGATGACAGCTCCTGAAACTTGGGCACAAATGCTTCTCTGCACAATGGATATGTGTAAAAGTCCTGTGACCCAGTAATTCCTAAGTCAGTTTGAATGTGCAGTGAGATTTGTACCCTCTGAACTGACCAGTTGGGGTATGTGGGGTTTAGGAGAAAGAAGCTGATGTTGCCTTCTGTTATTTTACCCTTTCAACATTAAACAGAGATCAAGAGAGAAATGGTTCCAGTATTTCACCATGTATATTTCTTCTTAAGCAGTCTAAGTAAATGGGTCACCACGGAATGCAGCAATTGAAATTTTCTCCAAACAAAATGAAAGACAAACCAGTATGATCTTACTTCTATTAACTTTTATTTTTTAGTTTTTGCAAGGCAATGGCATTAAGTGGCTTTCCCAAGGCCACACAGCTAGGTCATTATTAAGTATCTGAAGCCGGATTTGAACTCAGGTACTCTTGACTGCAGGGCTAGTGCCCTATCCACTGTGCCACCTAGCTGCCCCTCCCAAATTTTCCAATTGATTTTTAAACTCCTTCCTGATTTCTTCAAGGAAGTCTTTCTGGGCTGGAGACCAGATCATATTCTCAGAAGTTCTAGATCCCTCTGAGTTAGAGCCTTTGTCTCCAAGGTAGTTTTCTATTGTCCTCCCTTCTGCTGGCCTTTCTTCATTTTCCTGAGATCTTGTGTTGGAGGAGGGGCTGGTTCACAGACCTTTGCTGTTGGGATCCTTAGAGGCTTTACTCACTAAGTTTACTAACTCCACGTGGGCCACCAGAAGGGGAGCTGGTTGCTTTCTCTGGTGTCCGGACCTTCACTTGAGGCCCTCTCCTTTGTCCTGGAGGGGGATGGGCAGGGCTGCAGATGCTGTTATCTTTGTACCATGTGGACTGGACCCTGGGGTAAGGTAATGATTCTCCCTATTCAGCTGAGGGAGCTCTGCTGCCCACACCTGAGCCTGGGTGGGGGGGTGCTGTTACTGTGTTTGTTCTGGAAAGAGGACTCTGCTGAAGTAAACTAAGAAGTCTGAGGCTCTCCAGACCAGAGCCCAAATCCATGTCTGCAACTCTCCTGCTGGAACTCACTCTTGCCCCGCCGGAGCGCCCCAGACCTTCAATCCCACAGCCCACGTCTCTGCACCCTAGTCAGCTCTTGGACTGCAGCCCCCAAGGTCAAGGCCTCTGCAACTGATCCCAGGCCAATCCCGGTCTCACCCAGCCCCTGTGCTGACTGACTGCTCTCTGTGCCCAGCTCACCCATGGTCCCCTTAGAAAGACCTTGGGGTAGATGTTCTTCTCCTCACTTCTTTTTCTGGGTTTTGTCAATGGAATTTCTGTTCATAGGTTTGTTTCCTATTATATGTGAGGGAAGACCAGGAGACCTTAGTGCAGTGCCTGGCTTCTCTCCACCATCTTGGCTGGAAGCCTGTTCCTTTGGATTCTTCCTGGGAATTGCTAGCTCAGATTCCTCAGTGAAGGGATTAAATTTTCCACACACAAAGATACTAACTGAAGAGAGAGGCTATCCTTGTTAATAAAGATGTGTAAACATGTACATGCCTCATTGTATTTTATAACATATTTTTAATTCTCTTACATTCTTTAGCGGAAGGTAGAATGATACTTGTAGTTCCAAAATTCCAAGGATCCCTTTCTATTCATCCTAAGATGTGGATAAAGAACCACAAATGCCAGGCATCATGGAGGGCATCGCAGAGGTCAGAGTTTAGCTGGCCTGGTCACAGATAGCCCAGCTCAGAGGTGATGAAGATCTGCTTTTATAGGATCAGTGGGAATGAAAAAAGGACAGATATGAGAGGAATTGCAAGGGAAAATCTACAAACTTAAGGGACTGGATTGTGGGTCTTAGGAAAAAAAGAGGTATCAGATAGATAACACTTGTATAATTTCAAACATTGACGACTGGGACCATGAATGTTTCCATTAGTGAAGAAAGAAAAGTCACATTGGAAAGTTACTCATGTATTAAGGGAGGGAATAGACTAAGAGAAAAGAAAGTTTGATTGAGGGATTGAAAGACCAGCAGAACATTAAGAGGGATATGTCTTCCTGGCCTTTGGAAACGGGGCCAGTGCTTCCTGGAGATGGAGAGCAACATAGAAGGGAGATGCTGAAGGTATGAAGAGAAAACTATTAATGAAAGCCTTTTTATGCCAACATTTAGGGAGATGGGAGAGGAAAGAAAAAGCAGGAAGCTAGAAGAGAAGGAAAAAGGGAAGAACATCATGATCCTACAGTGTTACATAAATCGAGAGAAAAGTTCACGAATAAATGACGAACAATTAAAATATAGAATATAGACTAGTTATATCATTGGTTTGAGGAACTCTCTGTGGAGCAAGCTCCATCTACCTACAATTTCTATTGGAGAATTCCCTTAAGTAGGAGTATAAAAAAAAAAATCAAATAGAAATGAGGTCACTAAACCATACACAAGGATCTCTGCAGCTGCAAATTGATTTAGAAAAACACCTTTTAACATTATTGTGTTCTATTGTATTTTTATTTATTTTGCTAAATATTTCTCAATTACATTTTAATCTGGTTCTGGTAAGCATCCAGGCTGATATGGACTATGTGCGGAAGATGAAATTTGTTTGCCTCCATGTTAATGGCCATTCTGTGTGTCCTTTTTGTTTGAAAAAAATTCACCTCAACTCTCACCTCACACTCCTCGTCTCTTCCTGGTCTTCATCTCTTTACCAGACCTCTGGCCCCAAGGCTAATTGGTTTGCTAATTGGTCTGGATGTGTCAAAGCTAGGGTTGAACCCAGCTCTGGCTCTTGCTAATTTTAATGCTAGCTCTCTACACATTCCACCATACTTACTCTTAAATTAACCAATTATTTTTAAGTACTTTCTAAATGCAAACAACTGTTATCCCCTGGGAAAGGTATGAAGTTAAATAAAACTTGGTCCTTCTCCCCTAGGAATTTATAATCTAATTGTGACTGATAATACCAAATCCTTCAAGGTGAGAATTGATAAAAAAGGTACTGCTCTTGATTGTGAACTGATCCAACCATTCTGGAGAGCAATATGGAACAATGCCCAAAGAGCACTAAAATTGATCATACCCTTTGACCCAGAAATTCCTTTACTAAGGCCTATATCCAAAAGAAATTTTTAAAAATTGGATAAAGTCCCACTTATTCAAAAATATTTATAGCAGCTTTTTTGTAGGAACAAAGAATTGATAAATGAGGGTATGTCCATGCATTGGAGAAAGGCTGAACAAGTTGTATATGAATGTTATTGAGTATTATTTCTATATATATTATATAGTATCTATTATATATTATAGTATATATTCTATATATTAATTATATATTTCTACAAGAAAGCAAGAATGGTCAGAATATAGGGAAACATGGAAAGAATTACACAAACTGATGTTGAGCAAAGGAGTAGAATATTGAATACAAAATGAGCTGACCAAGTGTGTTGGATGCAGCTCCTCCCAACGTTTCAGAGATCTAGGTAGGACAACCTGGGAGATCTCTTATGGACAACATCTTCCTCATCCAGAGGAAAACAAAAAACAAACAAACCCAAGACAAAAAAAAGCAACAGAATTTGAATGGATACTATATTGACTTAAAAAAAACTCATCTGTTTTTCCTTCCTATCTCATGGTTTTCTTTCTTTTCTCTTAGTCCTAATTCCTCATTCACAAAATGACTAATATATATACATGTCAAACACAAATATATACAACTTTGACTAAACTATTTGACACTTTGGAGAGGAGGATGAGAAGGGAGGATGGTAGAAATATGTAACAAAAATATACAAGTGGATGAGTGTTGGAAACCTTTAATGATGTGTAATTGTAAAAGTAAAATTAAAAAGATATTGCTCTTGTATTTAACCACCAGAGGGCACTATTGAACAGTTGCCTGATCCTGTTTATTGATAAATTCCCCAAGTCATCCCTAGCCATTGTGTTCCCCCATAATTCACAATCAACGTGGTGTGACTCCCAGCTTTTTCAGAAACAAAAAAATAAATAAAGAGCAACTTTGTCTACATCCCAGACTTGGCCACCAAACAAACTAGTTATTTACAAGCATTCCCAAACTCAGAACTCAGTCCCATCTTCATCCAAGATTCATGATGAAAAATACTATCCACAACCAGTGAAAGAACTATGGAGTCTGAATACAAGATTAAATATAACATTTTCATATTTTTTTGTTTTGCATAGTTTTTCCTTTTCATTTTGATCTTTTTTCACAGCATGACTGATATGGAAATATATTACAGAATTACACATGTATAATCTATATCAGTCTGCTTGCCATCTTGGAAAGGGGAGGAGACAAAGGGAGAAAAAAATTTAAAACTCAAAATCTTATAAAACATGAATGTTGAACTCTTGACATATAATTGAAAAAGATAAAAAAAACTATAATAAATAATAAAAATAAAGTAAGTATACTTGTGACTGATAATACTAAATCCTTCAAGATGAGAATTGATAAAAAGGTATTACTCTTGATTGTGAACTGATCCAACCATTCTGGAGAGCAATATGGACACAGGGATGGTTTAGTGGTCTCCTTTCCAACCTGAGTTGGATACTTCTGATGAATAGTGTGGACCAGCTTGTGGTATCTCCCCTAATTAGAAGGGAAGGTCTTGAGCCTGACTTATTTTTCTATGAGTCTCCCCAACATCTAGCACAATGTTTGGTGCTGCACTTGAGTGTTTTGCCATTCCAAGAAGTCATCAGTGAAGTCAAAGAGAATGAAATAATTGCGTTAAGGGAGACATTTGACTTAATTTTTAGGAGGAGGAGACTTGATCATGTTTATAATCACAGGGATGGGTAGATTAAATTAAAGCTGAGTTTAAATCTATTTTCAGACCTTAAAAGCAATGTGACTTTGGTCAAGTCCTTTAATCTCTGTTTGCCTTGGTTTTCTTATCTGTAAAATGAGTATAATAATAGATCCTGCCTCCTACGGTTATTATGAGATAATATTTGTGAAGCCCTGGGCAAGGTTTGTAGGCAGCCAAGTAAAAGTAACTTCCTGTACTCAGAGAAACCCAGGCTACATTTACAAGTGCCATTTAAATGCTAATTATAATGAATATGTTTATTATTATTATTATTGATTTAAATGAGAAAGAAAGAGAAAAATGAGGTATTTCATCTTCTGAGAAGGATTATTGAAAGGACAATAAACCACAAATCATTCTGAGGACAGGTTCAAAATCAGTAATCCTCAATAAATAACAGGAGCAAATGGGTTCTCGAGAAGTGCTTCTCCAGAGATTTTTGCCTTAGGATCCCTTTGCACTCTTAAAAATTATCGAAGACCTCTCCCCACCCCAAAGAATTTATATTTATTTTTATGAGTTAAGAGTGTTAATATTAACCTTATTAGATATTTAAGTGGCTTAGCATTATTATGAAAATAGTTTTAATCTCATTCCTCCCAGTTTCCCACCCCTCAAGATCTCTGGGCCACACCTTGAAAAATTGTAGCATCATTGTAGCTCAACCACAACCAGTTATCCTATCTCTGTGCCTTTATTCACCAAAAACAATATCATTGGCCCAAAAGACAAAGACAAGGCAAATGGGGTTAAGTCAAAAGACATATTTTAACTGGATTATTGAAGAGAAAGACATATGTATGTGGAAACTCCCTTTGCCAAGGAACCTGGATGGGGGGGGGGGGGGTACAGGGAAAGTCCCAGTATTTAAGTTACAGGGATAAGGGGAAGTCATAAGGGAAAGGAAATGGACTGATCCCCTCTTGAAGGGGAGAAGAGGGGATCAGTCCATTTCCTTTCCCTTATGTAAAATGGCAAAAGCAGCATTCTTTTCCCCTGGGAACTGTTAGACCATGAAGATAGCGGGGTCTGCTTATCTGCAAAGGTCGTAGCTGCAAAAACAATTTCTCAATCTGGCGCAGACTGACTGGTGCCTCTCTTGACTCCCAAGGACACACAAGGAGCAGAGTTTGGGATGCAAACAAGAAAATATGTCAGCTCTGGGTAGGGGACTTTGTCCTTGGCATATTCAGGACCTCCTACATGCTACAGATCTAGTGTTTCTGAAAAATGTGGCAGCTCCAAAAGACAAATCCCTTAGACCTCTAAACTGGATATTGATTCTAAATAAGGGAGAACTTATATTCTCTTGGAAAAAAGCATGGGCTAAGGGGTGGCTAGGTGCATAGTGGATAAAGCACCGGCCTTAGAATCAGGAGTACCTGGGTTCAAATCCGGCCTCAGACACTTAATAATTACCTAGCTGTGTGGCCTTGGGCAAGCCATTTAACTCCATTTGCCTTGCAGAAACCTAAAAAAAAAACAAAACATGGGTTGTAGAGATTGATAGAGAGGTTCAGATGCCTCTTTTTATGTCTATTCTGAATGGGGTATTAGATGGCATAAAGGATTAGAGCACAGGCCTTGGAGTCAAGATGACCTGAGTTCAAATTTAGACACTTGCCCCTTACAAGTTGTGTGACCTTGGGCAAGTCACTAAATCCTGATTGCCTCACATCCAGGGCCCTCTTCAGTTGTCCTGACCTGGGGGAGAAAGTAAGGCTGGTGACTTAGCACAGATCCCCCCCCCCCACTCAAATCCAATTCACATATTTGTCATGGCATCACCTCCCTGATGTCATGGTCTTCTTCGAGAATGAAGGACAAACATCATCATCATTGTATTCTGAGAAGCAGAATGTCACAGTGAATGGAGAGCTGGACTCAAAATTATAAAGACCCGAGTTTGAATCCCATCTGTAACACACAGTGGCTGTGTGAGCCCAGGAAAATAATTTAGTCCTGCAGTATTCTAAGCAAATGTCTAAGATTATAAATTTCAAAGATGGAGAAAACCTGGATTTCTTACACTAGAGTTCCATTAGCCAGTGAAATCCCAGACCCAGTGCCTTTGTCTATCCAAGTGATAACTAGATCCTGGTAAGACAATGCCTTCTTATGATATTTAATCTAACATTTTGGGAGGAACATTTCCTTAAATTTAAGTCATGTTTTTTTTTTAGGTTTCTGTAAGGCAAATGGGGTTAAGTGGCTTGCCCAAGGCCACACAGCTAGGTAATCAATATTAAGTGTCTGAGGTCCCATTTGAACTCAGGTCCTCCTGACTCCAGGGCTGGTACTCTATCCACTGTGCCACCTAGCTGCCCCGATTTAAGTCATCACTAGAAACTTTGGGACTTATTTGTTTTATCCTGCCAGCTCTTCCATTATTACTACTTAACTTTGCTCACATCCCCCACCTCTAACCCTCTCACATACTGCTCACATACTTTGTCTTCTCCTGCCTGCTAGATTCTTGTTATTCATCATCCCTTCCCTTAACTATAAATCTCACCTCTTTCCCAATTCTGCTGTCTCATCCTGTAAACTTAATCCTCATCCTCCATGGACTCATTCAACCTCTGTTCAAGTCTTTACTTGACTCCACTGTGCTCTTGGAAACTGCTCTTCAAAGAAGCCCCTGAGCAGTCTTTTAAGGGCTAACTTGCACCTTAAAGGTTCCAAGGACACCACTTTCTGGAAGGCCTTAAAGTTAGGCATGCTCTTCGATCCTTACTGCTGTTCATCATCCCATAGGATAAGTTCAAGATTATCATAGTCTGGGAAAAAAAAGCAAAAAACAAACAAACCCCCAAACCCTTTTTTTCTGGCCTAATCTTTTCATGTCTGTTTCCTAGCCATGCCCCTTCTCCTACTTGGTGCCCTTTGAGGGCAAAAACCTTTTACAACATCTGGGCCTATTTTGAAACATTTTCAGGCTTGAACCTTCCAGTCTCCAAACTAATTGGCACTTCTCTCCATGATCAGGGATTGGAAATCTAGAATGAAGGAGGCATGAAGGTAGGAAATATTTTCACCTTTTTATCCTTACTATCTTTATAAACCCAAAGCACTTAATACTTGTTGATTGATTGCCTGGTACCCCTCCCTTCCCCATAAAACATTCCCTGGGGTGAGAAGTGATTTTGGTGTCCCACAACTTGGGTTCAAATCTTGGCTCCAGCATGCACCAGGGACATGATCTTGCACAAGTCACTTAACCTCTGTAAGTCTCAATTTCTTCATCTGTACAATGGAATGAACTTCAGATCCCAATATGTTGACATCACAGTAATTTGGTCACATCTCCATTCAAAGCACTGACAAGCACAGTCAGTCACACCATAGACTTTCTCACTGGGCAGAAATATTCCACATTTAAAAACTACAAAAACAAAAATCCCTCCTTTTGACTAAAACTTCTTTGTACTGTACAGTGGATTTAGGACACAAGCTCTGGATTCAGATTCACAATTGCAGCTTACTACCTACCTATGAGTCCTTGGTCAAATGACAGTTTCCCTGAGTCCCTCATCTGTTGCTGTTGTCCTTCATAACTGAAGAAGACCATCACATCAAATGAATCAATGGCATGACATGTTGATTATAGTGAGAGGAATGTTGGGCAAGGACATCCTTCTCGCTATCTTTTCCAGAACTGTCATTGCTCCGTGGTCTGATTTGATAGGAAACAAGACTTCTGGTGATGACCTGGATGCTGTGGAAGTCCTTGGTCTTATGGATGTGGGTCCCTCCCATATCAGTGAGGCTCCAGCAACTCTGGGCAAAGAGCCAGGATATGACTTTTCTGGTGATCAATCAGGATCAACACAGTCTATCCACAATACTATCTCTCAATAGCCTAATCATCCTATGGTGATAATCTTTCATTAGAAGAGTTACCTAGGGGTGGCTAGGTGGTGCAGTAGATAAAGCACCGGCCCTGGAGTCAGGAGTACCTGGGTTCAAATCTGGTCTCAGACACTTAATAATTACCTAGCTGTGTGGCCTTGGGCAAGTCACTTAACCCCATCATTTGCCTTGCAAAAACCTAAAAAAAAACGTTACCTAACCTTTCACTGGATGGTAATATGATAATTTTATGGTTATGAGCTAGTCTGTCTCATGATGGACGAAATTGTCAGTACTCTGAATTTTGGCAACAAGATTTCGATGTTAGGGTAGAACCAACTTGTCATTCAATGGTCTATGCTGCTCAGTTCTGCTACCAAACTCAAAACTTTGGTTTTCCTGGAAGCTGACCGGTCAGTTGTAGGAATAACGGCACCCAATGTTTATAATCAGAACTACAATTGTATATGATTGCTTTGAACCCCTGACTTTTGTTCTTGATTAATAAAAATATTTTTGGCAAGTGATTTCACTCTGGTCTTGTGCCAGTCCAAGAATATTGTCTCTAGTAGTACAATATCAATGCTTCTGCCTGTCCCTCTTAATCATGGCCCCAGTCCTGAAAACCAACAAAATAGAACTTGGATCCTGTTCCATTATTCTTAGCTGGGACATTCAGGCAATTCAAACTTGCTTTGAACACTAATTTTTTTTCAAAGTTATAAAATGAGAGTATCAGACAAGATGGCCTCTGGTTTATAACTTTAAATCAATGAATATCTCCCATTTTCTCATCTCAAAGAGAATGGGGAGAAATAAATAAGCATTCAAACATTTTCTACTCTGTTGTAGGCATTCATGAGCTAAGTACTTTATAAATATGACCTCAATTGACTCTTACAACAACCCTGCTTATTAAATGCCCATTTTATGCCTGGAAAAATTGAGGCAGATTGTGTCTTGTCCCAGGTCATATAAAAGTCTGAGACCACTTTTGAGCTCAGGTCTTCCTGACTTCAGGTCTAACCAGTTAACCAATGAACCACCTAGCTGTCCAAACCCTTCAGCTAATCTTTTTCTGCCTTAATTGTCTTTCTACTGACCTTGGACACCCTTTTACTTCAGTAGCTTCTACCATGATTCCTGATTCTCTTACTGAGCAGTGACTCAGGTGACCCAACTGTATTTATACAAGTTCTTGTCAGGCTTAATTTATTTCTGACTATTTCTTTGCTACCCTTGCTGTGGCTCAAATATCTTCCACCTATTGTTTTCTAGTCCTAGAACTATAATTATTACCTCCATTGGGGCAACTAGGTGGAATAGTGGATAGAATACCAGCCTTGGAGTCAGGAGGACCCCAGTTCAAATCCGACCTCAGACACTTAATAATTACCTAGCTGTGTGGCCTTGGGTAAGTCACTTAACCCCATTGTCTTGCCAAAAAAAAAAATAATACCATCATTGCTACTGGAATGGATAGCTCTATCTACTCCACTATGGCTCTACTCACCATCACTGGTGCTGATCGTCCTTTGGGCAATTTTGATTTTGAAAAACATTTAATTGATTTCAATATCCTTCCATATTCCCACATTATCATAGTCATTGCTCAGACAGAGGCAAACCAAAATACTGAGCCCTGGCTAATATTCCTCCATGTGGGGTCCCCTCCTACTAAAATATAAGTACCTTGAGATAACTTTTGTATTTGTATCCCCAATGCTTAGCATAGTAACTGAACACAGCAAGAGTTTAGCAAAGTCTTGTTCATTCATTCATTCATTCATTCAGTCAACCATTTTTTAAAACAGCTTCTTTAACTCGCAAGATTCCTTTGCCCTTCAATGATGGCCTAACCCTGAGAAAATCCCACTGTCAGCCCCTGAGTGCTTCTCAAACTGCTGGAGAAAGTCACTGAGTTAGTGTATAGGGATTTATTAAGTGATAAATATGTATCAGATACGTTAGAAAAGCAAAAATAAAAAATTTATAAGATCATTGCCCTCAATTAGCCCACATTTGAATGGGAGAGACAAACATGCAAACAATTTTGCACAAATAAGATATATATATATATATATGTGCAATGCAATACACATATGAATGTGCACATGTATATAAACATGTGTGTGTACACATGAACATGGAGATGCTGATGGAATCCATGGAAGCCCATGAGATCAACAAGTGAAATAGTACAAAAAGAA
Organism: Macrotis lagotis; assembly: GCF_037893015.1. Taxonomy (NCBI): domain Eukaryota; kingdom Metazoa; phylum Chordata; class Mammalia; order Peramelemorphia; family Peramelidae; genus Macrotis; species Macrotis lagotis. The sequence continues at coordinate 318,407,530 of NC_133659.1, read as the reverse complement.
AAAAGAAGGGGGCCTAGGACAGAGCCATAGGGGCTATGTGCACCTTTGATACTGTAGAATTACCCTCTTGTCCTTGAGACACTTCTTTAGATTGTTGGGAACCTAGAGTGTTTCAGTTGTCCCACCTTTCTGAACAGTCTCCTTTGCTGGATCTTCTCAGTCTATAATATACAGAGAACCTGCCAGTAGCCATTAACAGAGGGAGTTTCATATACTAGTGACTTTACAGGTATATACTATCCTTGTTTCTTTTTTTCTCTAGTACAAGAAGTGTTCTAAAATTTTTGCTTTTTAGGATATCTTTGTTTCTAGAACTTATTTCCTTGGAGCCCATATTCAGCAAAGGGTCATTGGGTGAAAAGTTAGTAGTTTTTGTTGCATAATCCTAAATTGTGACATTGGACCAGAAACAAAACAAAACAAAACAATTCATAGAGGAGGACATAAATTACAGAGGAATCTATACTTCTGTCTGAGGAGTGACTGATAACATGGGAATATGGAAAGTTATTGAAATTGGTTAAATAAGACATTTTTTAAAAATCACAAATTGCTCAACAGATAATCACCACATCCATCAATGGGTCGGTATCAGTAATCAGCCAGGATCACTCATATAATAATGGTTAACACAATCTATTAAGCTATCTAGCAATAGCAGCACTCTATGAGGGTTGTGGAAACTTTCTGAGACTTAGCTTCAACAGTTAGAAGTGACTATGGACTAACTACCTCTACTCCATCAGGAACCAATTGTCTCTCCCCTTCCCATGTCATTCATAACTATTTTTGTATTTATTTATGAATACATATTCAGGTTATAAAAATTCATGATTCATTTTGTTGCTGTTTTTCTTGTTTAGACCTGTGATTTTATCAATGTGGGGGACATCCTGGAAACTCCCTGATCAATGCACATCAGCATCATCTGGGTGATTTATAGCCTTAACAGCTACATTTGCCTGCTTTTGTGTCATGGACCTCTTTGGCAGCTGGGAAAACCTATATGTCATTTTGAGAATCCTTTTCAGAATATTTTTTAAATGTATTACATGAAATATATAGGATTATCAAGGAAATCAATTATTCTGAAATAGTTATCTAAATTAAAAAAAACCCAAACCAGTTCAGGGACCCTGGATTAAGAAGCCCTTCTTTAGAGACTTGGCTAGAGATAAAAATAAATAAAAAAAACCATTTACATGTGTTTGTAATCCATTCTGTGACAAATATTAGTCTAAGTAAGCTCTTTGCAGTTGTTATTATCTCATTGGATCCTTACAACAATCCTGGAAAGTAGATGCTATAATTAACCCATTACACAGATGAAAAAATTGAGTCAAATAGCGATGAATTGACTTGTTCAAGGTCATACACACAGCTAGTAGGTGTCTGAGGCCAAATTTAACTTCACTCTTCCTGACTCCAGGGTTGATGCTCTGTACATTGTGCCACTGAAACCATAGACTCATAAGACTTAAGACAGAAGGGACATTAGAAGCTATTCCTTGGGCCTTTTTCCACTATGGAAATTGGTTCTCCACTGTAGAAAAGTTTATTAATAAAAGCTATTTTAATAAAAAAAAGAAGCTGTTTCCTCATTTTATAAATGAGATAACAGAGAACCATAGAAGTGAAACTCTAATCTTATTCCCAACCCTACATTCTAACCCTGAACTCTGGTATTCAGCTGACAATTGACAAAACTTGAATGCAAGATTTTCTATCTCCAAGATTGGCCATGTAGTAAGCATACCATTCATCTTGGAAAACCAAAACTCTGTCCGTCAATGATTTGTTCAGATTTTCTTACCTTTGATACTTAATAGTATTTCCTTATAAACAATCAATCAAAGAATTATTAATCACTTATTAGCTCCTCCCTATGTGTCAGACACTGGGATATATACACAGCCCCAAAATAAAAACAAAATAATAAATTGTATAATATGTTAATATAAAAATAAATGAAATAATGAATAAAAATGAAAACAAGTCTTGCCTTAGAGAAACTGGAATCAATGCTGGACACTGTTGTCCTCATCTTCCCTCCTCAGCACTTCAAAATTTACTTGCCTTCAAAATATAAGCATCTTGAAGAGAAAAATTAATTTGCTTTATTTGATTTTTTGTTTTTACATCCATCACCTAGCTATTTGCTTTGTACACTTGTAGCTGTGTAAGAAGCAATTGATGAATTACAATGTTCATTGAATTGATGTAACATTATTAACTACCAACTTATATTCTTTATTCTACCATCTATACAAAAATCTTTTTTTTTTAGTTTTTTGCAAGGCAAGTGGGGTTAAGTGGCTTGCCCAAGGCCATGCAGCTAGGTACTTATTAAATGTCTGAGACCGGATTTGAACTCAGGTACTCCTGACTCCAAGGCTGGTGCCTTATCCACTACGCCACCTAGCCACCCCCCAATACAAAATCTTTATGAGAGTTATCTATATGTGAATTGAGGGCATTCTCTATGAGTGTATTAATAGAGAACAAGTTGCCTTTTACAAGTGATATTCAACAATGACACACATCTTTACTATCTCACAATTAACTGAAAGACAGAGAGAATATAAAATTCCCTTGTGGGTGATTAGACTGATTTCTGGCATCACCATAGATTTCACCAATGAGGCATTGTAAGTGCTCTCTGGTAGTTATACAACTGATACAATGCCTTCTTTGAGAAAGAACATTTGGAGGACTTTTGCAATAATTAGGAATCCTTGTTTTGTTTGGACTTTACACAAAACATCCTGTGAGCTAACAAACACCTTGGATGAGTTCTATTTTTTTTTTTTACTTAATCTCAATAACGAATGGTTAATAGAACTCAGTTGTCTCTGTAATCAAATAGAGGCTTTTATCATTCTATGTCTAGGACACCCCTTGTTTCCCTTGTTTGAAGACAGCCTTCACAGTTACCTTTGTTCTACCAAATAAAATTCTATTTTAAAAATCAATAAACACAGCAGAATACTTAGTTGTTCTCCCTGTCTATATGTGTGTGATTTTAGAGACAGTCTGAAAATCATCTTTAAGACCCTGCCTAGTTCCCTTCTCACATTCTCACCAAGGACATTCTCATTGCCTGCATTGACAATTCTCATTAAATTTTATAGAGATGAGAAAGCAGATTCCTATGCATTGATTGCATCAAGCTTCAGGATGTTACAAAACCTGCTAAATGAGACCCATAGTCATTCCAAACTATTTGCCCTAACAATTCACACAGGAAAAGACAAGTGGACGAAGGATGCCTATTATGAAGATTATGATTTGCAGATGAATAGACCATTCACTGAGTTATTCCATCCATCCACATGAAGGCACTGCAGATGTATGTCCAGAATTGAATAGGAGACAACAGATTATTTTTGGGAAATGGGATAGTACTTTCAGCAATCCTAAACTTCTTTCTGAAACAAACTCCACTATTTTCAACTTCAATACTCTTCTGGTGGTGGTGTTTCAATGATAATCCCCACAATCATGCAAAATTCAAAGTGCAAAGATAACTGTAGAGGAAAGGGAGAAATGGGATTTCTATCCTTGCCTTGACCTCAGAAATGCCATTTCTCATTTAAAAAAAATTTTTTTAGGGTTTCTTTTTTTGTAAGGCAATGGGGTCAAGTGACTTGCCCAAGGCCACACAGCTAGGTAATTATTAAGTGTCTGAGGCCGGATCTGAACTCAGGTACTCCTGACTCCAAGGCTGGTGTGCCACCTAGCCACCCCCTACTTCACAGTTTTTTATCTCTAATCTTTAGTTTCCTTATGAGGGGGCAAGGGTATATGATCTACGATCACAGTCTGGTGGACATAAGTTGCCTCAAGTGTACAAACAAAAGTGACTTGAGAGTAGCTGTGTGTGGGAGCCATCTCAGATCAACCCAAAGGGGACACTATTCAATTTTCAGTGCGATCTTTATAGCCCAGAAATTGGCATTCCACAAATCAGGACTTAATTGTTTTATTGATTGTTTGGATTTAAGAAAGTGTTAATAAATGCAGATTCCACATAAAAATGTGTGTGTCTGCAAACGAGATTGTTCCACATTCGTCAGCACATCCCTTTATTGCTGCATCAAAGCTGCAAGAAGTCAGCAGGAGTGCCGAAGAAGGCTAAGGGAATGATGTCATCATCAGACTGGAGGCCAATAATGATAATAGCCAGCATCTCCCCTCTTGAAGAGTATCTTACATCCATTCTCCTAAATGGGTCTCAGAGCCCACTGTTTACATTGAGTATTGCATCGAAAATGTGCACTGTGGGAAAAGTGGAGGGGAACAAGAGAATCTGGAACCCTGGGTCTCCTTAGGGAGTTTGATCAGTTTGTCACAGGGCAAATGACAACTTCTTCTGACTCAGTTTCCTTGGGTGTTGAATAAATGGGTTGGGCATGATCAGCTCTAAATCTATGCTACTGTGACCTTGGAAGATCTGTGAAGGCCTTTTCTAAGTCTCTGAGTCTGTTTCTTCCCAGCCCTTTCTGGGTGCTGCTATAACCTTAAGGATCCTTCTAGTTCCAAATTTATTATGATGTGACCCTAGTTTATCTCTATGTCTCTGCCACCTCCAAAACTATGTTTCTATAAGCCCAGATCACTTCTAAGGTGTCTTTGAGTTCTTGATTTGTGATCACAGAATCCATAGAATAATGAGGAGGTATCCATATATTAAGACAAAGAGATAACAGATGGATGACCCAAATATGACACAGATATCCACAGAATGTTTAAAAACACTAATAGGGCTTCTCGCTCCCTAACACATCCCCTATGAAAGTGCTATGGGAGCACATGGGCCAAAGCAGTACTGAATGAGAAGGCACAGATGGTTAAAGAGATGCCTGGTTGGATACCAATGAGGGAGAAGGGAAGGGGGACGGAAATGAACTTTGAGTACACACAATATAGCAGGCACTGTGTTATGAGCTTTAGAAATATTACAAAAATAATAATCACAACACCCTCAGGGGAGGTTGTTATTATTAGAAACATTTTATAGATGAGGAAACTGAGGTAGACAGAGGCTGTGATTTACCCAGAGTCACACAGTAAGTGTCCGAGGTTCAATTTGAACTCAAGGTTTTCCTGATTTAAAGCCCAGGGCTCTATCTGCCTAAATAAAATAAAGTTGTGGATCTTTGGAAAACACTGAAGGAGAAAAAGCTGGCAGTTCAGTGGATAGATGGTCATTCTTTTTTTGTATTAGTGTAGTCCATGGTCTTTTCCATTTTCTTGGTATCTTTTAGAGATTGATTAAGAGTGAACCCTCAGAGACTTGTTTTTGAAATGGATAAACATTTTTCTAACTACATGCAGCAGTAGTTTTCAGTAATCATTTTTTGCAAGGCTTTGAGTTTTACATTTTTCCCTCTCCCCCAGAAAGCAATCTAATATAAGCTATACATGAATAGCCATGTTAAACATAGATTCATATTAATCATATTGACTGAAAGAAGAGTTTAATCCAAATGGAGAGAAATCTGAATTGAGAGAGAAAAAAAGATATGATACACAAGAAAACTTTAAAAAATTGAAGATAGTAAATTTGATCTGCATTTAAGCTCCATGGTTTCTGCTCTGGATGTGGAGGTTATTTTCTTCAGAGGTCTTTTAGAATTGTCTGATTATTGTGCTGCTGAAATAAATAAGTTCATCATAGCTGCTGTCAGTGTGTACCATGTTCTTCTGGTTCTGTCCACTTCACTCTGCATCAGTTCAGGCAAGTCTTTCCAGACTATTCTGAAATGCCATCCCTCATGGTTCCTTATAGATCAATAGTGTTCCATCACATTATATGCCACAATTTGTTCAGTCATTCCCCAATTAATGGGCATCCCCTCAATTTCCAACTCTTTGCCACCATGAAAAGAGCTGCTATAAATATTTTTGTACATGTGAGTTTTTTAATCCTTTTTTTTGTGATCTTTTGGGTATACAGACCAGTAGTGGTATTGTTGGACAAAGGGTATGCACATTTTTATTGCCCTTTGGGCATAATTCCAATCTCCAGATAGGTTGGATCAGTTCACAGCTTTACCAACAATGCATTAGTGTCCCAGTTTTCTCACATCCCTTCCAACATTGATCATTTTCCTTTTTAGTCATATTGGCCAATCTGACAGGTGTGAAGTGGTATCTCAGAGATGTTCTGATTTGCATTCCTCTAATCAATAATATTTAGAGCATTTTTATATGACTATGCATAGTTTTGGTTTCTCCATTGGAGAATTGCTTTTTCATATCCTTTGACCATTTATCAATTGGGAACCCTCAGGGTTTTAATTGAGTCTAGTTCAGATTTTTCTCTATGTGTTTGCTGAGAGCCAACTGTTTTTGGAAATAGAGAAATTGGGGTTCTATCCCTGCCCTGCCAGATTCTACCAATGTGATCTTAGTAAGTCATCTTGTCTCCAGCCAGGTCCAATGCTCTAGCTATCTAAGTAGAAAGAACACTGGAATTAGCTTTCATCTTGAGTTCATTCATGACTTCCTAACACAAATACAGAGGGTACAATTGCCAGAGAAGATAGATTTATATTACACATACATGTGCATGCGTGCATGTGCACACACACACACAAAACCCTAGGGTTGTTTCACATCAAATGTTTTCCTTCTTTAAGTATCATCTATAATGTCATAAATGTTTTTAGGAGAATCTTAGTTGTATCTCAAGCCAAACTTTCTTTAGGTTTCTTTGCTCCTAATTCACTTAGTACTGTATTGAGAGGTGATGCTGTTTGTGGTCTTTTATAAGAAGTCTTAAAAATGGTCCTCAACTGCAGTTGTATCTAAGCTCTTGCCTACCATCTCTCTTTGGTAAGGTAATTAATTTTGCTGGCCAAGTAGATTTGAAAGATGGCAGAGTCTCCTTATGGAAAATGTTTTTCATTGATTCAGTTTTAAAAGATGGTAATAGTTTTAATTTCTTTATTGTTATCTACTTCTCATTTTTTCCCAGAATCAGCGACTTTAAAAAACAAAAACAAATAGGTTACAACCAATTTCACTCAGAGGAAATTAGTTACCTCTATTCTTTCTGGTGTAGTGGAAAAGGGACTGGACTTTGCCACAAGAGCATCTTGACTTAAATCCCACCTTAGGAATATGATGAGACTAACTCAGTTTCTCTTACTTTTGTTTTCTTCTCAAAGGAGAACTTGTGAACTTTCAATTAATTTGCAAATTCTTTGAGGTTTCTAGTTCTGTTTACAGTGGGATTTGAAATAGGAACATGGTTGAATTCCCCCCAGTAAGGTATCAATTCTCTGAGTGATGAACAAAAAGTATGATTGAGACTATTAACAGGCACAATAGGAAAGTTAGGAAAACAGGAGCTTAAATCTTACTCCAGGCAGTTATTAGCTGGGTGAGCTCTGTGCCTCATTTTCCTCACTTGAAAAATAAAGATAATAATAGCACCTCCCTCCCATATTAAAACAGTTTGCTTATACATGTTAACTGCTACTATTAATATAATTCTTTGTACCTTCTTTCACTGTTTCTGTTATTTAGCCAATTACTCAAGGTTAAGGATTTCTGTTTTTCTTTCTTTTCTTCCTTCCTTCCTTTCTCTTTCTCCTCTCCTTTTTCTCTCTCATTTCTCCTTTTTCTCTGTCTCTCTTTTCCTTCCTTCCTTCCTTCCTTCCTTCCTTCCCTCCTTTCTTTCTTCCTTCCTTTGGCTTTTTTCCTTTCTTTTTCTCTCTTTCCTTTTTTTTCCCCTTCACATAACCATGAAATAGATGCATCAACTGGAAGTGCTCATTATCTTCATTAATGACAGTAATCCATTTGCTCCATTACAGTATATATAATTCATCACATAACCAAATGGCTAAGTACCCATCTAGATCATGGAAAACTGGAGGTATCGACTGTTTCTACAAACAAGTCAATGACTGCTACTTTTCTGTGACCTCTTTCCCCCATGATACCTACCATGCTCTAAGCATTCACTCTAACTTCAACTGGATAATAATGTTGATGAGAGAAGGGAAGGAAACTATTCAGTCTGCTTTGCCCTAATCTATACCTGTTTGGGCATGAGCAAGACTACAACTCACATTCCCTTTTGACTGTTTCTGATTACCCTCCCTACCCATAGACCTACTACCCTCCCCACTCTTCTAAATCTTCCATGCCACTCTGCCCACCTCATAAGGATTGGAGTGAGCCCCTCCCCCCAAAAAAGAGGGTTAGGGAGTTTGGTCAGGAGAAAACAGGATGCTCTGCTGGGAGTTTCCAGCCCAGCATGTGCATACCCCAAGGAGGCTATTGAGAAGCAATTAACCCTTTTGTTTCTAAAGGCATACAAGAGTACACTTTACAATTTATTTCCTTTCACTTCGAATCAAGAGTTCAGTTCACTGAAAGCCAAGGGCCAGGGCCACTGAAAAAGGTTGGAAACCCATGATTCCACAGGACAAAATATGAACCGCATTATCTACCTCCTAACAGGTGATGGCTGCAGAATGCAGAGGACGACTATACATTTTGGACATAGATAATACCAGAATTTGCTTTTGGCCGACTATTTGTGGTTGGCAAAAGTGTTAGAAGGAGTTTTGTTTTCTTCTTTTAATGAGCAAAAAAGACGAAGGGGAGAGAAATGCTGGTTAATTGAAAAATAAAGGATTATTTTTAAAAAGAAAAATATCAGAAACCTTGCTCTAGAAGAAATGAAGAAAAATCTGGGAGGGGGGAAGGACTGAGCAGAGGGGAGAAAGACCCACTTTTGGAGCAGGGTTAACTTTTAAATTGGAAGAAAATAAATAAAATTCAAAAGAGGGGAATGGTGTAATAGGAAAAAAAGACCCTGGGACAATCTCCTATCTATAAAAGGGAGGGGGAGAGTCCTCAAGTGCCTCAGTTTCCCCTTCCTCACCCAAAGCTGGCACAGACTGTGCCTTTCCTTGCATTTCTTTATTTTTTAGGTTTTTGCAAGGCAATGGGGTTAAGTGACTGGCCCGAGGCCACGCAGCTAGGTCATTATGAAGCGTCTCAGGCTGGATTTGAACTCAGGGCCTCCCTGCACCCGCACCTGCGCTGCCTGGCCCGGGGCCTGCCCTCCCAGCGGGCTCGGACCAGCTCTGGCCCGGGCATCTTCCCGCCGCCTCCTCCCGCCCAGGGCCCAGGGCCACGCACGGACCGGCCCGGGCGGGCAGCTCCGCCCTCCGCCTCGGAGCCCCGCCCAAGCCCCGCCCCTCGCATGGCCCCGCCCCGACGGGGCTCCTTCCTGTCCAATAGAAACCTGCCCCTGTCCTCCAGTCCCGCCCCCGCCCCCTCCCGGAGCTCAGAGCCACGTCCTTCTCTCCGGGCGCCCCGCCCTTCCGCAGCCCGCCCAGCATCCTCCCCCTCCTCCCTCGTGCCCTCCCCCACCCCGCCCCTGGACTGTAGCACCGCCTCTTCGCCCAGAGGCCCCGCCCCTCGCTGAGGCCCCGCCCCACCTTCCCAAAGACCCACCTTCCCCGTGCTCTTTCCTTGGGTCTCCGGCACCGCGCCCCTTCGTTAGCCCCGCCCCTTCGCGTTAGCCACACCCCCATCCTTGGCTCAGCCTCCGCTTTCCCTGTCTCCCGTAGCCCCGCCCCTTCCCCTTAGCCACACCCCCACCCTCTGACCAGCCTCTCCTCTCCGTCTCCCGTAGCCACGCCCCTCTCTCTTAGCCCCACCCCCGCCCTCGGACCAGCCTCTCCTCTCCCTGTGTCTCCCGTAGCCACGCCCCTCTCTTTTAGCCACACCCCCACCCTCGGACCAGCCTCTCCTCTCCCTGTCTCCCGTAGCCACGCCCCTCTTCTCGTAGCCACACCCCTCCCTTGGATCCGCCTATCCTTTCCCCGCGTCTGCGGTAGCCCCGCCCCGAAGCCCCGCCCCCGAGAGGTCGCTCTTCCCCCAAGGGTCTCAGGTGATGGTGCAGTCAAGATGGCGCTGGCGGCGGCGGCGGCGGCGGCGGCCTGAGCTGGGATGAGCCAGCCCGTCCCTCGGCGGCGCCGGTGGCAGCTTCGGCGGCGGCCGCGGGGCCGCGGGGGCCGGGGCCTCGGGGCTCGCCTTGGGCCCGCGGCTGCGCTCGGGCCGGCGGAGGCGCGAGGCGGGGGCGCGGGGTTGCGGCGCGCGGCCCTCTCCGCCCGCCATGGCCGGGCTCATCAAGAAGCAGATCCTCAAGCACCTGTCCAGGTCGGTGCGGGGGAGCCCCTCGCCGCGGGGATGCCGGCCCGCGCCCCTCCGCGGGCCGAGTTCGGGTCTGGGGGCGCGTCTGTAAGGAGGGCGAGAGGACCCCCAAGGCGGCGGGGGCGGAGGGCCTCGGGGTGCTTCAGTCATTCATCCCGGCGGGGCCCGGAGCCCCCGAGGGGCCCTTCCGGGAGCCGGTGACCTTCCAGAAGGCATTTAGCCGGGGGACCCCCGGGGGGCTCGGGGCCCCGGGCAGCCCCGAATCTCAGCGGCCTTTCCTTCCGGGAAACAAGTCAGGATCGCCGGCCTTCCAGGGGTCCCCCCAGAAGGGGAGCGATCTGGACAGATGGGAATCAGTCAATAAAGAAATGCTGTGAGGACCCCCCCCCCCCCCGATCCAGAGAGCCCGGCAGAGAAAAATGGGAGGGGAGAGGAAGAGGAAGACCCTGGGAGGCAGAGGAGAAGGGAAACAAGTTTTGGGGTCACTGGGGTCCATTAGTAGAAGTCTCTGCACCCCGGAGGAAGGGGCATGGTGACGCCTGAAACTCAGAGACACATATGCAAAGTTTGGGACAGAAATGCTTTTCATTGAAAAATACTAGCAAGCTTGGGGATCATTATCCCACGTAATTGGGGTCCTCAGAAGCCTATACAAACAGGGAGGAGGGGGGTGAATTCAGATATATAAATATATATATATATATATATATACATACAGATTTTGGCACAGAAATACTTTTCAATGAAAAACACTATGTTGGAAGGAAATTCAAAGCAGCGGCAGAGGTCGGGAATCATCAGCTACTGATGGGACTGGGCTAGGTCTTGTATGACAGCTGTCTCCAGAGCTGAGCAATGTAAGGAAAGTAGGGGATGGAAAAGGGAGTGCCGTCCAGGCCCCAGGGATAGCTGCAAAGGAGGGAAAAAATGCAGGATTTCAGGCCGGGGTCCCTGCAGCTTGGCCAGCTTCGCCGTGTCATGCCTTGTGATGGCCCGCTGAAAGACAGGATGTGAGAACCGGCTTCAAGAGATTGAAGGGTTGGACTTGGCCTGCTTGGTGTCAGGGGACAGAACCAGGGGCAGCTTCTTAAAGAAAACACAGCTTTCTAAAAGGAAGCTGGTTATTGCAGGGCCAAATGGCTTTTTCACTCATCAGAAGTAACAGACTTGGTGACTACTTGTTTGGGTTGGGGATCCTGTAAAGAGAATTGTTTTTTAGAGAGTCTTTATACTAAAATGACTTTGCTTTCCTCTTCAGCTCAGAAATTGTGTTTCTTTGAGATTGAATTGGCATTTTGCTCTCTACCACTCCTGTGCCCTTGGGCAAGTCATTTCTCTGCTTAAGGTCTGTTTCCTCTTCTGTAAAATGAAGAGGGAGGCCGAACTAGGTGATTGCTGAGCTCCGTTTTTCACTTTTAAGTCTTGTGATCAATGACCTTGTCCCACTGACCTTTTGATTTTCCATGTGACTTGAGTTGGTTGGGTTTGGTTTTCTGAAGGTTTTTCACTATACATACCATGCTGTGTCCTCCACCCCCTTTGGAAAGGGTTCACTTAATGACAGCCTCTTGGAAATGAGGCAATGATTTCCTGTAAGCAGTAGCTTGGAATGTTTTCTTGGTCAGATGTTAATGTTGATGTTTACTAACCAAACTCCTTATTAGGGTTCAGTTTTCCAAAGTATGCATTCATTAATGCATGTGCTTATTTTTCACCAACAGTTTTGTGGGAGGCCAATAACCCAAGGCACCAAGATGCCCTTGATTTTGACTTCATTCTTAGGTAACAAAAAGTTCCTAAAAGCCTGGGCTCTTACTTTTGGATTTTGGCATCTATGGTGATAAAGCCAAGAGTTGTCATTTTTTCCATTTCATAATGTGGTTATAGTCAGGAATGACTCAGGCAAGCTGGCAATTTATTTCTTGCTTAGCTTCCCCATATTTGTCTCTTAAAGAGGACTGAATAACCTTGTTCCAAGTCATTACTCAGAAGCCACTCATTGAGTTTTATTAGAGCAATCCTGAATGCTGCTACTTCCTTTTATCCACGGACAAGTGAATACCTCAAATTCAAATCTGTCAAGCCTATCATTCAAATTAAAACTTTCATGAAGATAAACAAATCTTGTATATACATAGAATAAAAGTTTCTCTCTAATTCAGCTTGAATGAGCTACTTTGCTAGCTGTTTTAAACGAATTTTAAATTTCTAAATCTGTAAAATGATCAGAGTTCTGAAGAGTGTAATATGAGAGTAGAAATAGCTACTCAGTACAAAGATGTCCTAGTCAAATCAAAAATAAAATAAGACAGTAGCATAAGAGAGTACATATAGTATGACCTTTGATGGATATATATATGTGTGTGTGTAATATATACATATAAAATATATGTATATATATGTATATATGTATATATATATATGTAGAGAGAGAGAGAGAGAGAGAGAGAGAGAGAGAGAGCGAAAGGACATTTTTTTATTCAGAGTTTCATACATTTTAAAAACGTGTAAGGAGTCCAAAACCCATTTCAGAATTCCTTGGTGAAAAGAAGCTAACTATCATTAAACTGAGATTTTTGTTTTTCTTCTGATTTGATGTTTAGATGTGATTCAAGTCAGATGTTATTGCCACACATTCCAGGACAAAGGTGGTAGTTGCTTTGGCAAAGCAACACAATATCCATGTGTTCAGGATTGTGCCCTGAGGTTACTTTTTAACCTGTGTGATCTCTAATAATTTTATCATGATTTGTAATGAGTTTCTGCAACTGAAACATTTCAGTCATTTAAGTTCTTATATGTGATTCATTGGCTCCATTGCTATTCTGTATGTACTTTTAGTAGGAGGAATTAGGTTGCTGGTTTGGTTATAAAAATTGAAATGGATTAGAATGCAGAACTGAAAGTTTCATCAATTCTTTTGTGTCTGACTCTTCTTGAGCCCATTTGGAGTCTTCTTGGAGGAGATACTGGAGTGATTTACCATTTTCTTCTCCAACTCCAACTTACAGATGAGGAAACTGAGGTAAAGAGGGTTAAGTGACTTGTCTAGAGTCATACAGTTAGGAGGTGTCTGAGACTAGATTGGAACTCAGGTCATCTTGACTCTAGGCCTGGTGCTCTATCGTACCTCCTAACTGTACTGTACTGAAAGACCTGAGTTCAAATCCTGGTTCAGACACTTATTAATTCTGTGACCCTAGAGAAATGTAGTTATAGTATCCCAGTAGCCTCAAATTAATCTAGCTAAATTAGCTGTATAACCCTAGGTAACCTCTCTGTGCCTCTTGTGTAAAAGGGACTAGTAATTTCACTTTCTTCCCTCTCCCCTCCCCACCTAGGATCATTGTGAGGAAGAAATAAGATGTGGAAAGTACTTTGTCAGTATTAGTTAATCAGTGCCAACTATTGTCATAATTGTTATATTCACAGAAGTTGAGAAGTGTGAAAGAAATGAAAGATAATCTAGACATCCTTTTTTTTTTTCCAGGCACCCCTTTGGAAGTCTAGTGATACCCATGGTCCCCTCATTAGACCAATGCTTTTAAATGTCTATGACAAAATAAAGAGGATTTCAAAGGAGAGCTGTTATTTTGAAAGAAAGATACAATAACTTCCCCATCCAAACTCACAGACCCTCTGAAATTTATTCACAGACACCACATTAAGAACCCTTGCTCTAGTTCCACTTTCTCATTTAATGATTGCTTTAATCAATCAATCTTGATGTAAATCTAGTTTGGAATCTCCTTTACCAAGACTCTGAACCCTCTCAGAAACCCAAATATCTTTACATCTCTGAAGATCAGGGATTGACACCTGGATCAGATATATCAAAGGTGACACTTGCAGGTTTGTGAGTTAAGGATCAGCTGCTCCTAGAAGTAAGATGTGCCCCAATCAAAATAGGACCCTCCTCTAAAACCAAGGGGCTTCTTATAGCGGGAGGGAGAGCTGGCATTGATACTGGCTGGGTTGGGGGGGAAGACTGGAAGAGGCAGTGCTTGACTGATAGTATAAATCTGTGGCAAACTCAGTAAGTCACTTGAGACTGTGGTCCTCTGATTTACTTAAGCTATGTATAATTTGTGGTGAAGATACTTCTTAGGATTTCTGATCTAAATCTGGAAGAGTCCTTGGAAGTCATTGAATCCAACCCCCTCTTTTTCCTGTATCAGGAAACTGAAGCTGAAAAAGCCCTTTTAAACTCACCTGTCCAGGATAGCACAGTGTGTAGGTGACTGAGCCTGGACTGAACACTGAAATGCAATGTCCTTCCCACCCAGGTACCCTCGTGATTCAAGACAGATGCACTTACTTCCCTTGGGCCGTGGCAGGAGAGTGTTGCTAAGAAATGGGGATGGGAGCTCAGGGAAACCTGTGGTTTGGTAACTTCTCTGTTTTGTCAGAGCACCATGGAAAGTACTAAGGGAAAATGTGCTTATTCAAGTCCTCTACACTCTACACTCTGTGACTTTACTGCACCATCTGGTTCCCCTAGTCCTTCCCCTGCTAGTTCCCAACTCAGTTCCCAACTCCCAACTCAGATTATTCCCTTGGTATCCCTGCTCCAGAGCTGGATGGTGAAAGAAATCACAACACTGTGCCTCTATACGTCCACTGCTGTTGTGTCCAGTTACTACTCTTAGAGGCAGAGAGGAGAGCCTTCTTATACTGAGCCCTTGATTTCATCATCTTCATTCCATCTTACTCTTCCATCTATTTATTGGTTTCCCCTCTGGTTATGTATTGGCTATTGGATTGGAGTGACTTCATAGTACATCTGGTAGAAATGGGATAAAGGGGAGGGATGGTCCATAGAGCCACAGGGCATCCTTCAACTATTGTGAGTGAGAGAAGGGACCTGCACTGACACAAAGGTTGCTTTAGAGGAAGCTTCTTTGGCTGTCAATAAAGGTTTTGGAAAAGTTGGATTCTTGGCTAGGAAAATGGAAATGAACTCATACATGGTATTGCATGCATTGCTCCCTGCAGAGCTCTTGGCTTTTAGGGACTGTGCCCTGAACCCAAAGAGGCCTTTCGATGACTCAGTCACTGCACAAGTCAAAGGCTAAGAGTGTTGTTGGGGAGAGGAAGTGAAATCCAGAAGCTTAAGTTGGAGGATTATGTTGAATTCTGCTGATCCACAGTCAGGAAAGGACTTGACTGTGGAAGTGAGAGTGAGAATTAAGAACCATTCCCTACAGTAAGGAAGTTTCAGTGTCAGCCAAATACTACACCTTCCTTACCCCCCTAGAGACATTTTCTTCACTGAGGGCTTAAGCTTTTTTCCATCAAAGTATTGAAAAAAGTTTCAGAATAATTGAGGGTGTGGTCCAGTGGAGTCAATTTGGGGAATTTACCAATGACTTACTTTTTCAAGGTCATTTAAATCAGACTGGAAGGAAAGACTATCCCTTATCCCTTTTTAGGTAGTAACTAAGATGGGACATTATATATATATATATATATGAAATACCCATTGTACAGGTTCTATGTTGGGGTTCTGCGAGGAAAGGGGTGAAATTTTTAAAAGAATTGTTTGGCATACTGGATCTCTACTCTCCCCCCAAGGGCCTTTCCCTCCCCACTCCCCCAATGACTCCCATACCCTATAATTTGTTTATTTTGAGTGGCAATTAGATCTCACCATTTGGCTCCTGAAATGGCCTTGAGCCTTAACTATAAGCCTCTTTGCTACCACACCATAAAGATAGATCAGCTGGTGAAATTTGAGTGTGAAATCTGAACTGTCTGGGCAGATAGGGCTTTTGTTTCCAAGGGGCCCTCTGGGGAGGGTGGAAGGGGCCATGATGGCTGGGACATGAAAGATCTGATTCATGCTGTCTGGTCTTGAGGAAGGCCTTGGACTTCTCTCATCCTGAATGTCCTCATCTGTAAAATAGGGATGGTCGTCACCCTGTCTCACAAGGTTGTTGTGAGGATCAGATAAAATTAGATAGAAAAAGTCTTCATTCCTCACCAGGCTGTGCTCCTTTTTCTCTGAGTCCCTACATAGGTGCCCCTTTCCTCTCTTCCCATGCCCCCTACACCATTTCCTGTTACCTTCTGTCTTCTCCCATTGGAATAGGGAGGGAGGAGTGTTTTTCTTTCTTCTTGACCTTTGATTCCCAACCCTTAGCCTGGGACATCATCGTGCTGAAGAAATGGTAGTTGGTTTGGCTTGTTTACTTTGCCAACCTTAAGGCATTGTATCAGTAAATCAATACTTGTTGGTTTATTTTGCCCATCATTGGTCAAGGAGCCTGGGAAGCATGTGAAGATGGTAAGAAGCCCTAGTTTAGCCTCCTGCCCCAGACAACTGGGACTCTTCACACCCACCCAATACCAAAGCATCTCCTACTGATACACCTGCTCTGGATAGGGCCCTGGGCTTAGCACTGGACAGATGGTATCTCATTTGATCCACATAGCAACTCTGTGAAGCTTGTGTCATCCTTCACTCCATTATACAGTTGTGAAAGCTGAGGCAGATCAAGAGGAAGTGACTAGCATCCCACAACTATTAAGTGTCTTGAGTCTGGATTTGAACTTCCTCACTCCAGGCCCAGGTCTCTGTCCTATACAACATTAGCTGGCTTGGACTACTAGACATTAAAGGAATCCCACTGAGTCCATAAGGATTGGAAACATTTTCTCTGAGGGCGTGAGGAGAAGGACATCTTGAAATCTTTGAAGATAGTACCTATCGGGGCAAGTTAAAGCATCTTGTCTGCCAACTGGGTCATCTCATCCATTTCCCTAGCCTCTGGTATCAAGAGGAAGCTCAGCTCATCAAGTATGAAACACCTGCATGCTAGGGATAGAGAGACAAATCATTCTTGCCCTCATATGGCACAAGATAATAATACCAACTAGCATGTATTTAGACCTCTAAGTTCTACAAAGTGCTTTATGCAGATAATCTCATTTTATTCCTGGGAAGTTGGTACTATTGGCCTGCCCATTTTATTCATGAGAAAATTGAAACCTAGAGGAATTAAATGATTTGCCCAGGGTCCAGAACTTCCTATATTCTAACCTAATCCAAACCCAGCTTTTTAATAGATGAGCTAACTGAAATGCAGGGAAGAAACACTTATGTTTGGTAAGACAGAACAAAAAACTGGAGCAAAAAGATAATTTAGACTAATGAAAATCATGTTTTCATTCAGAGATATGTATGTTTGTGTGTGTGTGTGTGTGTGTGTATATACAAGCTAGGAGGCTCAGTGGATAGAGCACTGGCCTTGGAGTCAGGAGTACCTGAGTTCAAATGCGGACTCAGACACTTAATAATTGCCTAGCTGTGTGACCTTGGGCAAGCCACTTAACCCCATTGCCTTGCAAAAAAAAAAACCTTAAAAAAAGATACACACACACACACACACACACACACACACAAACTTGTCAAAAGAAGTTCAGGTAATCCTGTAAGATCTGGGAATCTTTATCAGATAAAAAATGTCTACTTAATTAAGATTTTGGAGAATATTTTGCTTTCACTGGACTTGGATATCTTGTTTCCCTCCATTCAGGGCTTCTGTAATCTCAGAAATTCCCAAATGGAGATGGAATATGGCAACCCTACCTTGGTGTTGGGCCATGCATCAACAGAGATTAAGTAAGAATTTTATCCAAGAGATGGAGATAAATCTGCCTCAGTGATCTGGGAATACTTCTGATTTAAACTCCATTGAAAACTTATAGGTTAGGATGATGGCAGGACTTGGGAAAAGGACTCTAAATCAGGGGTATGATTAATATCCAATGTGTTCAAATGGCAATGTGTCAGAATCTAGGGAACGAAGGGTTGAATCATCTTTAAAACAAGTGATTGCAGCAAAAGGATATTACATATGAAGGGTTTTTTTAAGGCATTAAAAAGTTACAAGATATATTGCATAAGATAATACTTTTAATTATTTTGTTTTGTTTAATCCATTTGTATACCACTATAAATGTATTTTGAATCTATTGTGGTCTTTCTATTCCCACTAACATCTTACTAATTCAAAACCTTATTAACTTTTTTACAGATAAGAGATGTTGTAAGAGCTTTCTGTCTTTGTGCTTTTACTTTGAGCTCAAAGCTATTTGTTTTTTAGAAAGATTTTATTTATTTTGAATTTTACATTTTCCCCCAATCCCCCTTCCCTCCCCCCATCCCCCACAGAAGGCAGTTTGTTAGTCTTAACATTGTTCCCATGGTATACAGTGATCCAAGTTGAATGTGATGAGAGAGAAATCATATCCTTAAGGAAGAAAAATAAAGTGTAAGAGGTAGCAAAATTACATAATACACAGACTTTTTTTTTAAATTAAAAGTAATAATCTTTGGTCTTTTTTCTAACTCCAGAATTCTTTTTCTGGAAACAGATGGTATTCTTCATCACAGAAACCCCCAAATTGTGCCTCATTGTTGCATCGATGGAATGAGCAAGTCCATTAAGGTTGACCATCACCCCCATGTTGCTGTTGGGGTGTACAATGTTTTTGTGGTTCTGCTCATCTCTCTCAGCATCAGTTTATGCAAATCTTTCCAGGTTTCACTGAATTACCATCTCTCCTGGTTTCTAATTGAACAATAGTGTTCCATGGCATACATAGACCACAGTTTGTTAAGCCATCCCCCAATTGAGGACATCCACTTAATTTCCAATTCTTTGCTACCACAAACATTAAAACCATTCTTAACCATGTTGACCAAGTAATCTTTTTAACACAGGAAGAAGGAAAGAGGGGAAGGAGGAGGAAGAGAAGGGAGAAGAGTGTATCTGATTAAGCCACTGTCCCAATCAAAAATGTTCCAGTGACTCATTGCCAAGCTCATTATGGCCTTTAAACTCTTCCATGATTCCCTTCCAGGCTCCATTGTGAGGCTTATTTTACAAACTACCTTCTTCCATTCAGTTTTAATCATCCTCCTTTCTCCCCAGTCTCATCCTGTGTGCTCATTGCACAATCTATACCCACATAATCTTTTGTAAAAATCTTGTGGTTCCTTCAAAGCTTATCTCAATTCTGACCTCTTCCTTGAGGTTTTCCCCTCTGTGGCCTGCCCTGCCTCCTGTCAGAAGTGACTTCCCTTAAAATTGAAACTTTTGTTTGATCTCTTCTATATAGATCTCTTATTCTAATTTTTTTTTTGAGGGGTGTCGGGTGGGGTAAAGTAGGACCCTGTATATTCATTGGTGTAAGTAACCTTTGGAGAGAAACCTCTTTCTTTCATGAAGATTGACTTCTGTTCTGCAGCTTTGGGTCTTAGAATGTGCTCGAGATTAAGAGGCTAAATGACCTGGCCAGAGTCACCCAACACACACACAAGCAGAAACTAAAGCCAGGTCTTAGCTCCAAGAATGGCTTTTCATTAGTATCCTCCATTGCCTCTGTCCTTCGAATTTACCTTGTATTCAGATTATTGGTCATCCATCTCATCTTCTTAACTGACTGGAAATTCTTGAGGACTGAATTCTATTGTTTTTCTTTTTTTTCATCCTTATCGTCTCGCACATTGTTGGTTTCTGTTGCTGCCAAAGTAATCTTAGTCACCTTGAATGTAGTAAATGTTTTTTGAATTGATCTTTCTCTCCTCTCTAGTCTTGTTTGAGCAATCAGTCCATGAGTATTTATCAAGTGCCAGGTACCTCTTAGGCTTTGAAGAGATTAAAATAGCTCCTGCTCTTATGGAGAAATGACATCCAGAGAGTCCAACTCACCCTGGGATGTTCTGTGCCTGTGTCTTATCTAGTGGTAAGGAGGTGATAGAAGGGAATCAGGAATTGGAATGTCAGAGGGCAGGGTAGGGAGCAGGGGCATCTGGGCATCTCCTCAGTAAGAAGTCCCCTACTTCCCTCAGGCCCAGATGAAGTCAGCTGGGGCCCCAGCAAGCTTGGGAATGGCTCTCACTGTTAGACTGTGTGTGTGTGTGTGTGTGCACGCATGCATGTGTGTGCACACACAGGTGTGTATGAGGGTATGCACATCGTCATTTCAAGTATTTTTAAACAGCTAAATATGTATTTAGTTTGCATGAATAATAGGTTAGCCATATGTTTTTTAATTTAATATTCTCATTTTGTACAACTAATGTTTTTTATACATTAATAAAATATTCTTGTTTAAAAGTAAACGAAATACCCCCTTCCCCCAAAAAATATAGACACGCTTGAGCAATAAAGTAAAGGGGAGAGAAAAAAATTAAAATAAAAAAAATAATAGTAATAATTGTAGCTATGGCCAGGTGGCGCAATGGATGGAGCACCAGCCCTGGAGCCAGGAGCACCGGAGCCCATGTCCGGCCCTGTACACCCAACAATCACCCAGCCGTGTGACATGCAAGCCACCCCAACCCCACTGCCCTGCAAAAACCAAAAAAGAAAAAAAAAGGACCCAAAATAAAATAAAATAGTAATAATAGTAGGGGTGGCTGGGTGGTGGACAGAGCATTGGCCCTTGAGCCAGGAGCACCCGGGTCCAAATCTGGCCTCAGACACCCGACGATCACCCTGCTATGTGGCCCCAGGCAGGCCACCCAGCCCCACTTGCCCTGCACCCCCCCAAAAATAATAATAATAAAAAATGTGCTTGAATCTTTGTTGAAACACCAACAACTCTGTCATGGGTGGATCACATTCTTTATGGTAAGTCCATGGCAAAAGTTACTTCCATATTTTTCCACTGTTGCCATTGCTGATCGCAACTCCCTCCTTTCTTATTTCTCCACTACCATGTACTTTATTTTCTCTCTCCTTTCACTCTGACTCTGCTGTAGGGTAGCTGAGTGGCGCAGCAGACAGATCCCTGGTCCTGGGGCAAAGAGGCCCTGAGCCCCCATACTACCCCTTAGGCCCAGAATCTACCTGGCCCTATGGTCCCGGACAGGCCTTCCAATCGCAGCCCCTTGCAAGAAGTAAAAAAGAAAATGTGATATATCTGACCACTGTCCCCCCATGGTCCATCCTCTCCTCCTTTATTCACATCCCCACCCCTTCCCCCTGCCCCACCTCCTTCTTACTCCAGATGTCTATACCCCATTGAGTATATTTGCTGTTTCCTCTCCTAGCCACCTCTGATGAGAGCAAAGTTTCCTTCATTCCCCCTTGCCTCCCCCCTTCCATATCATTGCAATAGCTCATTGTAATAAAGAAAAATCTTATTATATGAAATATCTTGGCCTATTCCCCCTCTCCTTTTTCTTTCTCCTATTACATTTCCCTTTTTCCTATTGATTCCATTTTTACCCCATATTTTATCTTCAAATTCAGCTTTCTCCTGTGCTTCAACTATAAAAGCTCTCTCTACCTGCTCTATTAACTGAGAAGGTTCATATGAGTCTTATCAGTGTCATTTTTCTATGCAGGAATACATGCAGTTCGTCAAGTCCCTCATATTTCCCCACCTCTCCTCCAATCTCCATGCTTCACCTGAGTCCTGTATCTGAAGATGAAACCTTCTGTTCAGTTCTGGCCATTCCAACAGGAATGTTTGAAGTTCCCCTGGTTCATTGAAAGTCCATCTTTTTCCCTGGAAGAGGATGTTCAGCCTTGCTGGGTAGTTGATTCTTGGCTGCATTCTAAGCTCTTTTGCCTTCTGGTATATTATATTCCAAGCCCTTCCAGTGTAGTTGCTGCTAAGTCCTGTGTGATCCTGATTGCAGCTCCACGATATTTGAACTGTGTCCTTCGGGCTGTTTGTAATATTTTCTCTTTGACTTGGGAGTTCTGGAATTTGGCTATAATATTCCTGGGAGTTGCTTTTTGGGGATCTCTCTCTCGGGGGGATCGGTGGATTTTCTCCATTTCTATTTTGCCCTCTGCTTCTAGAATATCAGGACAATTTTCCTGTAGTAATTCTTTGAAAACGATGTCAAGGCTCTTTTCCTGATCATGACTTTCAGGCATTCCAATAATTTTTAAATTATCTTTCCTAAGTCTGTTTTCCATATCAGTTGTTTTTTCAATTGAGATGTTTCACATTTTCTTCTAATTTTTCCCTTTTTTGGTTTTGAAGTATTGAGTCCTGGTTTCTCATAAATTCATCAGTCTCCCTGAGTTCTATTCTTTGTCTGAAGGATTTGTTCTCCTCAGAGAGTTTTCTTATCATCTTTTTCCATCTGGCCAATTTTGCTTTTTAAAGCATTCTTCTCCTCCATAACTTTTTGAACTGTTTTATCCATTTGACTTAAGCTGGTTTTTAGCATGCTATTTTCTTCAGCATTTTTTTGGATTTCCTTGACTAGGCTGCGGACTTCATTTTCATGTTTTTCCTGCATCTCTCTCCTTTCTCTTCCCAGTTTTTCTTTTCCCAGTTTTTCTTCTTACTCCCTCACTTGATTTTCAAAGTCTTTTTTGAGCTCTGTCATAGCCTGAGCCCAATTTCTGTTTTTCTTGGAGTCTTTAGATGCAGGAGCTTGTGCTTCCTCATCTTCACATTGAGTATTTTGATCCTTCTTGGGCTCATTTGCAAAATATTTCTCAATGGTGTTCCTCTTGTTTCTCTGCTTGCTCATTTTCCCAGCCTGGGCCTGGTTTGGGGGTGCTTCCTGAGCTTTTGGGACACTCCCACAAGGGTCTCAGTGTGTGAGGTTCTGTCCTCCCTCCTGGTCTGTGAATGACCATAAGCTCCCCCCCCCCCCCACCACAGGGCTGAGGTGGGGGGGGCCCTGCTGTTCTATGGCGGGGCCTAGACTGGGATCAGGATCTGAATGTGGTCAGAGCCCCAGAGTCCTGTTCCAGGGGCAGAGGACAGAGCTCCACAGTCTCTCTTCACTCCCTTCCCTCAGCTCAATATGTTCATGTCCTGGGGGCTCCTGCTTGGTCTCTGCCTGCTTCTGTTTCCTGGAACTAGGCTGCCCTGGCTGTGCTGCTTGCTGTGTGCCCTGAGGGCTGGGCTCCATGTGCTCGCTCTGGCAGAGGTCCCCTCAATTTTTGCCTGGTGCTCCCCGGGGTGTAGCTCAGGAAACTTCCCTGCTGCTGCGGGGAGCTGCAGCTCCTAGCGCCCTGGGGCTGCCTCCGGGAGACTGAAGTTCTTTCTTAGCCACATATTTTTAAGGTCATTTAAGGTATATTTTATAATGTTTTCCTAGCACTTAAAATTGTAAAGATCTCTTTCTCTCCCTTCTCTTTTTCCCTCTTCTCCCCTCTCTCCCCCTTCCCCCCTCTCATTCTCTTTGTGTGTGTATAATATATTACATAATATATATGGATATATATTATATGTAAAATATAAAAACAAATAAATGAAGATTTGCCAGGGTACACACACACACACACACACACACACACACACACACACACACACACACCTTCTGAATTATAGCTGGCTTCTGATGTAAAGTATCACTTCCCAAAGGAGGTGATGCCATGACAGGGATTTGAATGATGAGTGGCTATGCTAAGTCGCCACCTCTCTTTCTCCTCAAAGCCATCAGGGTCCAGTGACCAGATATGGATCAGGACAATTGGAGATGGCCCTGGATGTGAGGCAGTCAGGGTTAAATGACTCACCCAAGGTCCCACAGCTAGTAAGAGTCAAATGTCTGAGGCCGGATTTGAACTCAGGTTCTTTTGACTCCAGGGTCTTTGTTTTATCCACTGCATTACCTAGCTACCTGTTGTAAAGTATGTATATTTGGTTACATACACAGTCTGTCTTACCAAAGATAAATCTCTTAATGTCAGAATTGTGTTCTGTATATGACTTGTTTAGAAATAATATTAAAAAGCAGACAAATAAATGATTTGAGGGAAGGAGCAGGTGCTTTTCAAAAGTATGTTGCTTTGTCACATTTTATATGGTAATCAATAATACATATGAAATACCGACATTTTGTTCATGAACATTGTCTTTATGCCTCTGTATGTGTATCATTCTACATTAAAAGCAATTTTCATATTACCTTAAAGAATACCAAATGGTATAATTAGAAATTATAGTCATAATAGTATTGCTACACTTTTTTGAGGACATGAAAAAATGGAACTGTGGCTTATTAAGAATATTTCTTTTTAATGAAAAGTTATTAATAGATACTAATTTCCTTTTCATAATGTCAGAGAATCACTAAAGAATTCATGACATTCTTTTGAAAATACAAGTCCAGGGGTGGCTAGGTGGTGCAGTGGATAAGGCACGGCCCTGGAGTCAGGAGTACTTGGGTTCAAATCTGGTCTCAGACAATTAATAATTACCTAGCTGTGTGGCCTTGGGCAAGCCACTTAACCCCATTGCCTTGCAAAAAAACCTAAAAAAAAAAATACAAGCCCAGGTGTGACTCATTTAGTCCAGTAGATGCTACATAAATCCAAACATGTTTTAAATATAATTTAAAAAAAAACAGGTTTGTATCTATCTATATTTTTGTCCAAATTCTCTTCCTTCCTCACTCATGGAGAAAGCAAGAAATGTGAAATCCATTCTATACTTGAAATTATAGAAAACACATTGCTATGCTAGCCATGCTGCCAAAAGTAAATAAAAGATAATTAAATAAATAAATGGATGCATGGATGGATGGATGTTATCAATGGCTCATAATTTCTTAGTTCAGAATGATTAAAATGACTGTTCTTAAGATATCTTAATAAAAGGACCATCTCTCTCAAGGGAAGAGGGTTGCTGAATCATGGCAAGACTGGTCTTACATGCAGTTTGGAAAGCTTGTTCCTCCCCCTTTAGTGCCAGTCATTGACTGGGGTCACAATCTAACTGATACAGTCACCTCCATACATTTTTTTCCCTGCCTTTCTCACTATACTAATGAGCACAGAGGAGGAATAGTAGCCTTCTTGAATAGGTGCAAAGGACAATAACACTGACCCTCATTCAACCCCTGACAAGGTGCAAAGTGATTCATTTAATCACCTTTCCTTTTGTCTCACTCTCTTCTTCTTTTAAAAGGTTGGCATCTTTTGAGTTTCTTCAAAGACCAGTCATTCTAGCTTTTGTAATGTAATACCTTCACAGACATCTGTGAGGTTCTGGCAATATCCTCTCAAACTTGTGGAAACAAAACACTTGATTCTTTCTCACAGATAATAAATCAAGAAAAATAGTGAAAGTGAAGAAAAGTTCGTTCTACATTTAGGGCCCATCAGTTTTCTATCAGCGAGTGGATGGCATCAAGTCCCTAAAAATTACCTTAGGTCATTGTGTTGCTGAGAATAGCTAAATCATTCACACTTGATCATCATACAATGTGGCTGTTACTTTGTACAGTGCTTTCCTGGTTCTGTTTACTTCATTTTGAATCCATTCATGTAAATATTTCCAGGTTTTTTGAAACCATCTTGCTTGTCATTTCTTTTTTTTTTTCTTTTTTTTTGAAAGGAAGTGAATGGGGTTAAGTGACTTGCCCAAGATACAGCTAGGTAATTATTTAAGTGTCTGATGTCATATTTGAACTCAGGTACTTCTGACTCCAGGGCCAGTGCTCTATCCACTGTGCCACTTAGCTGCCCCCCGCTTGTCATTTCTTAAAGTACAGTAGTATTCCATCACAATCATATACTACAATTTGTTCAGCTATTCCCCAATTGATGGGCATCCCCTCACTTTCCAGTTCTTTGCTAATAAACTTATCCTTTTTAAAGGGCTACTGGGATGAATCTTTGTATAAATGGAGTATTCTCATACATTTTATTGATTTCATAAGTTTATTTTTTTGATATTGAATTTTTTTTAGCTAGAGTTATAAGCTATTTGGATCCTTCCCTCTTTCTCCCTTTTCTATCTTCCTTCCTCCTCATCTTTACCCTTTTCTGTATTTATCTGTCACAACCACTTCAAGAGGGGCCCCAGCCGTGGTTCTCTCTCTCCTCTCCCTATCCCATGCTTCTCTTCACTCACTTGATGACTTTTTTTGAATCTTTCCTCTTTGCCAGCTGCATTGCCTCCATATGAGTATTCTTTTCCTTATTAGTTCTTCAGCTTCTTTTATGTGTTGTCTTTTCCCATATGAGGATGCTGACTTAGCATGCACTTATTGCTTTAAGATTTGCAAAACATTTTACAAATATTACCTCACTTCATCTTCAAAACAACTCTGAGAGGTAGGTGCTGTTACTGATCCCCTCTTACAAACTAGGCATCTTAGGTTAGAGGGGCTCAGAGACTTACCCAGGGTGATACAACCTGTGTTTAAGGTAGGACTTGAATTCACATCTTCCAATTCTAGTACTAAAGGTTTAGCCATTGTGACACCATTTACCTGCATGTAAGCTCCTGATAAATAGTAGAGACTATCTCATTTTGTTATTCTCTTGGTTCATAGTCAGCACTTAATAAATGCTTTATTTGTCTCTCTATTTGAATAGGGGCTCTTTAACCCTAGGATTTCATTGGAGTATGCATCTCCTGTGTGGAAATTTCCATCATTGCAAGACTTACAGCTTCTCTGTACTTTCTAACCCTGCCTGAGGTCCAGTGACATTCCCATGGGCACACAGCTAGCATATGTCAGAGACAGGACTTGAACTCAGTGCTTCCTCATTCCAACACTACATTTTGTTGACACAATACTGCCTCAAAACTTTCAAAAAATAGATCTTGATCTCATTCTCATGCAATTTTTGATGCAATGATTATAACTTTTTTCTTAACACTCACAAAGGATTTTGAAATCAGTGTAGTATTGGATTTTGAGTTAGAGGACCTGTGTTTTAATCTTGAGCAAGTCACTTATTTTCTCTGTGGCTCAGTTACCTCATTTCTAAAATGAGGAAATTGGATTAGATGGCTTAGATTTGTGACTTTTATCACTGATAAAAAAAAAAACTACAGTGCAACTCAGTTTTGCATTAGTCACCTAATACAACTGTTTGGTGATAATTAGCAGAAGATTGCATCTTGCCTGCATTACCCTTATTTGTACTCATTGTCCTCCATATCTGGAATAGATTCCATCTAGACTCCTACTAGACTCTTCCTCTTTTTCCCCCCAGGGCACAGTTCAGGTCACCTCCTTTGACCATCTTCTTTCTTTCTCCCCTGGTAAGAAATGATTTTTACTTTCACCTTGATTTTCTGTTTTGACCTCCTCTATGAATGCATTTCTTACAAACCCTCCCTGCTAGATTGAGGGCAAAATCTTTATCTCTTAGGCCTTCTGCTCCTCACCTCCCCATCTTTGTTATCTATCTAAGAATTTGTTAAATTTGTTAAATAGATTAATAGGGACTAAACAGGAGCTGCTTTGGTGCAGTGGGAGCAATACCAGATTTGGAGTCTGTTTAAAATATCATTTCTAATACTCAGCTTTGTGCTACTGGCCAAGGTACTTGTCTTCAGTTTTATCATCTTTAAAATGGGAATTATATGAGTAATAATTACCTATCCCACAGGGCTATTTTGAGGAAAGAGCTTTTAAACTTGAAAACAGCATTTTATAATTGTGAGTTATCATCTTCAGACTTTGTGTGTGTGTGTGTGTGTGTGTGTGTGTGTGTGTGTGTGTGTATACCTTTGATTAAGGTTAGATTAGGTGAAGATGAAGGTATTTGGCTCTATAGATTATAGTACTACTAAATTGACTCCTGTGGTTTCATGCTTTCTGTTTTTCAACTTCCTTTTGATGAAGTGACAAGTGATTTTTTTTAAAAGTATTTATAGTATTTAATAATGAAGATTTCTACACCAGTTATTTATCTAGACTTGGAATTTATATATACAAAGGCCGTTTCCATGTTATTTTTCTTGGTGAAAATAGCTAACCTCCATTTAGCACTACTAGTAAGAGTATCCCCTTATACTGATATCCTATAATTATGAAATAAATCTATTTCATCAAAGTGGGCAATGCATTTCTGTAAATGAAATTCTGCTTTCCTTTTGTTATATGAAATTACAGCTTAATTTTTTTTTTAAAGATTGTTCTCCCTGTGTTATGCAGGCTAGACATGCAGGGTCCACTCACAGTCCTATGCCCTTTGATTGGCCCGAAAGCTTTGATCCACTGTTTCCAAGTTGGGTGGGTTTGTTCCTCCTTAGGTACTGGACGGTTTTCCCCCTGTTCCCAGAGGCTTACTCCATTAATTCCAACTTTGTACCAATAACTGATCTCTTTAGCCCTAAACTTAGAACTCCTGAGCAGGCAGAGAGGAGTTTCTTCAAGGGGGAAAAAATTTTCAATATGTTGAATTGATAATTTAAACATTTATTAAATACCTGTGTCAGTCAATAAAATGTATGTGTATGTGTATGTTTTTGTGTGTGTGTGTGTGTGTGTGTGTGTGTGTGTGTGTGTAAACAAGTTTCTGTTCCCTGATAGGCATTTTGAGAATGCAAAGAAAGAAGAAGACAGCTTTTGATCTCCAGGAGTTCACTGTTAAATGGAGGAGACAACATACAAATATCTATGTATAAACAAGACCTATATAGAATTAAAAGGAGATAATCACCAGAAGGAAGGAACTGGAATTAAGGGAGAATCAGGAAAGGCTTCCTGTGGAAAGTGGGGTTTGTGTGGGGACTTGAAGGAATTCAGAAAGTGGGAGTGAGGAAGGAATGAATTTCAGGCATGGGCAACAGCCAATGAGAATGCCCATAGATGTTGTGTCTCTTGAAGAAAAGCAAGAAGTGTGGTATCATTGAATCTCAGGGTATGTAGAAAGGAAGGGTATAAGATGTAAGAAAATGGAGAAGATGGAGGTGAGGGTTTTAAATGCAAAATAAGACTTTATATTTAATCCCAGAGATGCACTTAAATTTGCATGTGTATGATGTGTTTAGGAATAACTCTTTGACAGTTGATTGGAGAATGAATGGAGAGGGCAGAAATTTGTGACAAGGTGACCACCCAGCAGGCTGTTATAGGAAGATAATGAAGACCTGGATACAGTTGTGTCATTGGAGAGGAGAGAAGGAGGGAGATGGGAAGAATGCAGGGTTTGTTGGAGGGAAAGATGTTTCCTGGATATCTGATTTGAGAGGTCCAATAAGGAGGGATAGAAATTACTGAGACTGGAGGCTAGCAAAAAGGGTAGGTCTGGGTAGGTAGATCAGAGAATCCTCTACATAACTAATTGAATCTATGGGAGCTGATCAGATCACAATTAGCATAGGAGAAGTGAAGAGGGTCTAGAACCAAACCCTGTTGGGATGCTCATAGTTTGAGGGAATGGCCTGGATCAAGATCCAGCAAAGGAGACTGAGAAGAAGCAGTGAGGTAGGAGAAGGCAGGGACCCAAAAACATAGTGAGAAAAGAATATTAAGTAAGAGACAGTGATTAACAATGTCCAAAGGACAGAGGTTAGAAAGAATGAGAACTGAGCAAGGATTTGGCAGTAAAGAGGTCATTGGTAGCTTTCGCTGGAATGATGAGGTTAAAACCAAATTGCAGAATTGAGAGTAAAAGGCAAGAAAGTTGAGGATCCACCTGAGTGTCTATATATAAGGGACTGTCCAAGATGCTAATGGAGATACAGTGGGGGGCATATATATCTTGATTTTGCTGATTTTATTTTGAAAAAAGTAAACTTTTATCTTGCAAATATTTGTGATAAAAATGTAGTTTCAGAATGATTTGAGAAAGGCAGTGTGACTTTGTGCTATAAAGCCTCAGCCAAAAACCATGGTTTAAGTTCCAGCATATCCCGACTTGGTTGTCTATTGGGAAATCCCTTAACCTTTCGAAGTTCTAGGTGGCCCCGAAGACTCAGAACCATAGAGAAGGGGGTTTACTCCCCCGGATATTCTCCATATCATGAAATCCCAGGTTCAGACCCAGTTTCTGTACCTATCTAATAATTCTCATTCTTTTAGCTTTCTGACTTCTTTGAAGTCAGAACCATGGATGATAATGATGATGATGATGATGATGATGATGATGATAATGGTGATAATAATAATAATAATAATAATAATAATAATAATAATAATAATAAAGGAGAGCTGTGAATGTGTGAAGCTGGCAGGGAGACCCATCCAGGCTCAGGGCAGGACCCGTTCCTCCCAAAGAACCTCTCCATTAGGAGAGTGGTGGATTGTAGATGGGCCCAGGCTTCTCTGCTGGTCCCCTGGCCAGTCCAGGATACAGCCTCCTAGGCTGGCACTTGCAAGGTCTAACATTCTCCTCCTCTGCTGTAAATCACTTTCTCTTTCCTTTCTACTTTTCAGTAAAATAGAACTTTTGGTAAAGTACCATTGGGATCTGCTCTGAGATTCCAGTGTGAAAACCCTGCTGGGGTTCGTCCAGGCATGGGCAGTCCTGCTGCCAGGGGCAAGGCTGGCATGGTGCCTGGGGTGGCCCCTTGGAAGGCAGCAGAGGAGTTTTGTTGACACATCTTACAGTTTCAGCAGATTTCTGTTCTACATGATACAAAGCAATGCAATTGACTGTTGCTGTTTTCAGTTCATACAGCTAAAACTTTTTTTCATCCTTGTATCATTCCTCTTCTCCCTTCCCTATAAACTTGATCCTTTGTGTGCCCCCTGTGTCCCGTTCCCTGCAGCGACCCCTGCTGGCTGTGGTGGAGATCTGTTTGCTGTGCATTTCCTAATCATGAGAACCAGAGGCATCTAAAGAGACCCTGGCAACTGACCACTTGCTTTCATCAGGAATAGGGGCATTTTGTCTGAATTCCTTGCCCTCAGGTAATATTCCCCTTTCCAAATGATTTTTTAAAAAAATTTAAAGGAGAGAAATGCTGATGATCGTTATTCCCAACTTTTGGGGGCAATGTCTTTCTTTGAGATAGTAGTTGATATATAGGTTAGAGTCATATTTACTTTCCTTAATATGTAGGCTTGTGTTCTCTGTGTTCATGGTGGGAATGCTTTTGGGGGGGTTTCTTATACAAAGAAACCTAAAAGATTTTTGGCCTTCTCTTCTGGGCTGTGTAAATCACAAAATGATGCCCTGGTCAACTGTTTGCTAGGAGTCTATGAAGTTGTCACAGTGGTTAAGTGAAGGCTTCCTTAGCAGCCTTTAGGTGTAAAGTGTAAAAGGGCCCTTAATATCTCAAAAACTTTATTCTATTTTTTTCATTTATCACTAAAGACTTAGAGCTTTGATATTCATGTGTTCAGTACAAACCACAGCTGCATGAAAGTAACTGAAATGACTCTCATAGAAAACTGTGAACCTCCCTATGCCAAGTTATAAAGGAAAAAATGGGACCGGTTATTAAGGAAAAGCTGAAATTTAGGTCAGTCACTTGGTGATGATGCTACTTTATTGTTCCCCCCAAAATGCTAGATCCATGAATGACATTTTTTTTTTCCCCTGGGAGAGGCAAGATAGGAGGAGTAAGTTGATGTTTTTGGGACTGAACATCATTTAACTGTAGGTGTAAGATACACAGCCTATTTTTTTCTGTACTGGAATATATCTTAATTTTCCAGTGACCTTGGGACTGTGGGCTTTGATGACCTAAGTGGCTTAGGAAGAGTCTGACTCTAACCAAACATTCTGTACTTAGTAGGTACTTAGCAAAGGTTTATTGAATTGAACAGAGGACTCACTGGGGCCATGTCATGATTCTTGGGATGGGGAACCCTTTGGAGGCCAGCTGCATTTCAGGATGGGAGGGTGGTTGCTCTGGGTTCATTTATTAAGTGCCCAGTGTGTACTTTGCATTAGGGATAGAAATACAAATGTAAGCAGTCTTTGCTTTCCAGGAACTTATATTGACCTAGATCTAAGTACTAAGGGTGGGCCCTTTGGTTTGACCTGGGACTCCTGTGTATACGTGGGATTGACCTGGGGCCCTTATCTCTAAAACTGGTCATTGCAGGGAAATTCTGCTTTAGCTTTGTTTAGATTATTGAATAGGAGACAGTAACTCTCTAGAGCCTTTCCCATAATTAGGTATATTGGGTTCTCTTGCCCCTCACTCCTGCATGCTTTATTTTGTGATTGTGTAACTTATCTATAAACTGTAGAACTGGAAAGGACAGACATATTTTATAAAGAAGGAGAATTAAGTCTGTGGAGGATTGATGACTTCCCCAAGGTCATGCAGATAATTAGTATTAGAACTAGCACTCTTCTAAATCCCAGCCCAGCTCTTTCCATTATAATACACTAGGAACCAAGCAACAGATTAGGGTTCAACTCACAGAGAGAGAGAGAGAGAGAGAGAGAGAGAATGAATGTGTGTGTGTATGTTCTCATTTAGGTTGTGTGGTGGTGGGGATGGTGTCTTCAGTTGGGAGTCAGGGAAACTGGGGTTACAGGATCACAGAGTCTGATATTTGGAAGAGACCTCAGGAAGTACCTGCTCTACTCAAGCCTGCAGAGAATCCCCATTATAGTGCCCAGAGATCTCAAAGAGGAAAACTCCCTGCCTCTCAAGGAAGCCCATTACACTTTGGGGCCACTTTGTGAAGAAGGCTTTTCTGACCTCAGGCCTCAGTTGTCCTCTTTTTGGCTTTTCTCTGGGTCCTTCTGATGCTGCCCTGTGAGAATAATAAAATATGTTTGATCCTTCTTCAGGGGACTGCCCTCTGTGTACTTGAAGGAGCCGTCATATGTTTCTTCAGCTTCCCTTTTTTTTATGCTCAACTGGCACAGTTTCTTTAACTAGTTGGAGTTTTAACTTGACTTCTTGCTTCCTTTGTGACTTTGTGCAAGTCACCTTCCCTTTCTGTACTTGTCTCCTCATTTTTAAAATGAAGGGCAGTTGGTGGCTCAGTGGATAGAATCCTGAACCTCCGGTCAGGGAGTCTGGAGTTCAAATCCAGCCTTTAAATGCTTCATAGCTGTGTGGTCTTTGGCAAGTCACTTAACTTCAGATTACCTGACAAAATGAATCTACTGGAGAAGGAAATATCAAACTAATCCAGTATCCTTGCTAAGTCCCTAAATGGGTTGTTAAAAGTCAGGTATTACTACAACTCCCACAGATTCAATTTTGAATGTCTCAAAATGGGTGACTAAAGTCAGTAAAACCTCTTCCAAATCTAAAGCATAGGAGTTGATAGAGATGATCACAAAAGCATTTCCATTACCAATAGATATAAATATATCTCATATATTGCTAAATCAGTATTGGCCATGACAGTAACAATGATAGATTTTAAACAACTTCGATCCCAATAAGGGATTTCTCTTCTTTCTTATATTTATTTTTTATATTTCCTCTTTTTATAATTTACATTTTTTACACATTTACTAAAATTGTGTTGTTATTAGAGCAAACATAATCCTCCCACAAAAATAAAACCTCACGAGAAATAAAGTGAAAGAAAGAAAAAAATGTACTTCAGTCTGTCTTCCACTACCATCGGCTCTGTCTCTGGGGTGAATTGCATTCTTTATCTTAAGTCCATCGGAGAAATTGCTTCCATATTTTTCCACAGTTGATGTTGCTGATTAGAATTCCCTCCATGGCTAGGGTGGTGCAGTGGATAGAGCACCAGCCCCAGAGTCAGGAGTACCTGAGTTTAAATCCAGCCTCAGACACTTAATAATTACCTAGCTGTGTGGTCTTGGGCAAGCCACTTAACCCCATTGCCTTGCCAAAAAAACCCAAAACCCTAAAAAAAAAAAAAAAGAATTCCCTCCATCCATTTCTCCCCACTACCAATTATTATATTTTCTCTCTCCTTTCACTCTGTCCATATTCAAAAGTTTGCTGTGGGACAGCTGAGTGGCACAGTGGACAGAGCACTGGTCCTGGGAGGGGTCCCAAGCCTACATCCCACCCCAGAGACCCATCACCCACCCAGCCTTGTGTCCCAGACAGGCCATCCAATCCCACCACTTTGCAAAAAGTAAAAAAGAAAATGTATTGTATCTGACTGCCCTCTCTCATGACCTACCTTCTCCTCTATCCCCTATCCCCCCTCCCTTCCCCCTGTTCCCTTTCTCCCATTTCCTCTTTTTCTAGATTTTTATGCCCTATTAAATATACATATATGTGTCTGTGTGTGTGTTTCCTCTGTGAGCCATTTCCAATGAGAATGAAGGCTCCCTCAATCCCCCTCACCTTCCCCCGCCTTCCATACCATTGTAAAAGCTATTTCTTGACTCTTTTACATGAAATATCTTAATTTAATTCTACCCCTCCTTTCCTTTCTCCCAGTACATTTCTTTTTCATTCATTGATTCCTTTTTAAAAATATATTATACCTTCAAATTCAGCTCTTTCTTGTGTCTCAACTATAAAAGCTCCTTCTAACTGCACTAATAAATGAAAAGGTTCATATGAGTATTATCTGTATCATCTTTCCATGCAGGAATACATGCAGTTCATCATCATTAAATCCCTCATAATTTACTCTTCTTGTCCACTCTCTCTCTGCTTCATCTGAGCCCTGTACTTGAAGATCAAGCTTTCTGTTCAGCTCTGGTTGTTTCAAGAACATTTGAAATTCCCCCATTTCGTTGAAAGTTCATCTGGAAGAAGATGTTCAGTTTTGCTGTGTAGTTGATTCTTGGTTGTTTTCCAAGCTCTTTTGCCTTCCAGAATATTATATTCCAAGCCTTACAAGCCCTTAATATGGATGCTGCTAAGTCCTGGGTATCCTGACTTGCAGCTCCACGATATTTGATTTTTTTTTTTTTTTTTTTTTTGTTCTGGCTTCTTGTAATATTTTCTCTTTGACTTGGGAGTTCTGGAACTTGGCTATAATATTCCTGGGGGTTATTTTTTTTTTTCTGAATCGCTTTCAGTAGGAGATTGGTGGATTCTCTCAGTTTCTATTTTGCCCTCTGCTTCTAGGATACCAGGACAATTTTCCTGTAGAAATTCTTTAAAAATGAAATCAAGACTCTTTTCCTGATCATGACTTTCAGGTAGCCCAATAATTTTTAAATTGTCTCTTCTGGATCTGTTTTCCAGATCCCTTGAATTTTCAATGAAATATTTCACATTTTCTTCTTGTTTTTCATTCTTTTGTTATTGTTTATTATGTCTTGATTCCTTGCAAAGTCATCAGCTTCCTTTCGCTCCATTCTACATTTGAAGGATTTTTTTTTCTTAAGAGAGCTTTTTCATCTCCTTTTACATCTGGCCAATTCTGCTTTTTAAGGTATTTTTCTCCTCATTAATTTTTTGAACTGTTTTTTTTTCCATTTGACTTAAACTAGTTTTTTGTATGTCATTTTTCTTCAGCATTTTTTGGATCTCCTTGACTAGGCTGTTGACTTGGTTTTCATCTTTTTCCTGTATTTCCCTTATTTCTTTTCCCATTTTTTTTCCTCTACCTCCCTTATTTGATTCTCAAAATCTTTCTTAAGCTCTGAAATAGCCTGAGACCAACTTGTATATTTCTTGGAGGATTTAGATGCAGAAGCTGGAACTTTCTCATCTTCTGAGTATGAGTATTGGTCCTCCCATGGGACCAAAGTAATTGTCTATGGTCAGGTTCCTTTTTTTTCCATTTATCCATTTCCCCAGCCTGAGCTTCCCAAACTTTTGAGTATTCATAGGACACCCTGCAAGGACCTCAGTTCCTACTCCTGTCTGTGCTCTGGTCTATGGATGACCATAAGCAATCCCCTCTGCCTTGGGGAGGGTACCTGCTCTATGGCAATAGGGGCCTCCCAGACTGCCACCAGGGTCTGAATATAGACAAAGCACAAGAGTCCTTCCCCAGGGCCAGAGGAGACCTTGACCGTCTCCCCCCACCCCCTTACCTTCTGTGGACTCAGCATTCTGGGAGCAGCTTCTGGGTGGCTCCTGCTGTGCGGCTTTGTGGTCCTGCTTCCCTTTCCTGGGATCTGGGCTGCACTGAGAGCCACAGCTGTGCTGATGGCCACGGCTGCACTGAGGGCCATGCTGGTTCCTACTCACTCTGGCAGAGCTTTTTCTGTTGGTCTTGGTGTTCCCTGGGTTGCTAGGTAAGGAAACTGCCTCTGCTGCCGAGAGCTGGTGCTACCTGGGACCCGGGCGCCCATGCACCCAGTTGGCTATTCCCAGAAGACTGGAGCTCTTTCAACTCCAGCACTATAATCCTGGCTGTGCTGCCACCCCCTCCTCCCCCATGGAACAGAGCTTTCCCACTATTTTCCAGTTTACCTTGGGCTGGAGAATTGCCTCACTGGATCTTTCTGTGTGTTCTGTCTCTTGAAAATTTAATTAGAGCCATAATTTTAAGGTTTTTGGAATATTTTTGAGAGAGCTCCTAGGCAAGGCTGTTCTCATGCTGCCATCTTGGCTCTGCCCCTTGATTTCTTCTTTTAAAAACATTTTGTTATTTTTTTTCAATCACATGCAAAGATAGTTTTCTACATTCATCCTTTTGCAAGCTCTTCAATTCTACATGTTTCTACCCTTCCCTTCCCCATGGCAGTGGGAATTTCATCTCATTTCTTTTGACTACAAATCTAGTTTTCTTTTTCCTGTGTAATTCTCTTAAGTAAAATGTAAGGGATCCTTGAAAAAACTTATCTTTTTTCCCCCCAGTATTTCTCTTCCCCCACCCTAAATGATTTCAAGGTGACGGTGTTCCCCCTGATCCTTTGTCCTTGATTTTATGTTGTACTTCCCAACTATTTCACAAAATAGGCTTTAATAACTTTGTTTGGATGAGTTTGTGATCTCACTGATCTGGATACTTGTTCCAGATTGCGTATGTCTACCTATCCACATCTCTTCATCCTATGTGACACCTATCCATGATGAGGAGGAGTGGTCATCCTTATTCTCTCTGGATGTTCTTGTAGGTATGTGGACATGTTAAAACATGCAGATTGTGACTGTCCATCAATTATCCCTTGGTGCCAATACATGACCTGACCCACCTATTTCATTAATGTAATCTGTAGACATTTCAGTCCTTTCATACCCCCCCCTCCCCAACCTTTTGAATGACCTGCTCCTTCAGTGCTTTGGAAACTCTGCAGCCATTGAATATTACTTGAAGAATATTGATAGACTGGCCTTTTGCTAGAGATCATTAAAGGTATTTTCCCATTTTTCTTAAAGCTCTTCTTTGGATTCTGTTATAAATATTTGAAATTATCTCTGTTGCATCTTTTAAAAGAAATCTTACAGAGGAAAGGAGTGGAAGGTTATCAAAAATATCACTTCCTTAATAAAGTAAGAGACAATAAGGGGGAAAAACAGATTTACAAAATTTGAAATATGCATTGAGATAACTTCCTAGAAGAGAGCCTTTATATATTTTCTTCTAAAAATTAAATGATTTTTTATAATAATATTTAAAAATCTCCTAAGCACATGTATAATGTATTCTCTGCACTGTTCATTGAATTGTATGACTTTAAAGATGAGATCTACTATAGAATATCATTTGCAAGTCTGCCTGTTCCCTGTTCATCCCTTTCTTAAGGATACTCTCAGTTGCTTATTCTCTTATTAAGATTATGGATAGAAAAGTAGGCATGTGGGTCAAGTAGTTCTTGATATTCTCAATTGCCTTTTCTTCTTCCTGTAATAAGAGATTATTTTCAAGCAGTTGGTATCCTTTTCTGTCTTGTGTCTAGAGAATTGACTTTTCATCTTCTTCTCTCTATGCCGGGTCTAGTAGAAGCAGAAATCTGAGAAATCACAAAAGATAAAACTTAGGAAGGTGCTGAACTAAAACATGCATAGAAAGAGGAAGGCCATGTTGGAGGCAAGTATAGGGGCAAGCATAATTAATTGTTCCCTATGTGTTAGCTCACCTGTTATTGACTGACAAAAAGCACTTACTATAAAAATCAATCACAGATATTTTCCTTTTTTTTTCCAGTTCTTGAGATGATATAGTTTAATTGAATTTGTTCTAAGCATTTTACAAATCTGTTTTTTTCCTTCAATACTTATTACTGTTTTATAGGTTGATAATTGCTCATAATCTGCTACCCTTTTGATCTGTAAGATTCTTCACATGAGCAAATTCTTGCCACTTTCTGTTTCCATATTGACAACTAGCTGCCCTCATCTCTCTCCTCAGTTCTCTTTCTCTCTCCCTGGCTTGCTCTCTCTCCCTCTCTTGTTCTCTCTCTCTCCTTCTCTTTCTCTTTTAATGCCCTGAGGAATGTAAGTTCCTTGTGGACAGGGCTTTTTGGTTTTGTCTTGTCATCCTCTGCACTTGAACATAGTAGGTATTTGAAAAATGTTTGTTGAACGCTTAAGTGAATATTTTAAAATGTTAATGTTCTTGACTACAATATCTCTCTTTGGCTAGATATTATGGAATATTTAATGTTTAAGGCAGTTTTTAGATTCTTTTTTCTTTGACTTCTCTTTTATCAATTAAAACTCCTTGGAAAATTTAGAGATAATTTGTGTTGATGATGAGTGTTCATCAATTTCCCATTTTTTTGGAGTCTGCAGCTAGTAGCATTCAGGATCTTATTTATAGTATGATGATTTAGAACTAATTTTACTCTCTTTTCTAAGATATAGATAATCTGTGCAAACAGCTGGTTAGGATATGACTCTTATGGTTGGTTCCCGTTGATATGACCATTTTCATTTTTTTGAGTTACTTGGGGTTTACCATATAGAGTGCCTTTGACTTTCTTTTTTGAAGAAATTATTTATGACAAAGTGGTGAGAGACTTCTGCGAATTTTATTTTTTTGCAGTCCTCTCCCAGGCACACTTTTGTATCAGTCATTGAAATTTTTTTTTTCCAAGATTCTTTTCAGCTCTTTCTTGACTCTGTGAGGCTTCATGGTGGTGTTGCTGATGTTTCTCAAGAGTACTATACTATGAGATGACCAAGTATTCATGAAAAAGTGCTTCCTTTGTTCTTTAAGAACCCAATCAAGCCCCCTTTAACCATCTCTGCCCCTCTTCAAGAACCCGTGAGCGAGCCTTATAGACAACTTTCCTTGACTTTTAGTTTTTTCACAAGACCGTTGCTATTGAGGTGGCTCATTCTTTGCAGCAGTTGGCCCTTGTATTGTTTTTTCAAATTCAGAATAGCACCTGATAAGTTATTTTTTATAGATAGTCTGGAAACATTGTCATCTTATTTGTTTTATCTAGCACAGTAAGATTCAAATAACATGCTTTACTATTGAGATAGTTGTAAAATCCATCCAAAATTAAAACAAATGGCAGCATTAAATTGATTAGTGTTTACCATCACAAACAGAACCTGAGTTAATTTTTCAGTTATTTAGAACAATAAAATAACCACTAATGCAGTTTAAAAAAATTTATATGGAAGGGAATGAAATGTATTTTTTCTAATGTAGGATTCCATTTTGACTTATGATATCACCTAGATTTGTCTTATTATTTATTGCTCACTATTGTTTGTTTTTAATATATCATGCCTAAATTTTTGAGGGCAAGACTAGTTGGTTCAATCATTTTTAAACCAGGTAAGCTGAGATGTGCAACAGACATTTGTATGTTTCACTGAATGATTATAAAATATATTTGATGAATTCTTGCAATTTGGTGCACAGTACTATTTGTATCAATGGCTAACACATTTTGCAAACACTTTTTCAGGTTCTTGAGTGTCAAATACTATTATTTTACTGTTTTACAAAGTTGTGGTTTTGTTGTTTTGTTTTTTTGCAGGTTTGAAATTTATACCTTATTGTTGTGCATGAATGCAATTGTATGCTGTAACTTTACATAAACTTTTTCCTTTTTTATCCACATTTAGCTCTTGTTTCCTCAGTATACCCCATCTGGTTTAAATAAAGACTTCATACCATTTTTTTTCCTTCTTTCAAATGATGGACACTAATTTTCAGATTTGTCTTCTGGAACATACATGATCCTCTATATTAAATGTTACTTTGATCAAAAATCAGTTAATTCCTTCCCTGAGAATTTTTTCTCTCTTGGGATCAAGTCTGGTATATGATAATGTTCATTTAATTACTCTTTATCTGGTATCTTCAAGAAGAATTGAGACCGAAGAGATGACTTCAGAAGGTAGAAAAACCCAGCCAGTCAGGGCTTACTTAATGCTATTTATTTTATTTAAATCCAGTCAATAGACACTTGTGTTCATTCTTTCAAACCTGTCTGAGGTAAATATGGTGGCAGGAACATGATTTTTCAGGAAGAACATCAAGGAGAGAGAGCAATATTTGGACAAGCAATATCAATATGCATAAAAATATGTTTATATAGTTCAAATACAAGTCTAAGTATTAAAAGAAACTAATAATAGTTGGAGGACTTGTTACTTTGTGGAAGCAGCTTTCTAGAAGGTGTGATTATGGAAGTTATCATTATATCTATTTTATATTTAGAGTATTTCATAAAGGGTAACTAATAAAAAAAGCTTATATATACAAAAAAACCT
This sequence comes from Macrotis lagotis, assembly GCF_037893015.1. Classification (NCBI taxonomy): domain Eukaryota; kingdom Metazoa; phylum Chordata; class Mammalia; order Peramelemorphia; family Peramelidae; genus Macrotis; species Macrotis lagotis. The sequence continues at coordinate 318,367,171 of NC_133659.1, read as the reverse complement.
TTCTCTTATAAAGTCCAGATGGATAAATTTTTAAAATTTTTTATTTTTATGGAGCGTCAAGTGAAATTATGGGTTACATTAAAGAATTAGAGGTGAAAGGTAATGATAGGCTAGATTTATATTCAATTTCTTCTTTTGCTTATGTATATTGAGTACTTATGTAAAGACTAAACATGTAGAAGATCATCTGTTTGAAGTTCTTTCTTCCCTATTCTTTCCCAGACCGCAACCAAATCCCCCATTATTTTCTCCCTTATACCCAGTCTCCAACACAAGACTAATCCATCTACTTGCGTGATTGATCCTATTTCCACAAATCTCCTCTGTTGGCTCTTTACTTTGTATATATAAAGAGCCTCTTTATCTTGAATTTTTCTGTATATGCTGTCTCTTTCAAAGCTGCTTACAAAGGTGCTTTGGCCTCCCCAATGCTTAAGTAAAATCCTGCCATTTCCTCAAAATGTTGCCATATATCTCCTCTCTTTTGTGTCTGGACTCTGAGAGGAAGTCATTTGCCCTTCTTACTTCCACATAATCTCTTCCCACTCATTCCTCAACCCCCTCCAGTCTGTTTTATAACCTTACTCCTCAACTGATTCTACTTATTCTAAGATTATTAGCAATTTTTGAATTACTTTTTTTTTAATCCTGCTCCCTCTTGACCCTTCTGTGCTTTTGACACTATTTACTATCTTACTCTGGAACTATTTTTTAACTCCCTAAGTTTTGACTCCCTTTGAGTCTGGGTTATTCTCTTGGTTTCAGTGACAGCGCTTTGTTGTTCTCCTGTTTTTCTGTTTCCCCACTCCACAATCACCTTTGTTTGATCTTAATGGCAAGCCTTCTAACTATAGGTATCCATCAAAGTGCTGTCCTAGATCCTTCCCCATTTTCTTTTTACAGCTTCTTTTAATAATCTCATTAGCTCTCAGGAGTTCAGTTATTGTCTCTATGCAGATAACTCCCATATCTATGTACTTCTCAATCATTTGTTTTCTCAGTGTCTTCACCAGTTGCTATGGGATATTCCAATTGGATATTCCATAAGCAGTTTAAACTCAACATGTTGAAAATCTTAATTCTTAAAGCTGTTCCTCTATTTCCCTGTTTCTATTAAGGATACTTCAGTCTTAGGGGCGGCTAGGTGGTGCAGTAGATAGAAAGAACACTGGCCTTGGAGTCAGGAGTACCTGAGTTCAAATTCAGTGTCAGACACTTAATAATGACCTAGCTGTGTGGCCTTGGGCAAGCCACTTAACCCCATTGCCTTGCAAAAAAAGAAAAAAAGAAAAAAAAGGATGCTTCAGTCTTTTTGATTCTTCAGAGTCATTCTCGACTCTTGCCTTTCCCTCATCCACACATCAGATCTATTGCCATGCCTTCAAAATTCTACCTTCATATCATCTTTTGAATCAGTTTCATTCTTTCCATTCATATGGCAATTACTCTGTCAGACTCTGATTATCTCTTGTCTAGACTATTGTAGTTGTCTCCTAATTGGACTTTGTCTCATTATTTTCCATTTTACTGCCTGACAGCTGAAATTATCCCAGAGCACAGTTCTGACCATGTTATCCCCTTGTTTAAGAACTTCATTGTCTCTATTTACTTTTAGCATAAAACACCTTAGTGGGGGATTTGACACTCTCTACAATTTGGTTTCAGTCTATCATTCTTTTGAGACTGATTTCACATTATTCCCCTTTGCACAAAGTACATTCCTACTAAATAAGTCTGCTTACTGTCCCCTCAAATTGAGATTCCATCCTGTTTCTGTGTCTTTACACAGGTGAAATCCTCTCCCCACCCAGTTCATGGAATATTCTCTCTAATCTGCCTCTTTCACACCCTTGCTTCTTTCATAGTTTAACCCATAGGCCACTTTTTTTTTGTTTATTGTTTTTGCAAGGCAGTGTGGTTAAGTGGCTTGTCCAAGGTCACACAACTAGGTAATCTTAAATGTCTGAAAATGGATTTGAACTCAGGTCCTCCTGACTCCAGGCCAGTCCTTTATCCACTGTGCCACCTAGCTGTCCCCCATATGCCACTTTGTACCAAAAGTCTTCCTGATTGCCCTAGTCACTAGTTCTCTTCTTCCTTTAAAAAAATTCTATACTAGTACTTTTGTGTTCACATTTTGTATCTCTTCTAGAGGATGTGAGTTTCTTGATTACAGGGACAAATTTTCATTTTACCTTTTATTTCTAACACTTTGTCCTGTGCTTTGCAGATGGTAAATTTCTATGAATGTTTATTGGGTTGCAATAGAGCATTGCAATTAAAACAGTCTCACAATGTCTAGGAAAAAAATGAATTTGAATAATATCATTTGTCATTTTTCTCCCTAGACATTATCCTTGTTAAAGAAGAAAAATAAATTTAAAATTGTGTGCATTTGTCTTTCTGTGGCAAAAATTAGTCCAGGCTAAATTTTATTAGTGGACCTAAATCATTATATACAAGTCATTATTTATTATTGTTTCCATGGAGTCCAGAAACTGCCCAGCTGCTTGGGATTGGGAAGAGCGTGCTGAAAAACTGTGCTTAGGCTTCATGCAGCTTACAGTCTAGGCTTCCTAATATATATTATTAATACAGAAGGTTCTCAAAGTCTTTGTGTAGTTTTAAACTTCAGTAGCTTAAAAGTTTAATTTAAAAGCTTTCCTAGGTAAAACTGTAGCATGTGCTTTGGGGACACCCTGTATGTTGTCTCCAAAGTAATATACTAAATTTCTGTTTATTTAGAAATTACTCCTGAATTCTATTTTTTGGCATATTCTGTATTGTACATTTATGAGAAAAGGACATGGGGTTTATTTTATTTTTAAAAAGTTACTTCCAAAGTTGTCAGTGGTCTGTATGGATTCAATTTCATCTTTTCTCTTGTGGCCTAGTGGATAGAGCATAGGTCTTGAAGTTGGGAGGACATGAGTAAAAATGTGACCTCAGATACCTGAGATACCTTACTAGTTGTATGACTCTGGGCAAGTCATTAAGTCATTAACCCTGATTGCTCTCTATTCTGGACCATCTCCAGTTCTCCTGATTGATATCTGGCCATGGGACTCAGATGACTATAGAGGAAAAAGTGAGACTGGTGACTTAGCAGGTCCCCCCTCCCCACTTAAATCCAATTCATATACATGTCATGGCATCACCCCCCTGATGTCAAGATCTTCTTTGAGAACAAAAGACAACAACAGCTAACAACAACAATCTTTTCCCAACTGCACTCTGTTAGCATTGTAATTCAGGTTTCTAATAAAATTCTGAGACACTGCAGAATCTTCACAAAGAGATCTTGAATGTAATTTGGTTTTTATTGGTGTTCATTATAGTCTCTTTAAATTCTCTATAGCTCAGAATCCATGCATTACATATAAAGTAACTTAACCTTAAACATTTATACATAGTAGAACTCTCCATTCCCAAACTATTCAAGGAATAGTTGATTTAAAATAAACAGGTATGTACTTGATGTGGGCTAACATACATTGTCTCCTTTGTGAATTTGAGGATAATGCATCCTGGGAAAGGCAGTCTAAACTGGACCTAAATGGATGGAGTGTATGGCTGATGTCTAATGATAGGGAGTGGTAAAGATAAAGGATGAGAATGGGGACAAAAGATCATCAGCCCTGGGAACACTCAGTGATTTAATCTGATTAGCAAAAAGGAAATGTGAGTTCTAAATAGAACAGAATATGTTAGGGAAAGTTAGAAATGCATAATCCAAAAGAAAAAAGAACATTTTGTGCATCTTGGATGAGGTTAGTACTTTTTTGGGAAAATGTGAATGAGAAGAAGTGCTTGGAAGGAAAAAAAAAGATAGAGTACTACCCATTTAAGATAATGGTGAGCTGAGAGATAGGGAGGAACTAACTGGACCTGTGATTTTGTTATTCGAAGAAACTCTTGGATGTAAAAAAAAAAAAGAAATTGTCCAGTGTAGGTGAGCTGAGAGGCAGCTGGCGGCACAGTAGGTAGTGTGTTGGACCCGGAGTCAAGAAGATCTGAGTCCAAATGTGTCCTTAGATCCGAGTTGTATAACCTTGTGGAAAATGAGGATAATGATGGCACCTCTTCTCCAGTCATTGTAAGGATCTAATGAGATCATAGTTGTCGAAGCTTGCTTAGCACAGTGGGGCACGCATGGTAGGTGCTGTGTCAATGGTTTTCCTTCCCCCTTCTCTAACAATAACCCTTTTAGAGCAAGGACTTTTTGGAGTCAGGAGCACCTTTGCTAGGTCAATAAGAGCCTGTAGGACTCCTTTTCTGTATCAAGTTGTAAATATGTAAGATAAGATTAGAGGAAACCAGTTCTATTCAAATACAGATGGCATAACATTAGGGCAAGCAAGGTCACAGATCCCAGGCTAAGAACCCTTGTCTTAGAGGAATGAGAGGTTGACAGGATCACCCAGCAGTCAGGGTCAGGGAGGAACTGAACTCTGGGCTAAGCTCCTACATGCTGCATTGCCTCCCTCAAGGTTTTGGAGTCCTCCACGGAGTGCTTGTCCTTTGGAGTTCTTATAGCCTTTGGCTAATTTGATAAGTTCTTGCTTTCATTCTTCTGACTCCTGGAGGAATAATTACATGTGGAGCTAACTCAAAGTATATTAGGAGAGATCCAATAGGTGAGTTTAAAATGAAAAGCAATGAAACACTCTGTCAGAAAGTTAGAGATTCTTGCTTCTCCCTTCCCACATCTTTTCAGCCTTGGGCAGGTATGGTTTACCCAAGATGAACTGGGTTGGTATTTCTGAAACAGGAGAGCTTTGGGAAGTTTTAGAGAAGCATGAGGCTGTGCCCCACAGGGGGATGTCCCTGGGGTACAGGGAGCAGCAGCCACATAAAGTTCTGCCACCCCTCTTTTCCTCCCTCCCTTCTTTCTTCCTTCCTTCCCTTTTCCCCCTTCTCCCTACTTTCCTCTTTCTTCTCTTCATGTCCTTTCTTCCTTTCCCCCCTAGATTTGTAGCAGAGAAAGCACCCAGCCAGGACTGCAGGAGTGATCTGGTAAATGGCAAGGATAGCTAGATTAGGCTATCAAGAGTTGTAAGACTGAATCTGGGCATATGTACCAAGTGGATGCTTGCTACATGTTTCTGAATTACTTTGGGAGGTGGGAAAAAGAGTGATGGTGATAAAGACAGAGAGACAGAGAGAGAGAGAGAGAGAGAGAGAGAGAGAGACAGACAGAGAGAGAGAGAGAGAGAGAGAGAGAGAGAGGTGGGGTGGTGGGGGAGACCTGTAAAGAATTAATGTTCTGCACATTTGCAACAATGATTTGGAATAAGTGCTTGTTTTTTTTTTTTTAAATAATATTCTTATTTGCTGGACATGGTGGTAATGCCTGTAATCTTGAATACCAAGATGATTGAGACTGAATCCCATGAGCTCTGGAGTTCTGAGTTGTGGTGGCCTGAAGCCATCAAGTGCCTGCATTTGATTTATCCCGCGTGTGGTGAACCTTTCTGAGCAGGGGATCCCCCCAGGCTTCCGAGGAGGGGTCCAGCCCCCCCCCCCCACATCATAAATAAGCAGGGCAAAGTTCTCCTGCTGATCACTGGTGGAACAAAGCCTCTTAGTGACTGGGCAAGATGAGGAGACCCTGTCTCAGGGGAAAAAAATTGTTTCAATGAACCATCTTTATAGTCATATATTTTCTCTCCCTTCAGACTCCCTCTATCTCCCCTCCCATCCATCGTGAGAAAGAAAAAGAAGATAAACCCTTTATATGAGATAATAAAGAAGTGGTCAATCTAAACCCAATTTCACATGCAACTGTTTGATATTGAATTTATAGATGAATACCTGTTCTTTTTCAGGTTTACCAAAAATCTGTCTCCAGATAAAATAAATCTCAGTACGCTAAAGGGAGAAGGTCAGCTGACAAACTTAGAGTTGGATGAAGAGGTTCTCCAAAATATGCTGGATCTGCCAACTTGGCTCTCTATCAACAAAGTCTTTTGTAATAAAGCATCCATTAGGGTGAGTATTTTCTTGTGGTTGTTACCCCTCTTTCCCCCCCCCCCCCTTTTTTTGACTTTCATTTTTCCTCTATTTTAAATAGATTTCTAAGTTTTCTTGTAAGGAAAATTTTTTTTTTTTTTTAGGTTTTTGCAAGGCAAATGAGATTAAGTGGCTTGCCCAAGGCCACACAGCTACGTAATTATTAAGTGTCTGAGACCAGATTTGAACCCAGGTACTCCTGACTCCAAGGCCAGTGCTTTATCCACTATGCCACCTAGCTGCCCCAGGAAAATATTTTTTAAAAGAAGGTAGTTGGAAAACAATTGTCCTTGTTAGGAGTAGTTCTTTGAAACTTTGTATGTCTCATCAATATACTGGAAAGCTCATATTAAACTAATGTGTAGGGTGAAAATTGAAATTTCACTTTGTCTTATGGATAAGTATTTAAGGCTAAAAGATGACAGATGAATTTCTTTTTAAAAAAATTTTAATTTAATAAGGTAATAGCTGCCCTCTGACAGATTAGTTTCTTTTTTTCTTTTACTTTTTTATTAATAAATTCTTTTTTTATTAAAGATATTATTTGAGTTTTACAATTTCTCCCCCAATCTTACTTCCCTTCCCCCACCTCCACATGGAAAGCAATATGTCAGTCTTTGTTTCCATGTTGTACATTGATCCAAATTGAGTGTGATGAGAGAGAAATCATATCCTTAAGGAAGAGACAAGAAGTCCAAGAGGTAACAAGATCAGACAATAAGATATCTGTTTTTTTTTTCTGTTTTTTTTTTTTCTAAATTAAAGGGAATAGTCCTTAAACTTTGTTCAAACTCCACGCCTCTTTATCTGGATACAGATGGCACTCTCCTTTTCAGACAGCCCAAAATTGTTCCCCATTGTGGCACTGATGGAATGTGCGAGTCCTTCAAGGTTGATCATCACCCTCATCTTACTGTTAGGGTGTACAGTGTTTTTCTGGTTCTGCTCATCTCACTCAGCATCAGTTCATGCATATCTCTCCAGGCTTCCTTGAAATCCCTTCCCTCCTGTTTTCTAATAGAACAATAGTGTTCCACGACATACATATACCACAGTTTGCTAAGCCATTCCCTAATTAAAGCACATTTTACTTGATTTCCAATTCTTTGCCAGCACAAACAGGGCTGCTATGAATATTTTTGTACAAGTGATATTTTTACCCTTTTTCATCAGACAGATTAGTTTCTTAATGAGAGGGGTTTTCCCCCAAACATGTACAGAGGTATTGAACTTTTTCATCCTTTTGGGCATATGTTTTCCCTAATTTCACAGTACAACTTCTTCACATGATAGGTTTCATTTTTGTTTTGTTTTTTTTGTGTTGTTCCATTAAAAAAAATATTGCTTATAGCCATCTCTGCAACCTAAAGGACCAAATTCAGGCGCAGTCTAGGGAACCAAAATGTCAGACTTCTGGACTCCAGAGATGAAATTCCGGGTTTTGAAGTAAAAGCTAGAAAAGAAGGCTTATTTACTTTTATTGAAAAATAAATAGTTTGCTAGGGAAATATTTTTCCTTTTTCTTTTATCTCTTTTTTTAGTAGAGAAATCTTTGAGCTTTGCTTAAATGCATGTCAGTCATCTTTTAAATATGTAATCTATATTCATATAGTTTTGGTTTTATTTCCACTGTTGTAATTTAGAGGTGAGACCAGCCAGGTATGTGATCCTAATTCTTGCTATCAATCAGAGATGAGTTTTAGTGATAGAATATCAAAAATGAGTGCTTGTGATACCCAAAAGAGGAAATGACAATATTATTTTCCCTACGTGAATTTAAAATTATACCTTTAAGGACAGCTAGGTGGATAGAGCACCAGCCCTGGGTCAGGAGGACCTGAGTTCAAATTTGACCTCAGATACTTAATAATTACCAAGCTGTATGACCTTGGGCAAGTCACTTAACCCCATTGCCTTGCAAGAAAACCCAAAAAAAATACCTTTAATTTCAAAATGTGAACTGATTCCTTAATTAATATCTAAAGAAAAAGGAAAAACATCTATCTGGTATAATTTTTTTCCTCTAATTATAAAAATACGTTTACCTCAGTGTGATATCCTTAAAAAAAGTTAAATAATTCACTTTGAATTAATACATACTTTTCCCTTTTTCAGATTCCATGGACAAAATTGAAAACACACCCAATATGCTTGGTAAGTTCTGAAGTCTTCTCAGAAATAAAAATATATGTATTAGTAGATTTAGGCAATGAATTAAAAATTAGGTTGCTATTTCAAATCGACAGCAACAAACAAAACCTGTTTCTCCAGTTTGTCTTTAGGCAGCTTTGTGACCATGGCTAAATTCCTTAGGCTTTCATTTTATTATTTGTATTTTTGCTTCCTTCACAGGGATGTTTGGAAGATAAATGAGAATGATTATGTCAAGTACTTCTTGAACTCTAAAATGTAAATTAAATAAGTAGAAAAAACTTGCTTTCCTGACTCTGCTGTGAACCAACTGAGTAAACATGGGAAAGTTCTTTAACTCATCTTGGGCTTAATTTCTTTATCTGTAACTTGAGGAGATTGTACAAGACTCCTTCTGAAGTCCCTTTCACCTCTAGAATTACAGGTTCTAATCTTTTATTTTTTTAACATTATTTAAATCCATAAAACCAATGCTGGCAAAATTACTAGGGCATAATAGGGAAAATTTTTTATACCAGGTTTTTCTGATAATGACCTAATTTCTCAAATATATAGAGAACTGAATCAGATTTATAAGAAATAAGATAAATGATCAAAGGGTATGAGCAGGCAGTTTTCAGAAAAAAAGTCAAAGCTGTTTTTAGTCACATAAAAATGCTCTAAATTACTATTGATTAGAGAATTCCAAATTAAAACCTTGTCAGATTGACATGACTAAAAAAGAAAATGATACATACATACTGGAGGGGACTTGGAAAAATGGGTATATTAATGAATTGTTAGGTGTATTTGTGACCTAGTCTAACCATTCTGGAGAACAATTTGGAACTATGCCCAAAGGACTATAAAATTGTGCATACCCATTAATCCAACAATGCCACTTCTAGGTCTGTATCTCAAAGAGTTTAAAGAAAAAGATAAAAAGACCTACATGCACAAAAATATTTATAGCAGTTCTTTTTGTGGGCAAAGAATTGGAAATTGAGGGGATGCCCATTAACCAGGGAATGGTTGAACAATTTGTGGTATGAGAATATTGTTGTGCCATAAAAAATGATGAGTGGGATGGTTTCAGAAAAACTGGAAGAGTTACATGAAGTGAGCAGAACCAGGATATAATTGTGCATAGTAACAGCAGTGTTGTATGATGATCAACTGCAAAATACCTAGCTACTCTGACGGTAACAGCTGTGATTCAAGACAATGCCAAAAGGCCTTTGATGAAAAATACTGTCCCTTCTAGTGAGAGAACTAAGTAACCCTGAGTGCAAATTGAAGTATATATCTTTTTCAGTATGGTTAATCTGAAAATGTTTTGTATGATTTCATATGCATGATGATATCAAATTGCCTACCTTCTCAATGAGTGAGGAGGGTTTGAATGGAGGGAGAACTCAAAATTAAAATAAAAAAGAATGCTTAAAATAAATAATAAAATAAAAATTTAAAAACCCTGCTTTTATCCATGATAACACAACAACCTTCATTTCCTCATACTTCTTTACCTTTAGTGTTGTGTTCAAAGGTATAATGTTCACGTTGGCCACCCTAGTTAAAGTCTTGTACTATTTTAATAGTTTCCAAAGTGGTATTTCTGCTTCTAATCTATCCTATCTTTAAACTATTCTTATTGTTGTCTTAGTAATCTTTTTAATATACATCTCTGATTATGTCAGTCCTTCATTAAAAAAACTTTGAAAAGTCACTTTTGTCTGTTGAATAAAACATAAAATTCCTTGATATGGGTCCATACCACCTTTCCAGTTTTGTCTCAAAGCACTCCATTTCACTTAAACTGAAACTTAGAACTATTCTCCATTTGGCTTATCTTCCTGCTCCTGTCAGATGGAGTAGAGTAAGTGTTCCTTTTCCTCTGTTGAAGCCCCTCCCTACCTTCCAGGTCCAAATCAGGCAGTGACACTTAATCCTACAAGCCTTTCCTGAGAGCACATTTCTGTTCCTTCCCTGGTAAACTTAATTTCTTCCTCTTGTAATTTCTTCTATTGCCTTGCCAGCTCCTTGCTCAGATTTCATTTATTGGTTGTGTCTGAGGGCAATTCTCATCCCTCACCTTGGATGTGAGCTTATCAAGAGAAGAGTCTTTGTTGAAGACTATGTATCCTTAGAGTTTGCCGCAATGATTTTTGCAGAGGGACCACTACATACTCTGTTTAACTAAATAAAATAAATGTTGGAATCCCTAACATATTTACTTTTTACTATAGTGACATAAAGCTTAAAGACCCTTCTTTAGGATGATGTCTTTCCCTGAAAAGAAAAGATTTATTTCCCTGAAAGATTTTTGTTTGATACCTTAAAGAATACATAGATGGTATATTTTATTGATTTTCATGTTGATGTGTTATCTCTTAAAACTCATTTTTCTTCATCCCACGTATGAGTTGTCAAAATCTGGCCATTTCTACCTTCACAACAAAGTCTTTCACATCAGACTCTTGCTCTGTACTGGCACAGATCACCAAGTCCTTCTTAGTCTCTCCTAGATTATTCTGACAGCCTTCTGATGGTGCCCCTGCCTCAGGTCTCTTCCTACCCAGTCCATCCCACCTGCTCAACTCTTGTCAACTCCAGGGAGTTCCTATTGGTCCCAAGCTCTATCAGCTTTTCTCTTTAGCTTTTAAAGCTCAATCCAACTGGGACATTTCTCTCTCTCTCTCTCTCTCTCTCTCTCTCTCTCTCTCTCTCTCTCTCTCTCTCTCTCTCTCTCTCTCTCTCTCTCTCTGTGTTGCCTTTGCCCTGGATGCCTTGAGAGGCATATACCTGGGATATATCCCCTCTTTATGCCCAACACTATGGCCATCCTCTTCTGCCTGAAACTGTTCTAGATGTCTCTTCCCCCTAATTTGGATTTTTTTTTTTTAGATTTTGCAAGGCAATGGGGTTAAGTGGCTTGCCCAAGGCCACACGGCTAGGTAATTATTAAGTATCTGAGGCCGGATTTGAACCCAGGGACTCCTGACTCCAAGTCCAGTGTTCTATTCACTGCACCACCTAGCTGCACCCCCTAATTTGGATTTAACTACTTTGCTTATTTTTAGGTTCATTCACTTGATATTTGTGTCATATGTATCTTTATATAGACTTATCTCCCCCCATTTGTATGACCTAAGTCTTTCTAAGTAAAGATTGTTTCATTCCTTGGATTTATATCCTCATCATTGAGCATACTAGATTCTTACTAAGGTTTAGGGATTAAAGAGGAGTGGTTGCCTCTGGCCATCTCCTCTCCCTCCTTTTGACCCTTCCTGGTCCCCTGGACAGACTGTCTCAGGTTTCCTGGTCCTCCCTTGGGTGACCTCTCCAGTCTAGTCATAGTTTTCCAAGCCCAGTCCTCCATCTGGGCAGGGGATGTGCACACGCTGACTCTCATCTACAGACTACTTCTGCCTCAGAGGGCTTAACTTAAAATGCCAGACAGATCTACCTCAGTCAAGTCATCCCCTCTGAGATGTCCCGTTGGTAATGGGTTTGTTTTCTCTGTCTCTTTCCTCAAATTTATGTTGTTTTCAGCTGGGTGGTGGATAGAGTCCTTATTTCAGGCCCCCCCGCCCCCCAACGCTTACTGTCTGTAGGACCTGCCTTGATTTACTCATCTGTTAAATGGGAGTGATAACAGAACCTTCCTGTGTGAGGATCACAGGAGACAATAAATACAAGGCAAGTAGCTCCTGCTATGTTCCCCACCCTGTCACCTAGTAGAGTGCAAGCTCCTCAAGACCTGAGACTTCTGCCTCTTTTCTTCTTATTCCTGCTTTAGCAGAATAGCTTGCACACAGTAGAATTGAAATCCTAGAACCACAGAAGGGACCAGAGGCTTTTATTGTGTCCCAGATGCCTTTGGCAGGCAGTGAATCCTCTGGATTCCTTCTCAAATTCATTTTTTTATATGCAAAAACTAAAGCACATAAAAGTACAAAGTAAACCAGTTAGTTGGATACATAAATAGCAAAATATTTAATAAATTAAAAAGCAAAAACCCTCCAAATAAGAATTCCTGGTAAACCATCTCCAAGAAATGTTTGACTCGCAAGTTAGGGAACACTCCCTTCATTCAGAGGTACTGCTTCTTTTCCATGCCTGTCATTATTAGGAAGTTTTTCTTTGTTTCCTGTAAAATTGTCTCTTTGCAGATTCCATCCATTGTTCTCAGTTATTCTACCGGGCCAAGCAGAAAGTACATGACAGCCATTCATATTCTCAGAGACAGCCCTAAATTCAGCTCTCCCCACCATCCCCCACCTCCCTATCCCAATCTTCTCTGCAGCTTTCTTTGTTTTTAAGTTGGAAATATTAGCTCTTTACCACAGCTTTATGGCCTGATTGTACTGGGCAGAGATGTAACCCAAGTCGGATCTTTCCTAGGGGCCCCTTTCCCCTTTCCCCTTTCAAACTGCCTCCTTTCACTTACAAAAGAGTAAATATGCTTTAAACATTTTCTCAATTATTTCCAAACTTAGCTCTTTTGCTCATTTTGAACCTCCTAGAGCCCTTTGTTTTTATATCTCCTGGGTACTTTCCATGTAACATTTTGTATCTATTGATTTGTGTTTGCATTGAAGCTCCTTAGCAGAGCATCTAGGGGATGAGTCCTTCTCTATGTAAACTGTGGTTCTTTCAAGAGTTGAACATGCAAAAAATAAAGTCTTATTTAATAATTATACTGATATTGTAGTAGGAGATGAATCTTGCCAATTTTTTTTGTTTGGTGTATTTTCATTAGTCCCTGGATAAAGTAATAATGGAAATGAGCACATGTGAAGAACCCCGGCTCCCTAATGGCCCATCACCTATTGCAACTGCTTCAGGACAGAGGTCAGTTATTAGGCAAATTGATCCCAATTTACATTATGTGCCTTGCTAGGAATAGTCAGCTCTTCATTATCTACTGCAGTGGAACAGAATACTGTTAACTTAATATGCTGAAGCCCTATCATCTCCAACCCTCATTTCAACAGATTTCTGCCAACTTTTCCTTTACATGTTTCCTGTTGAATTGCTAATCCCTTGAATCATCTTTGTTGATTTGCAGCTTTTAGTTGCCTTCACATTCTCTTCTCGCAGGACACTAAACTAGTTTATCAGTTTGGGAATAATTTAAGAGTAAAACTGATAACCCACAAATTGATGATTGCTTTGTTGTGTTTTAAATAAAACATTGTCAGCTATCTGAATACTCGATGACTTTACTTTGCTACAACCCTTTGCAAATGAACATTGGTAAAGAGAATCAGCTGCTGAGTGAAATGTGGGATCAACTCTTTACAAGGAGTGTGAATAATCCTTCTGAAAAGTGCCTAATTATTCCTCATTGTCTTTTATTTTATTTTATTTTATTTCATTTTATTTTATTTCATTTTATTTTATTTTATTTTATTTTATTTCATTTTATTTTATTTTATTCTTTTGCAAGGCAAATGGGGTTAAGTGGCTTGCCCAAGGCCACACAGCTAGGTAATTATCAAGTGTCTGAGACTGGATTTGAACCCAGGTACTCCTGACTCCAAGGCCGGTGCTTTATCCACTACACCACCTAGCCACCCCTCCTCATAGTCTTTTTAGATTTTTTATCAGAATTTTTTTTTAAGGTGAGATAAACCAATACTTAATTAGATTCTTTAGATTTTTATTTTTTTTTACATTTCTGGATTGTGTTGTTTTTCATTTTTCATTTGTATTCTCACTGTCCATAGTGTGCTAGATAACATGTAGAACAATAAATGAAAATGGGAATGAATCATGTTTGTGTTATCAGGGAATGGGCAAGGTACTTTGGATTTTCCTAGTCTCTCAAGGGTTTTTCCACATTGGGACTTTGGGAATTTGGAATAGACTTCTGAAGTCTGTAGACTGCAGGCCAAATTTACCACATCCTTAGCCTGTCTACCCTTAGATTTCAGGTCATTAATTAAATAACCGTTGTATAAAGGGAAATGAGATAGCGGGCAGCTAGGAATATGAGTCATTAGCTGGTTTGTAGTGGTACTTCCTACCCACAAGTCTGTATTGTGAAATGACTGACTAATGGAGAATAGAGGGGTTGATCTTCAGATTCAAAGTTAAAACCGAGGGAGATGTAATCAACATAATGAATAATCTTTGTGGAACTTGAAAGAGGAGAGTAGTGAAAAAGAAGGCAACTTGCTGAGCCATCTGATCAGGCAGATGGGATAGAGTGGGCGATTCAGTGACCTGATGACAATTAAGCCATTTGTCTGCAATGCCAAGTGCTTTTCATAATATCCTTATTTTAGCCAATGTATGATGAGATTTAGCAGACTTTTTGCAGCATTAATAAGCAAAGCTACTCAGGTTTTATGTGTTCATACTGGCATGTCATATTCTGACTTATAGTAGAAGGAATAATAATAGATGTTTAATTTTATTAATAATAAACTAATTTGTTAAAGACTATGAGGAGCAGTTAGATATTTCAGGAGGATTATTCACTCCCTATAAATAGTTAATCCCACATTCTGCTTAACAGGTGATTCTCTTTACCAATATTCAGGCTTTAAATGGTTGTCATAAGATAGTGACATTTATTATAGCTTAACTGAAACCATATTTTATTTTAGCCAAAAATATATTTAATATTAAGGTTTTTAAATAATAATATGGTTTCAGATTTTTGGATAAAATATCAGATCATTTTTTTTATGTTCTTAGATGAAAGTATTAAAAGTGAGTCTTTCCTTTTAACAAACCCAATTAAGAGATTACATTTTGTTTTTGTTTTTGTTTTTTAGCGAATATGGTTTTGCTGAAAAAGTAGTGGAGGGGATTACTGTTTCTGTAAATTCTATTATCATACGAATTGGTGCAAAGGCATTCAATGCTTCATTTGAGCTTTCCCAGCTAAGAATCTATAGTGTCAATACAAACTGGCAGCATGGAGACTTAAGATGCACTCGTATTCAAGATGTGCAGCGTGGAGAGGTAAGACCAATGTTTTTCTTTAAATGGTCATTTTTGCCCATAGGTGAGAAGCAGAGAGCATTTAAAGTAAACATTTTACTTAGTGCCATTTCCTTTGCTGATCTTTCTTATAGGTTACATCTGTTTCCATCCCATTTGTAATTACTTAATGGTAATTTTGCATTAAATACTTTCATTGTAATTGTTCTTTTAATGTTAAAAAAGATTAATGCATTAATAGATCTCTGTTTTTTTCTTTTACTTAAAAACTGAAAAATTGAATATGTTGATTAAATTTATTTTACTCATCTTAATTGGCTGCAGTTTGTACCTACTTTCTACAAACTGATTAGTTTACTTAAAATTTAAACTACTGTCCAGGTTATGTGATTATGAAGGAATCTTACTGAACTTGTGACAAAAAGAATTCATATAATTAATAGAAAGGAAAATTAATAATATCAAAAAAATTGTACATAAAATTGAGAAACCTGTATTATGAAAACAAATAGGAAAAGTTTTTCTAAATGTTTTTGTACAATAATTTTTTCTTCACTTTAATAATGTGTTCTGTATTCCATTTCTATAAACATTTAAAGACTGTGTTTGTTTTTTAGATTTTGACATTTAAAGAAATTAATTGGCAGATGATCCGAATAGAAGCAGATGCCATCCAAAGTTCTCATCTTGAAATCATGAGTGCTCCCGTTCGACTGATAACAAACCAATCAAAAATTAGAGTCACACTTAAAAGAAGAGTAAGTCTGTAAGGTTATAAGGTTATATTTTTATATTCTTTCCTCGTTGTTAGTTATGAAAATAGTAATAAGTTTAAAAATAAAACTTCTGAGTAGAAATTGGTTTGTAGAAGTTAAATCATAGTGTCCAAAGCCAGAAGAATGGGTCCCTTATGATCTGGTGGAGTACTGCCAGAACATAATAGATATATTTTAAACTGATTTGATGGAGAAATGTGTTCATTCAGTATTACACTAGGATCTAAATTTCCATCAGATTTCAGTAAATGGTGTGGCCATTATACAAGTGGTTTGGCATCATTAAGGGTAGTTAGAGAGGAGACTAGAGTTGTTGGGTACTGGGAAAGCATCTGATTTTGTAGAAGGGGCCCTGCTTTGGGAAAAATGTCATGTTTACAGCTCATTATGATTTAGGATATGATTTGTTAACGATGGAGTGACATGATTCTCATTTAACTCATCCATAATTGAGTGATAAAATTGAAATACAATATTCTCCACTTGTGCAGTGCTACCATCTTTGTCAGTAGCTTTTGTACGTAGTTTTCCACTCTCAAAGTTTAGATGGAATTTTGAATTTTGATTTTATAAGAGGCAGTAGAAATATATTAATAGAGTATACTAAATTATCCAATAGATTTTTTGTTTGGTTTGTCATTGCATGGAAGTAACTGGATTCTTAAATTCTTAACAAAATATGAACACTAACTTTTCTGATCATGTGGCGATGCCTTGAATATTGGACCAGTCATACATTTCATATCAGGACCAGTCTATGCTAATTTGGGAGAGACTTATCACCTCAATGTTTGCCACAGAAACATTTTTTTTTCAGACATTGGATTTCATGAAAATTCTCTGCTGTCCTCTGTGTAGCTGGAGGAAGTACTAAAATTTTTGAAAGGAAATTTTGAGCCCTTGATGTGTTCAAGTATATCTAGATAAGATGCTAACATAATATAACCATATTGCTCATAGTATGCTAACATTGGTGGATAGAGTGCTGGGCCTGGAGTCAAGAGGACCTGTCTGCAACACTTATGTGACCCTGGACAAGTCACTTAACCCTGTTTGCCTTAGTTTCCTCATCTATAAAATGAGCTGGAGAAGGAAATGCCAAACCATTCCAGTATCTCTGTCAAGTTAACACCAAATGGAGTCATGAAGAGTCACACATGATTATAAAGACTGAATGATACGCAAACATTTTTATAGCCTGAATGCTATCTGTATGTTTAATGCCATCTGTATCTTTTGCTTTGAAAATAATGTAATCATTTTTGGGAACTATATTAGAAGTTGGAATTTTCCTCTTTTTTTTTTTTCAGTTTTTATTCTAGATTGGAAATGCCTAGGGTGTCAAAGGAAGCAGGGCTATAGTTTTTGTTTTTTTTTTTAGTGGAGAGAACATCTATACTAAATGCCATTAAAAGATTTCAAGTTCAAACCAAAAATTTTTCCATCAAGATTTGATTCTATAAATTGCTTTTGTTTAACAGTTGAAGGACTGCAATGTCATAGCAACAAAGTTGGTGTTAATATTGGATGACTTGTTGTGGGTTTTAACGGATTCCCAGTTGAAGGCAATGGTACAGTATGCAAAGTCCCTTAGTGAAGCTATAGAAAAATCGACAGAACAGAGGAAGAGCATGGCTTCAGAGCCTACCCAGGTATGCTATTCTGTTAACAAATTAGTTGCTTTTGTGGGAACAGTTTAAAAAGAAAAAAAAAAGTAATGTGGTTAATTGACAAGTAACAGACGTTTTTAGGTCTGGTTAAGGAAAAAAAGTATTTTGATCAATTTAGAAAAAAACATTTTTTGGGGGATTATTTCATGCATGACCTATTAATGGACACAAATGAAAGAAATGCAGAACAATTTGAAGACACTTTTATTGTCTTCTGGAGTTTAATCTTAGGCATATTGAACAGATCCACTGTGTGTCAAATATTGCTATCTTATGATAGGCTTAAACTCAATTGGGACAGTCAATCAACAAAGGCTTAGCCATAAGTGATTGAATTTTTGTGATCATAGCATGTAATGAAGACTCAGCCCAAGAAAATTAGCTTGGACACTAGAAGAGAAGAAGTTCATAGGAACCCCGGGTTGTCCCAAAACAGTATGCACCAGCTTTCTTTGTGGTTACTATTTTTTGGCTTTGTCTTTTAAAGAGAGGGAACATTTGGCCTTTGTTTTGGTTTTTTCTTAAGTAATTATTGAAGTAGAATTTAAACACTTTGAGAGCAAAGCTTTTTCTGTCTTCATATCCTCATCACCCAGCATTTTGTATGGCTTACCACATATCAAAGTATCTATGTTTGAAATGAATTAAAATATACTATTCTGTATTCATCCTGAGGTCCTACCACTGGTTAGCATATTAAAGGAATATTTTTGGGGAAGCTAGGTGGTGCAGTGGATAGAGCTTTGTCCCTGGAGTCAGGAGTACCTGAGTTCAAATCCAGTCTCAGACACTTAATAATTACCTAGCTGTGTGACTTTGGACAAGCCACTTAACCCCATTTGCCTTGCAAAAACCTAAAAAAACAAATAAATAAATAAATAATGAATATTTTGAAACCAACAGAGGGACATTTATTCCTATCAGTACTCTCTTGTCCTTCCTGCTATTTGATAAAGGACCTTTCTAGGCATCCAGCTAGATGCTGCAGATGACAGAATTCAGAAAGATAATAGCTCTCTTGTAGGAAGATAAAAAGCTTCTCCTAATCTGAGTGACATCCTCATTGCCCCAAGGATTTTATTCACTGGCAAAAGTTACTTTGACCATGTTTGAACAACAATTTTGGGCAGTCTGAGTTTATTGTTTTTGGAGGTTTTTTTTTTAAGTCTAAGTATTTTCAGTAATTTGAGTACTGCAGATATATGTTTCCTATTAAATGAAGTTTTAAATCCTAACTTGGAGCTATATTTTGAGTCTTCAATTGATCTGTGATCTTACCATTGTTGGTTTTCCCTTTTCTGGTGACAGTAGTAATGCCTTCTCCTTTCTTGCCTTGGGCAACCCTTGTTCCTATGGCCCTGCACTTTCACTGTGGAAGGTCAACAGTCATAGTGATGGGTTTTAATTTTTTTCAGAGTTCTACTCCAGTTCCAAGTTCTCAGCAAGTGAAGACACCTCAGACATCAGCTGTGCCTGACCTCAATGACACCATTGCAAAACTCTTCAAAGAATTTGATGTTAAAGAAACCTCCCATCATTTAGTAATTTCTCATCTAGATCTGCACATATGTGATGACATTCATGCTAAAGAAAAAGGTAATAAAGTCAACACATTTGAGTCCATTTTAGATATTTCTCTAATTGATTACAGAGCTAGATTGGCTCTTATACTCCATTTTAAAACTATGGTGAGAATGATGATGTGCATGGTTTTGTTATGTTTTACTAGACCTGCCTTTGAATGTTGGTAAAAGATTGACGAATGAGCCTCTGATTAGGTTGATTACCTTTGGAGGGCTAAGGCAGTACAAGGTTTGATCCCTCCATCTGTCTTTTATGCTACTTTGGACTTGTCTTTGTAAAGAAATTCAGTTCATGATATATTCCTAAGGATGTCCACATGGATTATTCACAGATGTTTGAACAAATTCCTACCTCCTATTTGGGTTCTAGAACCTCCATGGTTTTAATTTACTCATGTAGTCCAGTATTTGTCGGGTAACTTCTGAGAATAGTCTACACTATTAATGACACTAAGCTTCAGGGATCCTGGGCAGCTCCTTAGCAGTCAGACTTGTGTCAATTGAAGGTGAGAAAAACCATTCCTGTGCCAATGGTGTGCTCCAGTGGCCTGCCTGCTGGATAAAAGAATTCTGATCACTACCACTGTCTACATAAAATAGACCATCTAGGCCAGCCAACCAGTTGGTAAGAACATGGTGTTGAAGGTGATGGGATCCCCTTTGGGCCAATTAGCTTTGGATAATGGTGATGCTCTTTTCTACATACCTTTATGGCCAGTGTTGCCAGTGTTGTTCCCATAATTATAATTATGCTGTATTTTTTTACAATAGACTTAAGTTTACAATTTTGAATTTTTAGCCTATAATTTGTTTTGTTTAGCCTAAAGTTTGTTTAGTCATATATTGTAGCAGCTAGGTGGCATAGTGGATAGAATGTTGGACCTTGAGTCAACAAGTCTTACCTTCCCAAATTCAAATCCAGCCTCAGACTCTTTTCAGCTATGTGATGCTAGACAGTTCACTTTGGCCTCTTTGCCGCAGTTTATTCATCTGTAAAGTGACCTGGAGAAGGAAATGGCAAACAATTCCAGTATCTTTGCTAAGAAATCCCTAAACGGGGACATGAAAAGTTGGACATGACTAAAAAAATGACTGAATGACAGCAAGTCATTATAAAATGCCTAGACATGATATTTTCTAAATAATGTCAAATTAAGTTCGATTTGTACTTGTTTCTTCTTTTGCAGAGTCTGGCAGACGGATCACTGGAGGAGCCATGCAACTCTCTTTTAGTCACCTAACTGTAGATTATTATCCTTATCACAAAGCAGGTATGTAAAACAAATACCCTAGATGAGATGGTGCTGAGTTAGATTATATTTAATATGCTTTATACAGTATGAAATTCTCTTTACTTAAAATTATGCAAAATTTTCTCCTATAAAGGGAGATGAGGATAGTTCATTGAAGAATTAATTTTTCAGAAAACTCCTGCACTATGATTCTCATTGGAATTTTTTCTCAAAATGATGCTTTTTTTTGCCTCATTTTTTTGATACCTTTTTTCCTTCCATCAGTACTTCTAGACAAACAATTGTTAACTTTTAGAAGACACCTATAGGATATTGAAGCTGGAGTCTATGCAAATTAGAAATGGTTTCCCTTCTGTAATTAAAAACTTCCATCCACCTAAGGTAATGCTAATTTAAAAGTAAATCAAATTGAATTAGTAGGTCCTGGGTAAGAGGTAACTTTTGGTAACCTTTACACAAATCACATAAGATAGAAACGTTTAAGAACATCAGAGGCCCAATTAGGTGAAATTGATTTTATTTGGGTCTCTACATTGTAGGGTAACTTTTTTGGTAGTAGGATTTTAAAAATTCATATATAGTTTTTCTTTCTAAGAGGTGTTCTTTATGAAAGCTAGGTTATTTATATTTCTGGATTGTATAAATTTAGCAAGTTTGTTTTTAACATTTTTTTTAATTTTGTTTTCAATTTTATTTAAAACAATGGGGTTGAGTGACTTGCTCGAGGCAGTTATTAAGTGTCTGAGGCCAGATTTGAACTCAGGTCCTCCTGACTCCAGGGCTTGTGTTTTGTCCACTGTGCCACCTAGCTTCTCCTGTTTTTAACATATTGTTGAAATATTTGATGTCATGTGAGAAAGTCAGAGCTCTTTGAAAATTGTTAATATTGTAATAGGGTAAAAATGACAATTTTTAATTTTTTTTCACTCATTTTGCAAGGTCAATTCTGATTTTAAAGATTCTAAAGAATGTTTTTAGAGCAACTATGTGGCACAGTGGATAGAGCACTGGACCTGGAGTCAGGAGGACCTGAGTTCAAATATGGCCTCAGACACTTAATAATTGACTTGCTGTATGACCTTGGACAAGTCACTTAACCCTATTTCCTTGAACAAATAAAATTAAAATTCCTAACACATGCTCTCCCCTTGTCATTTCCAAAGCTCTTTTGTCTTAGGAGTTTTTATTATATTTATAATTCATAATATATTCATTATATTTATATTTATATAAATATAATTCTTATAATTATAACATCATATTTATTATTATATTTATTATATATCATTATCATACATCATACAATATATTATATATAAATTTATTAATATTTATAATATTATATTTCTTATATTTCTCTTATCGAATAAATAATCTACTTGGAACCTTTGTCTCATTTACCATTTCCCCAGAGGACTCAGATCAAGTGATCTACTGAGTTGGAATCCACTTTGGCTAATCCTCTTTGGCTAGGCTGATGTGGCACATTGTGTGAGGATGCCCCCTCCTTAATTAGAGAACTGAGACTCTGGCCTATGATGGTCTTACCTTCTTGGTAATCATTACCTGTTGTCTCAGTCCAAAGGAGAGCCTGGCAGGACTAGATGGAGTCAGACCTCATCCATTTTTAGATCTCTTAGAAACCAAAATGGGTGAATTTGAAAGAGAGTAGATTTTTTAAAAAAGTATCTTGTACTTTTCAATCACCTGTATTTTCAAATATAATGATGATGATGATAGGTAACAACGATATCCTGCTTACTAGACAACTTGCGCTGTGCTATGTGCTTTACAAATCTGATCTCATTTGATTCTCACAACCACCTTGGGAAGTAGGAACTGTAATTATCCCCATTTTACACATGAGTAAACTGAAGCCAAGAGCAATCAAGTGATTTGCCCAGGATCAAATAGTTGGTAAGTGTCTGAGACTGGATTTGAACTCAGACCTTCCTGACTCCTGGCCTGGTGCTCTAGTTACTGTTTCACCTCACTGTCTCTATTATACATCTGCTCCTCCCCATCCTAAAGAACTACTTCTTATGACCAAGAATAAAAAGAGAAGAAGAGGTCATCAAGCCAAGTCACCCTATCCCTTGTCCTTGGAGTTCCAGGCCTCCCAAGAAAGGAAGGGGCTCCATCCTCTTTGATTCTCATTTGGAGCCCAGCTTTGTCACAGCCATCAATTCCATTTGACTTGCTGTTATTGTACTTTTCATTTTGTTGTTATTGGCCATGTTCTACTTCTAGTTATTTCACTTTGTGTCAGTTAAAAGGTAGTAGATTAATCAAGAAGCTAAAGCATCCTTGTGACTCAGATCGGGGCCTGGACCTGAGGTTTCCTCAGTCCAGGGGCTGCTGGGATTAGGAATCTCCTTAGGTACTTTGTCCAGAGATTTGCTCAGAGCACTGACCTACCCAGGATCACCCAGCCAGAATATGTCACAATTGGAACTTGGAAACTTTGAGACCATTTCCTGATACACTCCCATGGTGCCTTTCTATCTTCGGTAGAATCTTGCTTATGTAAAAACTTGAATAAAGGAGAAGATATTAAATTTGTCTGTTGGTATTTGCAGGAGACAGTTGTAGTCACTGGATGTATTATAGTGATGCCACCAAGACCAAAAATGGATGGGCCAAAGAATTGTTGGATGAGTTCAACCTCAATGTTGAAATGCTTAAACAGGCTGTGAAGGATCATAATGTCGATTCTCCTCCCAAATCCCCAACACAGGCTCCCCCTCAGCATGTCCAAACAGGTGTGTTTCTTCCAACATTTCAGAGCTTCATTACTACATTGTCCCATGTTGGCCTTTTCTCTGTTCTCTCTACTTTTAAAAATCTCAGACTAGAGACTAAGGCACATAAAAAAATTAAACTTTAATGTGTGTAAAATCTCAATCCACTTTTAAAATGTTTTGTTTCTTATAGGGAAAGAATCAGTGCCCAAAGGAATTTCTAGAACTCCTTCTATATCATCTCAACAATCAAAGGCTAAACTAATGTCCAGTTCTGTGGTGGTTAGACTTGCAGATTTCAATATATACCAAGTAAGTTTCTTTGTCCTTACAATGTAACTTGTGAAATATTTTGGTGATTCTTACTAGCAGTGCTGAGAAGTCAAACAAGTTATTTAAAATGAAGTGTTTTGTCTAGCTCTACCTGATCTGGCTGAATTGACTTTAGACTGAGGATAATTTTTTCCATCCATTTTGTGCCAAGCTACTTTTATATCACAATCTTTGAGATTGTGGTTGATTTTTTCATTGAGTCCTTGAGTTTTTAGGATTATATTTCTTGAAATTGCTTTATTTGTATAAAGTATTTCCTGGTTTTTGCTTCATTTCACCCATTTTCAATTCATGCAAATTTCCTAGGGTTCTCTTATAGTAGAATATCTCATTACATCCTTGTGTCGCAATTTGTATAGCCAATCCCTAATGGAGGATCATCTCTTGTTTCTATTCTTTTGCTATAAGATAAAGGGTTACTGTGAATATTTTGTGTCTATGTGGATCTTTTTCTTAATTTTTTTGACTCAATGGAGACACATACTTTAGTGACTTTTGAGGCACAGTTCTAAATTGCTTTCTGGATGTCTGGATCACTTCACAGTTTTCTGTTGGGACCACCCATCCAGAATGTTAATGTAACTTGGTCTTCACTCAGATCCTTCAGTAGCTTCCATCTTCTTTTTTTTAAATAATTTTTGATATCCTGAGAGGTATATAGTAGAACCTCAGAGTTGTTTTAATTTCCATTCTCCAGTCCCCATTGATTTGGAACATTTTTATATGGTGATTGATAACTTATATTTCTTCCTTTAATAAATGCTTTTTCATATCATTTGACCATTTTTAAGTGGGAAGATGACTTTTGTTCTTATATATTTAAATTAGTTTATTTGAATCATTTTGAATCTTTAGTTAGAGCTCTGTGGCAGAAATTTGCTTCAAAGGTCCCCTCCCCCCTGCTGCCCCCTTCGATTCATTCTTAATTTCATCGGCATTGATTTTGTTCCTGAAAACTTTTCCATTTTCATCTAATGTGATCTTCTCTGAATCTTAGATGATGAACTCTTTTTCTGTCCATAGTTGCTGAAATTATTTCCTTCTTTGCTCTTTTAATTTGTTTATGATATGATCTTTTATATCTATGTATTGATTTTGATCACATCTTAATAGATAATAGTGGGATATGTTGGTCTAAACCTTATTTCTGTCAGCCTGCTTTCTAGTTGTTCTGGTGAATTTTTGTTGTATAATTAGTTTTCACCCCCCCCCCCCTTCAGGTCTTTAAGTTTAACATTTTGATGCTGCATTCTGTGGCTGCCATATGCTGTATACCTAATTTGTTCCACTGAATGACTTTTGCAATTTTGATTTTTTGTTGCTTTGTATAATTAGAAGTCTGCTACTTCTTGACTCCCTTCCAACATTTTTTCATATTTGCCTTGAAATGGCTTCTCCTTTCCTTTTTGTCGTTCATATAGAATGACCAAATGCCCCATGAAATGATCTTTCTTGTTTCTTTTATGCACTCACCAAAGCCAACTCCATTGATTCTTTTGCCTCTTCTAGAGAAACTATGAGCTATTTAATTTCAACTTTTGTCTTTCTTCTGGTTTTGTTCATCACAAAAAGGTCAAGACTAATAAAATTCCATTCCTCCAGTAGCCTATCTTCTTGTTCGTGGTTAGCTTAGGAATGTTAGGAATATTAATGACTAAATTAAACTTTATAGATGGCCTAAACATAATATGATTATTTTTAGCCCCTCTTTTTTTTTCCCTGTTATTCCTCTGTGGTCATTGCAGGAATAGAAAGGGGGATTTCAAAAGATTAAGAGCCGTTTTGTATTTTTCTCTTTTAGATAAATTAGAAAAGGAAAGTTTGTATAGTAGACTTTAGATGAAGATTTGTCTTTTTTTACATACCTATTGCTTAATTGTGATTTTTATATCTTACTCTTTTAGAATTTATGGTATTTAATTTTCAGTAGTTGCATTTGTCAGATGATATGGTGAATAGTCTGTGTTACCTTGTCATTTCCAGATTATCTGAAATGTTTTTCTAAAAGCTTAAAGTTTAAAGTTAAATCATGATTCCTTTTGACACTTACCACTTGGGTTTTGAGAGAAATAAATCTCTTTAAAATCATAAATAGATCTTTTGAAAGTTGTCTCTAAGGTGATTTTTTTTAATCAAGCACTGTGTTGTTACAAATTTTTTGAGTTTATAGATTCCACATGGAAGGTATTTTATTCCTGATTTTTAAAAATAATACTATTTAAGCAGTCTGGATTCTTTTGCAGGTATCTACAGCTGACCAGTATCGATCTTCCCCCAAAACTATGATTTCCTGCAATAAAAAATCCCTCTATCTTCCACAAGAAATGTCAGCTGTTTATATAGAATTCACAGAATACTACTATCCAGATGGCAAGGATTTTCCCAGTAAGACATATTTTCTTTTATTTCTTGATTTATTTGGCTCATAGTTATTAAGCTTCTGAAGATTATCTGATGAAAAACAATTTGAAGTATGAAAGTGTATTTTCAGAATAAATTGAAAGCTTTAATTTCTCTTTTGTAAAATCCAACTTGATTTTAGCTAATAAAAATTAATAATTCAGGATGAATGTAGAATATAACAGATAATTAATTTTTAGTTTTACTCTCTTAACTAAATAACAGAATTTTGGCGGGCAGATTTTTTTTTATTACAGCAACACGTTTGAAATAGTGCATTTTAAGAGCAGATAATAAGATGATTTTTTTAAAAGTCAAGCTTATTCCATGTAGACAGTTTTAACATTCAAAGTTGAGCTGCTCAATCATTGCATTATGTCTCTTTCAAGCTAAAAATTCCAGAAATGATGCTTTTATAAGACTTGCTAATGTTTATTGGGGACATTTCCTCCCCCCAACTCCCCATCCACTCTAGCGTTAAAATGGAAAACCATTTTTATGTTCTCATCTATGAAAGATTTCTGGATAACAATCATACTAGATAGGAAGGCAGTAATAAAAAGTGGAGAAGGAACATTCTTATCAATGATGCCATGCATCTGTCAATATCTTATTAATGACTTAAAGATGGATGTTGACTTAGTTTTCATAAATCATTGCACTTAGTTTACTCAGATGTATAGGTGGGGTACTCAGATATACTTAGGCTAGTTTGGTGTAATGGATAGAGCAGTTGACTTGAGTCAGAAATAGCTGAGATCACCTCCTGTCTGCCAACTTTGTAGCCTCTCCAAGCCTCAGTGTCTTCATCAAAAAAAAAAAGTGGGGATAATGATGGTGAGGGTCAAATGGGATGACCTACACAGAGCACTTTGGCAGCCTTAAAGTGTTCTGTAAATCTTATTTATTTTGAACAAAAATGATAGTATATGCTGCTGTTTATTTTAGTTTATTAATGAATTTTTCCTATACAGATCTATTTAGAATAATTTTATATACTAGGAGAGGGCATCTAGGTGGCACACTGGAGAGAGTGCTGGACCTGGAGTCAGGAAGACTCATTTTTCTGAGTTCAAATCTTGCCTCAGTCATTTATTAGCTATGTGACCCTGGGTAAGTCACTTAATTCTGTTTGCCTTATGTTTCCTCATTTGTAAAATGAGCTGGGAAAGAGAGTGGTGAACCATTTCAGTATCTTTGCCAAGAAAACCCTAAATGTGGTAATTAAAAAGTTGTATGTACCTGAGTAACAACTATTGAAAAATATTCTAAGAGGAGGTGAGCCTAAACAAATTGAAATAATACAGGAATTTACTTTACTTTAGACAACTGTTCATTCCCAGCTCTTGATAGTTAAAATCCTTGCCTTCTTTCCTCCTGGTTCAAACTTTTTGCAATCTACCCTCATTGCCTTAATTATATTACTTTTGTATACTGTACAATTTTGTCCAGGAGCTTTCATAGACATTTCCTTTGATCTCACTATGACCTTTAGAAGTTGGTAGAAAAACGATCTCTTAATCTCCATTTAACAAATTTGAAAATAGAAACAGGGATTATGATGATAAAGGCTGATATTTAAAGAGCTGGAACTAGAACTCTTGTCTCCCAGATTGTTCTTGGCTCTCTTTCCACTAAGTCTATAAAATGCATATACAAGGAATTCACATCCTTTTTCATTTACCCCACTTTCTGTTTAAAAAGTCCTGAACTTTGTGTGTACTGATTCTAATGAACTAAATACCATTTTTTTCTGTTAAATTTCCTCGATCACTTCAATAAATATGTATTAAGTACATATTATTCCCTGTGTAGGCAGTGAGGCTACAATACAAAGAAGAAAAATGCGATTCTGATCTTGTTGATGGTAAGAAACCTTTAGGAGGCTGGAATGAAGTATTTTTCATAACTTTTTAGAAAGATTAGATGATGATTGAATAACTAGGAAAAATGAGAGTAATCTGAGAGGTTCAATATGGGATGCAGGAAGAAAGAGAGGGAAAGAATAAGGCCAGGGAGAGAGGAGAAAGAGAAGAGAGGAGAGGAGAGAGAAAAGGAGAGAGTTGGGGAAGAAAGAGATGGATAAGGAGTGAGATGGGGAAGAGATATGAGAGGAGAGGGATGGGGGAGAGAGAGAGATGGAGAGGTAGGGAAAGAGAGAGAAAAATTGTGCATAAAAAAATGAGAAGAAAAGCCATGCGTCAATGAGATGGTCAAAGAAAAGTATAGAAAGAGGAAAAAAAAAGAGGATTGAGGGTATAGTTTTGAGAGATGACCACTTTGATGGGATGAAGAGAAACAGAAAAATGAAATCAGCAAAAGGACACCAAGAAAGATGAATAAGAGAGCAGTGTACAAAGTAGCCTTTTACCACTGTCACGGTTTAGTGTTTATACTTATCCAAATGGTCTTCAGACTACCTGTGTGTGTGATTTTTACATTCACTTTCATTGGTGTAAAAATGAACCATTTTTCAGTATGACTTCTGTTTTTTTGTGCACTTTGAAGAGGACCTATCCAGACTTTTATTTTCAGGATTTTTTCAGGAAAGACTCCTTAAAATAGCATTTCTTCCTTGTGAAGTTTTATTTTTTAGATGTCGTTTTTAATTACAAAGAATGGACACTGGTCATGCAGATAAGACAAAGTTTAGAGAACATTAATCAGTGTACAGACATAGTAATAATCTATAGATTTGTCATGGGTTTGTTGATGTAATATAAAGTTAAAGAAAACCCTGGTGGTACCTTCAAGGAGGTTACAGTGTAATAAGTGATAATGAAAGGAGCACCTTTACAATAATAGGAATTAGTGTAATTAGTAGATGGAAAGGTTTTGAGTGTAGTATTGGGTGAGGTTTGGAAGGGCTTTAGGATAGAACAGTACTTGAGCTGAACCTTAAAAGATGCTTAAACAGTTGGAAATGGAGAAAATTATTCCAAGCATGAGAGCTGTCATGAGCAATGCAAAGAGAGAAGGAGCAAGACAGATTTAGTGAATGGTGATGATCTTCTAGGGCAGCAATGCAGAAGTCATAGAAAGGACCTAGTGTTAGTTTAAGCTGGAAAGATAAGTTGGTGTCAGATTAGAGAGGGCCTTGAATGTCAATGTTCATTTACAGTCATAAATTGGACAATGAAAGAGCTTTTGAAATCTCTAAGATAGTATTGAAGTCCTAATAGGATCTCAAGAAGATGGCACAACTAATGGTATGTACAGTAGATTGGAGTAGAAACCCAAAAAGGGAGGCCAGTGAAGATGGTGTTGAAGTTGTCAAAGCAAGAAGCAAAGAGTGCTCAGAAGAAGGGATCCATCCTACAGGAAATGGATGCTGGAGATAGGCGTATAAATGATCTCTGTCTAGGTTGACATTCATTAATGTTAACCTTTAAGTTAATTTGGAGAGGGCAAGTTCAGATGAGAAATGAGATCTTTGACTACATCTCAAATGGTTAAAAAATGTATGAGAGGGAATAAAATAAGAGGCAATCAGTATTGACAGCTTTTTCTGGGAGTTGGGTGGAGTCAGGGAAGAGTGATCTTGGATGATAATTTGAGGGAGTGGTAGGGTCTACTGAGGGACTTTGGAGAATAATTTCCTATCTGAAAATAAAACTCAAGTCTCATAAAACAAGCTGTGTACAAAACAACAGTATATGATTAAATGCTAAATTTTGTGGTATATTAAACTCATAAAAGGTTTCCCTGAGGGCTAAAGTAGTCAAGAGTTTTTGCTGAAACGAAGGTCTTTGAACTGGACCTTAAAAAAGGGAATGGGGTGTCTAGAATGGGAGGAGAGGACATGGAGATGGAGGTGGGAAAGAGTGTGATGTATTCATGGGCTGTTGAAGAGACTAACTTAATTCATTAGCAAGGAGTTTGAAGAGGCTGGCAAAATTAAGGCTGCCACAGGCACAGACATGGAATGCAGGGATCTTTCTGTCCCTTACTGGCCTTGTGACTGATCTCTCTGAGTTTTTGTTTCCTCATTTGTAAAGAATGATTTTATCTCAGTTCTCTCTACCTTAGAAGATAATTGGGAGAGTCAGATGAGATCACGTGCAAGGTGCACTATGGAAATGTTGGGGGTGGGGGGAGAAACTGGCATCAGAGAAGAATGAAATGAGGGAAGCTGATCTTATGGAAGATTAATCTGAATTAAAAGTTAATTAGCTGGGGCAGCTAGGTGGTGCAGCGGATAGAGCACCAGCCCTGG
Source organism: Macrotis lagotis (assembly GCF_037893015.1). Taxonomy (NCBI): domain Eukaryota; kingdom Metazoa; phylum Chordata; class Mammalia; order Peramelemorphia; family Peramelidae; genus Macrotis; species Macrotis lagotis. The sequence goes on along the minus strand of NC_133659.1, from coordinate 318,337,100 downwards.
AGTCAGAAGGACCTGAGTTCAAATCCAGCCTCAGACACTTAATAATTACCTAGCTGTGTGGCCTTGGGCAAGCCACTTAGCTCCATTGCCTAGCAAAAACCTAAAAAAAAAAAAAAATAATTAGCAGATGTGTCCAATGAATTAAGGTGGGAAGAGATTGAGAGTAAAGAGTAGGGAGGCCAGCTAAGGGCTTGCAGTAAATCAGGCACAAGGTTACCAATGCAATCTGGGACTGGAACTAGAAGAATGTCAGTTGACAAACCTTCAAGTTTGCTTAAAAATATCTTGTGCTAAATTGAAGCTTTCTTTTCAGTTTAGGTACCAACCTAACTGGTCATGTTAACAATTAAGGGAAACCAAGTGTTGTTATTTAAGACATTCATTAAGCCATTTTCATTGAGAAACAGTATTCAGAAATGTCTCAAAACTGTCAGAAAATTAGAATTTTCTTGAAGATGAACACTTTTTGCTCCCAAAGCCAATTCCTCATTTTGACTGAATGTAGTCCTTTACATTCCATCATCTTTTTTTGATGCATATTTTTATTTGCTCAGAACAGGGGTCACATTGTGTTGATTTTCTATTGTTTAGGTTTTCTATCCCTTTGTCATTAGTCAAAAAGCTCCATTCTTTACCTCATCATCTCAGGGCATCACCATGTTAGGACATCTGGTACAGGGAATCATTTTTCTTGCATGCTACCAGTTCTGGAGTTCTTTAACTCTAGTGAGAATCACTAATGCCAACCATGTGGAGTTCAAAGCTGGATCCTCAAAGTCTTGTGGACAGTGCACCAGGTTGACTTCCAAGGGTTCCTTGGCAGGAGTGTTTTTTTCAAAAGCTCATATTCACTCATCATCAGGTATAACTGAGAAGGAACAATCTTCTGACTTTAAGCAGAGGGAAGGGCTTGGCATGATAGAAATGACCACATGGTTCATAATTCAGTCATTTGAAATGGGCACAGAAACATTGCTTGAGAAATGTGAGGAGTCACTCTTGACATGGATGCATGGCTTAGGAATTCTTTCTCATGTCCATTCTTGGCTCCGTCATTTGGAGTGGGTGGGTAAGATTCACTTATAGAGTATTCTTCCAAGGAAGGAGAGACAGTCGCACCTCGGTCTCATCAGTAGTGGCTGTGTGACCATGGACAAGTCATTTCACTTCTTGATGCCGTAGGCATCTGTGACTTGGAGCTGCAAGGAAAGGACCAGCCTCCTCAAATGTGAGTCTGCCACAGGGGAAGCCAGAGTTGTGGCTCTCCAGGGGACAGATGAGAGCAGCTTCCAGAGATGCCTCTAGGGTTGGTCTCCTTGGCTATTGTTAATAGAAATGGCTAACATTTATGCAGTGCTTACAGTTTGCATTGTTACAGATGAGGAAGCTGATGGAGCAGATAGACCAGGATCAAGTGACTGGGGCTGGATTTGAACTCAAGGCTTCCTAAAAAGAAGAGCTCTGTTCACTGTGCCACCCAGCCCAGTGCTTGTATTTTCTCTTTCAGTGAAGATTATTCATGCTGTGTAGCTATAGATTTCACATTCATGTTTATTTTTCTCCTGCCCAGTTCCAAGTCCCAACCTTTATGTACAACTGAATGCACTACAGTTTACTCTGGATGAGAGAAGTCTTCTCTGGTTAAATCAGTTTGTGTTGGATTTAAAACAAAGTCTCAATCAGTTCATGGCCATGTACAAGTTGAATGACAATTCAAAGTCTGATGAACACGTTGATATTCGAGTTGATGGATTAATGCTAAAGGTACTGTATGACCTCTGGTGAGAAGACTGCAAGGGTCTCTCTTGAAATGTGGTGCCCCCCTCCAAAAAAAAGATGTGGTGCCTCAGACAACAGCTAAGGTTGAAGGGGGGGGGCAAGTCCTGGTCTCCTCCACCTCCTGTTGGGGGGGGGGGGGTTAGTGGAGAGAGAAAGATCTGGGGAAGATGGAGATCAACCCTGACTCCGCTTCTCATTTATTACTTTGGGGGTCCTTTGTGACATCAACTCTGGGGGCTTCAATTTCCTCTTCTGAAGCATAAGACAGACCGAGTTCTTTGTCTCTTGGGCCCCTTGCAGCTCTAGATCATGTGATCATGGAACAAACCGGCTTTGACATCACCAGCCAGGAAAAGGTTCTTATCTTTCCAGAATTTCAGTTCCCTTTGATGGTATAAATTTTCTCAGCTGTGATGCTGATTTTCATTTAGCAATTTTATTTTTAACCTTCACATTTTCAGCTATTGTAGAGAAATTGATTGTTTTAGTTCCTTTGTTTCATTTTCTAACTTCTATTTGCTCATTTGGTTGTTCTTCCATTCAGAGGTGAGCAAGAAAGATGTGAAACTAAAATTAGTTTTACTGCTCATTAAATCTGATTTAAGTGTTCTGGCTGGAGGTGAATTCTTAAGTTGAAATTTTAAAATTAGCTGAAGTTTTCTTTATGTTCAATTTCTATGACTAAGAAAGAGATTTAAATATATATATATCCACACTCATGTATACATATGAAACCAAAGGTTCTGATTATAAGGTTTGACAATTTATCCCCTTGAGTATTATATTATTTGAACTATTAAAATGTTAGCAGCACCTTCCAGAGAGAGGACCCAAAGAAATATTAGTAAATGGTGAAGAGTAAGGAGTTCTAGACTTCACAAAAATTCCTGTTTTTTTCATGGCAGAGAGGATAGATGCATTACATTTTACATCTAGAAGAAGTCTTAGACATCATCTATCTAGTTATAGAGAAATAGGTTTTTCAGGATCACATAATCCAACCTCCTCCTTTTATGGCCAAGGAGACTGAGATCTCGCATGCCTTTTTTTTCTCCCAAGAGGGCAGATGACTGAGCTGGCCATCTACCAGGCAGTCCATCCCTTGCTCATTCAGATTTATCACATTACCCTCCTCCAATATGGGATCAGCAAATTAAAGATTATCTTCCCAGGAATTTTATTAAGACTTCTGAGCTTCTCATGAGGAAAATACCTATAGATGTTTTTTTATTTAAAAGTTTTCAAAATGTTGTTTTAAGATACCCAATTAAGTCTTGGAATTGTAGATATTAACGTAAAAAGAGAACTTTGAGATTATATGTAATTTAATGTGATCCAAGACTGTTATATAATTTCACACATACACACACACACACACACACACACACATAAAATAAGCATTTGTGTGTATGTGCATAAGTACACCTATATGAGAGAGAGAGAGAGAGAGAGAGAGAGAGAGAGAGAGAGAGAGAGAGAGAAGAATGAGGTTGATGAGGACTCTGAGACCCGAGGCAGCGAAGTCACATCCTCAGTAACATGGAGCTCATGCTCTGTACCCTATTGTTAACATTTGTCTTGTTGTGTTAAGATATTAAGATATTAGTTAATTTTAAGATGTTGGTATATAAGCATTTGCAAAGTTGAATATTAAAAGAAATCAATCTCTTGATTTGATTCTTTTATAGAGGACCTTCCCAACACTTGGGTCATAGAGTAAACACATCCTAAAGAGGTTCCCAGCATCTGACATTTTTTTTCCCTTATTATAGTTTCTTTTTTATGTCACATTTCATCTTTAGGGGAAAAAATGAAATACTGCATAATTCCAAAATGTATAGAAAAATGTCCTTTGTGTTGTATAATATTATATAACAAACGTAAGAATGAAAGCCAGCATTTATGTAGTGTTTTAAGGTTTGCATAAGGCTTTGCAAATGTGAAATCATCTTATTTTCAAAATAACCCTGCTGTTTTGAGCAGCAAGGAACATGCTATTATTATCCCCATTTTACAGTTGAGGAAACTTCAGCAGACAGAGGTAAGGTGACTTGCCCAGGGTCACATAAGTGGGAAATGCTGATGATTTGAACTCTGGTCTTTCTGACTCTGTGGTACCATCTAGCTGTCCCTCACATAAGTAATGTGACCAGATTAACAGTTATTGTTCAAATAGTATTGTGTGTGTCTGTGTGTGTGTGTGTGTGTGTGTGTGTGTGAGAGAGAGAGAGAGAGACTGAGACTTTGAGGAAAATCCCTTTTGAGCTAAGTCTTGACTTTGATCAATAAAAATAAATTTATGCACTTAGAGCTCTGACTAGACAAAATGTTTTTTTTTTCTTCTAGCTTGTCATTCCTTCTGAAAAGAAATCAGAATGCCATCAAGATCAACCACGTGCAGTTTCTGTTCAGAGTTCTGAAATGATTGCCACAAATACACGACATTCTCCAAACTGCAGGCATTCTGATTTGGAAGCTTTGTTCCAAGATTTCAAAGATTGCAGTTTTTTTAGTAAAACGTATACCAGCTTTCCTAAAAATTGTGATAATTTTGATCTCCTGCATCCAATCTTCCAGAGACACGCTCATGAACAAGATACCAAGATGCATGATGTGTACAAAGGCTATGTTACTCCTAAGTTGAATAAGGATACTCTGAAGACCTCGGCGGCCACTGACGTCTGGGCCGTGCACTTTTCCCAGTTCTGGATAGACTATGAAGGAATGAGAAGTGGGAAGGGACGGCCAGTCAGCTTTGTCGACTCTTTTCCCCTTTCCCTCTGGATTTGCCAGCCCACCCGATTTGCAGAGTCCCAAAAAGAGTCCCAGTCTTGTAATCCGGTCCCTTTAAACATCTCAAAAAGTGAGTCTAGCGATCTGGCGAGTCGCCTGAAGCGCAAGAAGCTCCTTAAGGAGTATTACAGCACAGAGTCTGCCCCTGTGCCCAATGGTGCTCCAAGCGGGCTGCCAGCTGAAGCTTGCATGGCCCCACTTCCTGCTGCCTCTTCCCCCAGTGCTGACCTCCACGTCTTGGTTCACATTCAGAAGCACGTCAGTATGCAGATCAATCACTACCAGTATCTGTTCCTGCTTTTCCTCCATGAGTCACTCATTTTGCTTTCCGAGAACTTAAAGAAAGATGTGGAAGCAGTGACGGGCAAACCTGCCACCGAAGCGTCCCTTTGTGTGGGCATTTTATTGAAAAGTGCGGAAGTTGCTCTGCTCCTCCACCCATTGGACCAAGCTCATTCATTTAAATCTCCCCTTTCTGACAGCCAAGGCCCTGTGGTCCCTGAAGATTCACCTGTGGACCTCAGAGGAACTCTGAAATCCAAAAGGAAATCTGTTCCTGGTGCAGTGGATGCTGTGAGGAGTTCAGGTGTTAATCTGATGGCAGACAATAGGTCTATGAGTGTTGACCTTAGCCATGTCCCCTCTATGGATCCATGTCTTTTCAAGTCAGCCAGTGATACAAATCTGCAAAAAGGGATGTCATTTTTGGATTCGTCAGATAAAAGTTTAGGGAAAATAACTGAAGATGAGAGTACCGGGCTAGTTTACAGAAGTGGGACAGAAGAAGATTTGGCAGAAATAAGGGACAAAAACAGTTCATCTTCCACAGATTCACATCATATCTTAGATGACAAAGAGGATTCTAGAACTTTGTTAATTGATAAAGTTGATGAACAAAATATGTTTCCAAATAGTTTAATGGATAAAGCAAATGGAACTACAGATTCTTTAATCCCAGAAACTGCTTTATTCTCTCAGGAACAAGAGATAAATAAAGATCAGGCATCCACAGTTAGAATGTTTACATCACAATCCTCTTTAAGGTAATTATTCCTGGATTATGACTAAAATGTTATGGATGGTTTCCAGATCTTTTTTGAATTTTCATTTTTTTCTTAATATAGTTTGCTTTGGGGGGGCAGCTAGGTAGCACAGTGGAGAGAGCACTAGCTCTCACCAACTCAGGAAGACCTGAGTTCAAATTTGACCTCAGATGCTTAATAGTTACCTGTGTGACCTTGGGCAAGTCACTTAACCCCATTGCCTTAAATAAATAAAAATTTTAAAAATAGTTCATTTTTAATGTCTTAGGTTATTATATCTATTTTTATTTTATTTAATTGGAAGAAAATGATGTTATAATAGAATTGCCTTTCTCATAACAATTCTCTAATATCTTTACATGTATAAAAAGTGGAAAGCCTAAGGAACGTGGCCTGCCCCCTCCACCTGCATTCTCTGTTTCTTATAAGAACATGAGGAGAAGTCCATCCCAAGTCTCTCTGGATGCTGTTTCAATTGATAGCATGATGCTGGAAGAACAACTTTTAGAGAATGATAGCCATATATTTTTAGAAAAAGGTAAGACTACCAGTCTTAAGATAAGAGTGGGCAATATTTTTAGTGATTCAATTCATTTAAGGCACTTTGCTTTACATTGCCTTTGAGAGAGAGGGAGAGAATTGTGAACATCCAAAACAACTCTGTAAAGGTCATATGGGTCATAATATAATATGAAGGAGAAAGATGCTTAGATATGGTAAAAGGAAGATTTATAACATTCAGTTATACACTATTGTGGAACTATTATTATCTTTGTTATTAAAATTTTTAAAAATTGGTATAAATGTACCTTAGAATGGCAATCTAGGGGTGGCTAGGTGGCACAGTGGATAGAGCACCAACCCTGGAGTCAGGAGAACCTGGGTTCAAATCCGGTCTCAGACACTTCATAATTCCCTAGCTGTGTGGCCTTGGGCAAGCCACTTAACCCTATTTGCCTTGCAAAATCTAAAAAATGAAAAGAATGGCAATCTAAAGATTAAGTGTCATTATCTAATTTTCAATGTTAAAAACCATTAGCAGATACTTACTTTTTGAAAATCTGGTGGTGAATATAGTGAAAGTTCTGAGACAGATATAAAGAAATATAACTGTGAATTGCAATGAATGAATGAATGAATGAATGAATGAAAAAAATCATTTATTAAGCTTTTAACTATATTCCAAGCACTGTGGGGGTATAAATATAAAAGCAAAAGACAGTTTCTGTCCTTAAAGAGTTAATACTTTAATAGAAAGAAATAGTACAGGTATTGAATTGATGCCTTGGAAGGGTTACTTTGGTCAGGAATGTTACAGGGGTGGGGAGTAGGCCACTGAGCAGAAGGATACCTTTTAGGAACAGTGGAAGAGTATTTGATAATATTTCCAGAACTGGAGAGAGAGAGAGAGAGGGAAAGGAAGAGAGCGAAAGTGAGAGCAAGAGAGAGGCAAGGCAGCTGGTGAAGAGATGGTCAGTAATAGTGAACGTGGAACCTTAACAAAATAGTGAGCTAAGGGAGGCACTCATTAGTCAAGACAATGGAGTTCCAGGAAGGAAATTCCAGAAGTTAAAATGTCTTGACTATGGATCTTAGTGAGATGGTCCTGAGACCGTGGGACTCTGGATAATGTGGTTGGGCCATGTTGGGTCTACTCAAGGTGGTCTGGCTGTCTGGTTGAGCCAGGAGGCAGAGACTAGGGGAACTAGGCAGTTGGGTGAAGGGAAACAGTTGGTGGAGAACCACTAGCTTTGATTTGAGGTGAAAGGACATGAGAAATCTTTGCAGAGATCTGAAAAAAAGACAGTGAAATGGAAAGTATGTTCCTTGAGGAAGAGGAGTCTTGCTCTTTTTGATAGGAGAGGTTAGAATGGGACTGAAGGTCAAAGTGGGTTACAGGTATTTGGAGAGCAGTTAGAGCACTGGCCTGTCGAAATGGATGCATTTTTCAGTGCTGGGAACTTTGGGACTGTATAATCTTTTTGTGTAGTATTATGAGCAAATGTTAGCAGAAGGAACTCATTCTGCGTTCACCCATCAATCTTCAATTTTCTTCTTTTCTTTTCTTTTCTTTTCTTTTCTTTTCTTTTCTTTTTTTCTTTCCTTTCCTTTTCTTTCCTTTCCTTTCCTCTTTTCTTTTCTCTTTTCTTTTCTTTTCTTTTCTTCTCTTTTCTTTTTAGTAAAGAATACTTGGATTAACATTGAAAGTATGGAAAGTTAAGGTATTTTTATTGTCACAGTATGCGAGTGATTTTTTTTTCATTTTAGTATGGTTGTTGTTAGATAAATGTGATGTTACATGTATGGAAAGTGGACTTCATAAAATATTTGTTCAATTCTCTTATAATAGGTCTTGAAGATATCTCACATATGAGTTACCAGAGCCCATTAGAAAATAGCAGTGTTGGTGCAAAGGTTCAGAATTGTGCAGAGTCTTCTCCAGATGCCATCAGTACAAATTCAGAGAGTGCTCAAGAAAATCCTGAAGAAATGGTAATGGTTTGAATAGATTCTGTGCAAGCCAATACATTACCAATTAATCTTAGCACATTTAGCCCAGAAACTTGCAGCTCCTTCTTCGGGACCAGCATACTCCTCTGGCCATGAAATCAGTGAGGAATGCTGTTTGGCTTGTGTGGCAAGGCAAGGAGGTTCACTCTGCAGGCTCCAGGCATCTGGACTGTCTCTTGTTGGAATGAACTTCTGCCTATTTATCATGTGGTTCATCTCTGAATTGTGAAATTCTAGCTATTTCTTCTTACTTTTTATCTTATTGTCTTTTCTGCTGCCTTGCTTTTAATTTCTTACATTTCCTTTAGTTGAGTCTAAACAAAATTTAAAAAAGGGTAAAGGTGGGGGCAGGTAGGTGGTACAGTGGAAAGAGCAACTGGGTCCTGGAGTCAAGAGGACCTGAGTTCAAATGTAACCTCAGATACCTATTAGTTGTGTAATCCTGAGCAAGTCACTTAACCCTGATTACCTCCCCCAGCCTCCCAAGAGAAAGAAAAAGAAAAAGGATCAAGATAGGAACTCTCTGTATGGGAGGTTACTTTGTTTATAAATGAGGTAATAATAGTTTGTGGAGAAAAAAGCATATCTGTTTGTTTTGTTTTTGCTAGGCAGTGGTTAAGTGACTTGCCCAGGGCCACACAGCTAGGTAATTATTAAGTGTCTGAGGCTGCATTTGAACTCAGGTTCTCCTGACTCTAGGGCTGGTGCTCTATCCACTGCACCACCTAGATGCCCTGAAAAAAGCATATTGATCCAATTTTAGAGTTCTCTTAACTAGGAACAAAGTTCTTTTGGTAGATTTGAAAAATGTCACAAATCAGGTCTCAGCAGGAAGGCTTCCCTCATGCAATAAGGGACTCTTATCACTAAAAAAATTCAAGACAAAAAATCCTGGTCCTTGTGATCCACTTTTTTTTTTTGAGATTTTGGAACTGAAATATTACAATTCAATGTTATGCTTCATATTTCTATACTTTAAATTAATGAAATGTAATTGCCTCTCTATATAGTCTCATCTCTAAAGAAAAAAGTTATTCAACTCTTCCAGATCAATTTATTTTAATTTTTGTCCTCTGTCCTGATTTTAATTGTATTTGTTAACAGATGTCAGTTGTGGTGTTTAAAATCACTGGTGTTAATGGGGAAATTGACATCCGAGGAGAAGATACGGAAATCTGCCTTCAGGTGAACCAGGTGACTCCCAGCCAGCTGGGCAATGTCAGTGTTCGGCAGTATCTCTGTAATCGTCCCGTAGGTAAGAGGCCAAGTCATCTTCCGTTCTTTTCACAGATGATAGAGCTTGGTTTCGATGGTATAACTCAGTAGTGCATCTTTCTGTGACATAATCAGATTCAAGAAAAACTTTTCTATTACTCTCAATATAGAAGGACTAATAGAGTATTGACTTTCATTTCTAGTAAGACCAAAACATATTTAGTGAATCAATTTAGATCGATGGCCCCTTCTGTAAAGACTGTGGTCCAAGCTGGAGAATTATTGTAGAGTTAGGAAAGAAGCATAACTTAATAAGAGTTGCTTCATTTCCTCTTGTATGTGATTGTTATAGCTCATGTTCAGAAAGTCTTCACAGTTTTTTTTTTTTTTTTGTCTTATTCAGACTTTACATTCTTTGGTTTGATGGGTCACTTATGGAGGAAGAGAGAGAAGGAAAACTTTAGGCCCAAGGTCAAGATTCTGATTCTCACTATCCTCTAATAAAAGCTTCTGCTGCTCCTTTGATCCAAGTGTTATTGGGTGTGTGTGTGTGTAAATGTGCATGTTCCCTGCCCTCATAGTGCTTTTGTTTTATGCTGAACATGTTCATTTTGGAATTGACTCTCAGCTTGGATTTAAGCAACAAAGGAAATGAAGCCTGTGAACATGAAACCATGCCCTTTCTCGAGCTAATGTGAACTTAGATTTGGCTCATTTGGAGAAAGTGCTCATTAGGTTGGAAGTCTCGAGATTGAAAATGACAATGTTGATTATTTTCCATTATCTTTTAAAAAATGTAGTGAGTTACAATCTTGTTCTTTGCTATATACACAGAATGCTATATCTGGTACATTACAAATTGAACTAAATTCATCCCTGCATGATATCAAATAAATATGTTCACACCACTCATCCTGGGAATTTCAGGTAAATGTGCCATTTGTCTGTAAGACAGCTTCCAAGACCTGGAGGGCCTTGGGGCTGCCAGCTTTTCTCTTGCCTAGGCAGTGTAGATGGGAGTGCTTTTGCTCCAAACCTCTTAGAAATGAGGGAAGCCAAGCCCAAACTGTGGGAATCCATTGAAATAGGGAAATCACTGAGAGCCAAGTTTAAGAGACAGTTGAGACATGTGCTGTGGCAGTAGAATCGAAAAAATCGGGGGTGGTGGTGTAGGAATGTAGAGATCTAAACCCTTCTCTCTTTTCCTAGAGCCCATGCTGCAGTCAGATCCAGATGTGTTATTTTTTCTTCCCTACCCAGGCCCTTCAGAACTTGCTCTTTTGTTATAAATTATTGAAATAAGGAAGTATTCTTGGTTGCCTTGTGCATGAGTTATATGGTGAATGCTTACTGAGTTTCTCAGTGAGCAAGAAAGTCTATATTCTCAGATGATTCTTGGAGTGTTAAAAAGATAATTTGCAGGAAAGTAATTTACCAGTCTCCAAAAAACTAGCTGGGTCTTGTTGACTAGTAGAGGGTTTGAGGCACACCCAAACTAAAGCGCCAATGTGCCTCAGTCTGCCAGAGCAGAATCATGACAGAGTTGGTGAAATGTGAGTCACTGTGGACTCAGCTGAGAGAATTCAGGTACCAGAAGGAGCAGAAGATTTCTCACCCAGCTACACTGATGGATTAGGCATGGAAGGGATAAACTGGAGGAGCTGTAGCCAGGGACCATTATTCCTAATTTAAAGAGGGGGGGGGGGACTGTGAATGATGGAAGTATTTTTTCTCTGACTAAAAATGAATATGACTTTGGTTGCCAAATGTATTTCTGATTTTGAATTTCAAAGCCTATGTTTCCTTGGGTACCAAGAAGCTGAATTAAATTATGGTGAAACATTATGTTTGATATGAATTGATCTTATGTTGTTAGAAATAAGTAACTGAACATTTTTCTATATTCTTGACTTGAGAAACATCTATTGTTTTCTTTTACATTCTTTTAAAAAGATCCCTCCTTTTCCCTCCCCTAAAGTCATCTGGGTTTAAGAACAACAACAATAAACCTAAAATTTCTTTATTTTCAATGTTGGATTTGTTTTCACTCTTCTTTGCTCTGTCATGAGTTTGACTCCCAGATTTTAGAAAGCACCTTAATCTCTCCTGTTCCTCTTTCTGAGTTCTTAACTCCTCTCCTGGGAATCATAAAATTCCTAACTTTCCAGTCTTTACTTTCATTTCTTTCCTCCTGCAAAAAGCATTTCCCATCCTGCTCTGGGAGTGTAGGCAATTAAGAGACAAGGAATCTCCTTTAGTAGAATGCCTTGGCCTCAAACACCAGTGCTGCCAGGGGTGGTTGCCTTCCTCTTTGTCAGGCCAAAGGGAACAATCCTGAGGGGTTGAGGAGGCTTCTGGGGACTTCTTGGAAGCTCGTTTATGAGCTGACTATGACTTTCTAACTGCCTACAGTAGACATTATGGCTATCCCTACTACCTTCCAAAGACATACAAACACACTTTCACACTCCCTAAGCATTAGCAAGAATTTGTGGAATATTTTTCAGGGATAATTTAGTTGAATTCATCTTTTTTTACACTTTTTTTATTGTTTTAAAAATAGAAATGATTCAGTGAAGAATGGGGACAAGGAGGGATGAAGATCATGATAGAGAATTGCCTATGAAGGGTTAGATATAAAGGGCTGTGTGTGTGTGTGTGTGTGTGTGTGTGTGTGTGTGTGTGAGAGAGAGAGAGAGAGAGAGAGAGAGCACAATATCTTTGTGTCTGTATTTACATAAATTATGCTAAAGAAAAGCCCTTTGATTATTGGGGGTTGAGGAGGAGGTAAGGGAGAGAAAGAAATGTAAAAGACAACTTCTTTGTATCTAACACAGATTAAATAATTATTCCTTCATGGAAGAGTGTTAGATTTTTTGGGAAGTAGTAACAATATATAACTTTCACCTGTATGTCCTTTCTTTAGGTTCAGATCGAAAAGCTGTGGCTACACCTGCCAGGTCGTCACCTGAGATTACACTGAGGTTTGAAAGTGGTCCTAGTGCTGTCATACATTCCTTGCTAGCTGCAAAAAATGGATTTCTGCAATGTCACATAGAAAATTTTAGTACTGAGTTTTTAATCTCTTCACTTATGAATATTCAACATTTTCTGGAAGATGAGACTGTTGGAGCAGTTATGCCGATGAAGATACAAGTTTCCAATACAAAGATAAATTTGAAAGTATGTTGAACAAATCATTTTTCTCTTGTTGATGTTGTCTAGAGTTACAGATCCAGCAGAGTCAGGAGGACCTGCCTGGGTCCAGACCTTCCTTGCCTCCTCCCTCTCCAAGCTACGTGAGCCCAGGCAGAACCCCCACCCTCGAAGTGGCTCAGTCTGCTCTGGAGATGGAGCGGCCCCGTCTTTGGAGGTGGCTTCATTTGGCAGAGAAAGTTTCCTCACCACAGGCCCCTTTGTCAGGAAAATCCTTGGTCTGCACCCTGCCCCAAAGTGACAGCAGTCCTTGGAGGAGTGTCTCATTTTCTGACTTTGATTTTGTTTTTTTGTTTTTTTTTTCTGGTTCTTTCTGATGAAGTACTGGGGTTAACAGAATTTTTACCTCCTCAAGAAACAAAATGTTAAGAAGTTACATCTCAGGTTCCACATTTGATGGAAATGTTTTACTATTCATTTTACTATAGCAACCCTTGGACAACTTTTCCTTTTCCTGTCCCTAGGATGACAGCCCCCACAGTGACTCAGCAGCCCCCGGCCCAGCTCCCATAGCGCTCCACATCCATCACCTCGTGGTTGAGAGACAGGACGATGGCTCTTTTCATATCAGAGGTGAGGAGGAAAGCACAGGTGAAGGGGGCACTATGGGGAGCTGAGGCACTTTGGTTCTATATCTGAATGGCATTAAAAAGAGTTTTCAAAATTCATTTTTATAAGCTTTTGAGTTCCACATTTTTCTCCCTTCCTCCCAAGACAGGGAGTGATCTAGGTTAGACTGAGGGTAAAGTATGAGAGAGAGAGAGAAGCATTCAGAGGTAGCAGGTGTAGTCTTATCTCTGCTTTCAAGTCCTATCCCTCAACTGAAACTTCTCTTTTCAAGATGACCAGTGGGTTCTTAATTGCTCTATCAGGTTAAGCTTTTCTTAAGAAAGAGCCCTTTCCTGACTTGTCAATGGCATTTGGCACTGCTGACCCCTCCTTCCCATGGCGCACTAGTCCTCTGTCCTTCCTGAGTTCCTGGGGCATTCCTTTTTCCTGATCTCTTTTTGCTATCTTGCTTTTCCTTCTTGGTTTGTTTGCTGAATCACCATTCAATCTTTTCTCATTGTGCTCAAGGGCTCTGACACGGGCCCTCATTTACTTTGAACCTTTCTCTCCGTTATCACTTCAGACTCCTTCAGGTTAAGGTTTCCTCAACACAGATTCCCAAATTTGCATACCCATTCTTCATCTTTTCCTCTGAACTTTAGTTCTAAATGTCCCTTGTGCATCACAAGTACATGTCCAAAAACAGAATTCATTATCCATCCCTCCTTCACAGTTTTCAGCTTCTTTCCAAGGGTACTGACCTTTCCGTTCTCATCAAGATTCACAACCTTGAAGTCATGTTGGACCCTTTTCTATTACATGTAGTCATATGCTCAGTCCTGTCCCTTCCCATCTGGGCCCTTCTCTCCATCAACACAGCTTCTGCCACCTTTTTTTCATGGACCATTTATCACAAGAGCCTCCAGACTCTCCTCCAACCTATCCATCCATTTACAAAGCTGCCAAATTAATTTTCCTGAAGCTTCTGTCTGACCATGTCCCTCCCCTGCTCTGTAAGCTCTGGTGGCTCCCTCTTACCCATGGGACAAAGTAGAAGCTCTTCTTGGGCACTTCAGGCTCTTCCCAGTCTGACTGCAGCCTCTATTTCCAGGCTGACTTAACATCCTACCTTTCAGCCAGACTGATCTCCTTGCATTATTTTCCTTCTCTTTCATCAATGCTTTCTCACAGGCTCTCCCTCCCCTGAGCCCAGCATGTTCTCTCATCTCTGACTGTCAGAAGGTCAGGTACATTTGGGGTAGAAAGCCATCTCCTACTGGAGGCCTGTGCTTGCCCTCTGAGCCCAAGCAGGTAGCATTCCTCCTGCCCCGAAACTACTTTGTCATTACTTCCCTGTGTGAAGACAGGCCATCATTCCTTTGGCTTCTCTGTGACTGGAACAATGTGGTACCTGGGCAGTACTGAAGTGTATTGAAGCCAGGTCCTACCTGGGCTTACTGAAGTGATTCAAGAGTGGCTACATCTGTCTTCCTATCCGATTGTCTTTCTATTCATCTAGTTCTCTGGTCTCTGTGTGTACATACAGATGTCAGTAGTTCTCTAGAGTTATCTATATGAGTTCCAGTCCAGAAGCTCTCCCCAAGGCATCTGTTATCTACAAATGTGCTCCAAAGAACCAGTGAGGGAGGCTCATTCTGTGCCTTCCCCAGATTGACTGCCCCATGATTCCCCATTGTCAGCTGCTCACTCTCTTCTCTTCCCATCCTCTTCTGTTTTTCTGTCAACATAGCCTTTGTCTTCCTAGGCCATTCTCATCCAAAGTGAGCTTTTTCTCCTCAAAACCTAAATACTGTTAATATGTTTTTGTATTGCTATTTGACGTTTTATTTGTGACTGTGTTGTCTCCTCACCTTGCTTGGCAGGGTCCTTGACTACAGGCAGGGACCCTTATGTTTCACCCCTCTGTTTATCTTGGTGACTTGCAGGAAGTAGGTGCTCAGTAGGATTGTAGGCATAAAAGAAGAACAAAATATCTCAAAAAACAAACAAACAAAACTTCACAGATCCCCAAAAGGTAGAGATGGATGACTATATATTGAGATAAGGTCGCTGGGTATGTAGAGTTGAGGATTTGAAAGTGGCCAAAGGAGATTTATTTAGAGAAGTGTAATGATGGATTTTTTTCTTCAGTAGTTTCCTCTTATTTCTCTTATCAGCATTCCACAGTGCAGTAGGTGAAAGGCTGCTTAACTAGTTGGTGAGTTCATCTGAAAGTAGCTCAAGGCAAAAATAAATCTCTTCTGCACTGTGTAGATTTGCATGAAGACCCATAGGGAATATGACATTTCCATATGGAAATACAGACTTCATTTATCTTTAATGTTGGTTGACTCTTCTTACTCTCAGCTAGATAACAACTCCACCCACTCTAAGGAAGAATGGATTCTCCATTTCTTTCTTATTGATGTCACTTTTCAGTATATTGTATGCTTCCATTGTTAAAATATTTTTTAAAGTAGAGTTGGTGTGCTGTCATTTTTCTTCAGTTGTGTCCAGCTCTTCATGACCCCATTTGAGGCTTTCTTGGCAGAGATACTGAAGTATTTTGCTGCTTCCTTATCCAATTCATTTTACAGATGAGCAAACTGGGACAAATAGGGTTAAGTGACTTTACCACATCGAATGGCTAAGAAGTGTCTGAGGCTGGATTTGAATGCAGCTCCTCCTAACTCCAGGCCTTCTACTCTATCCTCTTGGCCACTTAGATACCCTTTAAAGTGGAAGTAGTATCTTATTAAGGATTTTGTATTTAAAGGCTAAAAGTCCTCCGTTTCCACATCTTTATATGGCAAACTGATTTTAATTGTATGATTTTTTAGCCACATCATTAATAATTTTAGATCCAAAGGCAATGGAATTCTAGAGGAAAGAGCTGTGCCATCTTCTCCATAAGAAAAAGTAGGAGCCACAAGATTTGATTTTTCATTTCATCTCCTGGGTCTTGGGCAGTCTTTAATTTCTGTCTTGGTAATATGGAGATGGAACCAACCCCTGCTTCTCCCAGCTTTTCCTGGATACTGGAAGAATGAATCTGATAATAGGTGAACATACATTATGTCCTTTAGGAGAAAGATTATGTTAAAAACACATCAAACATGCATATAAATCATCGTGATGCTGAAAGATTCTTTACTGTCAGTCCTAGAAAGAGGATTATATTTAGGGTGCACACATAGAAAGATGGATGGGTTTGGTTTACATAAGCAGTCCCAGAGTTTCCCTGCCACACATTCTTGGAAATAAAGTCACTGAGTAAATGGTAGTAAAGTGACCCAGGTTTTTATATTTATAAGAACAAATTGTTTCTTGTTGGCGCCTGACTCACTGATCTATTGGTTTAAACCAGCATCTTAGTTCTTAGAAGTGATACTATGCAGCACTTATTAACAGGGCTCAAAGCATGATTATTTTCATTAGTTGCTGAGTCTTTGTTTTTTGAAATTCATTCCTAGAAACTCAGCATTGACTACAAACTTCAATAAATCAAACACAGAATAAATCCTCAGCCTTGTATATTGATGAATCTGGCAGGGTGGGAGCTCCCTCGGGGGATACAGATGAGAATCTGTCTTGGGGCCTTTTTGTCGGGGGCATCATTATGTCATTTGGGGAGGCAAGCACGGTGAGAAACATGGATTCAGCCCTTCCTTACCACGTGCCACACACTTGCTGAACACTCGCATTGCAAACACAGCTCTTTCTCAAGGAACTTCCAATTTAATGAGTGAAGACCCCCCACAAAGGGGAGTTTGAAAGTGTGTATGTGATGGGGCAATTGGTGGCCGTGGCTTTGGTGGTAGCAGTGGCAATGGTAGTGGCAGTATTGTGTTGGAGGCCTGAAGTCAGAAGCTGGTCAGGAAATGAAGGTCAGTCAGCCTGGCCTCCTCCCCATAATGAAGGTCTCAGGAGGAACTCTTCATTGAGAGGAAGGATAGTTACAGTCCATTCCAGAGG
The DNA here is from genome assembly GCF_037893015.1 of Macrotis lagotis. NCBI lineage: Eukaryota > Metazoa > Chordata > Mammalia > Peramelemorphia > Peramelidae > Macrotis > Macrotis lagotis. The sequence continues at coordinate 318,320,019 of NC_133659.1, read as the reverse complement.
GGAAGTTTCCAGGAGCTGCATCTGAGCAGGTGGAGATGACTCGGGCTCCCAAAGGCTCTGGAAGGTTCTGCTCATCTCCAAAGGCTCGGACTTTGTGTCAGCAGATCGAGGGTCAGCATGGGCACACTTTCCTCACCACCAGTGATGGATTCTTAGGTCACAGTGGCACAAGAAACAGTGTCAAATGCAACATGACCCTAAGCCTTCTTTGCTTTCTGCAGTGATGGTGGCAGCTGATTAGCAAAGAAAAGGGATAGTGAGTGTTAAGAATCACCTAGTTTTTGAATCATTTATAAATCTTGATTTAACCCTTAGTACTTTAAAGTAAAAGTCTTGACAGGTAACCAGCAAGTGAAGATTCTCCTTGATCTTGTGTGAAGGCTTGATGGGAAGACATGGATACATGGAGGCTGCTGTGTTTTCTAGTGGATTGCCTCATCAACTCGCATTGATTGTCATCTCTATGCAGTCCTGTGCCACTGCTTGCCTCTTGTACATTTAGAACTTGATGTCTCACAGACCCCCAAATTCAATGGTTATTACCTTTCCTCCCAAACCCATCCTTCTTCTAAACTTCCTTTATTTTTCTGGTCCTTCTAATTCCCAATATTAGTGTTATCTTTCCTCCCTGTTGTTTCTGCTTATACAAAGTCTTTCATGTCTGCCCCATTTTCTCCATTTATATTGTCAACAAGCCGTTTCCACTTTTTGCTTGGACAACCAAGCTTCTGGTTGGTGTCCCTGCCTCATGTCTACCTATTCACTTCAATCCTCTACAAAGTTACCAAAATGAATTTACCAAAATATAGGTCACACCCTTGACCTCTGGCATCCTGCAGGCAATAACTCTGAGTAACCACCATTCCATCTTTGGGGTCTACTGACCTCATAGAAACCCTTGGTTTTGAAAGCTTTCCCAGCTTGGTTCTAATCTAACTTTTGAGCTTTGTTCCACAATTCCACCATTGTTGTTGTTCTAGAGAGGTCCTCCTAGAACAGTCTAGAAACTGCTCCCTGCCTCATCAGATGATGCCAAAAGTTTCCTTCTGGTCTTCCATCTGGGACCATCCTTGATCTTCCCAGCTGTGCCCATAGCCCCCTGAGTCCCCTCCTGTCCTCTCTCTGTGGCATGCAGATTGTTTCCAAGTGCCTGTCATCAAGTCAGAGACAGCTTTGTTTTTGTCTTGGTATGCCTCCTGCCCAGCTCAGTGCCTGGCATATCCTAGGTATATGATAAAAGCTTTCAGAAAGCAAACTATAAAATAGCCTTCCCTCACACACACACACACACATGCGCGCGCGCGCGCGTGCTCATGGCCTGCATTTTGTGTGTGTGTGTGTGTGTGTGTGTGTGTGTGTGTGTGTATGTGTGTTTTAAAGCACCCTATTCCTTCCTAACAAATGTGATGAAAGAAGCAATGAAATGAAGTGGTCATGTGTGAAAGGCCCTCCTATGGGCAACTTAAAATGTGCCTTTTTCATTGTGCTGCTGAGAAACAGGCTGAGTCTTGGATTTCTCCAGCAATTGGGAATTCACTCAGCTTTTACAAGATTCGTGTATTTTTTCCTTAATTAGATTCTGGAATGCTGAATGACATCAATGTGTTGAAAGACCCAGTGCCTCAAACTGCTGGAGACTATGAAGTGAGGAAACAGTTGTCTGTCTCCCAGGCGACTCAGACGTGGCCAGAAGTCCCTGCGCGAGCCCTCGACCCTAGCAGCATGAAGGTAACTCCTAAGGAAAGGGGGTTCTCTTTTAGCAAATTGTGTTCAGTAAGTCACCAGGGCCTTGGCTTTGGTGTGTTTTCTAATTGTTCAACATGTCAAAGCTTGAGAAATGCTTCTCGAAGGCTTTATGATGAGATCTGTATGCCCATATTCTCTCAATTCCTTATTTCAGCTCATGGAAGAAAACGAATGTCTCAAGCAGGAACTGGCTCAAGCGAAAATGGCACTGGCGGAAGCTCTCATGGAGAAAGATGCCCTGCTCCATCATCTCAAGAAGAAGGTCATGGAGCCCCAGGAATGAGCGAGTAGTGAGCAGGCCAGCAAGGGAGGGAGGGGGCTGATGAATGAGGGGCCAGTGAATAAGTGAAAGAGCCAGTGAGAGAGGGAGGGGGCCAGGAATGAGAGGAGTCAGTGAATGAGTGAAGGAGACAATGAGGAGCCAGTGAATGAGTGAAGGAGCCAGGGACAGAGGGAGGGGGCTGGTGAATGAATGACCAGGGAGAGGAGGGAAAGACAGGCAAGGGAACCAGTGTGACACCTGGGGAATGAAGGAGCCGGCTTTTAGTTGATCGCCCTGGGATCCGAGGTGATACAGAGGTGAGGTGGGGTTTCCTGATTTATGGAGGCCTCTGGCTTGTTCCTGAAAAGTATAGAGAGGTGTAACGGGATGATTGTATGAACATTGAAACTGTTTTCATTTTGTTTGCTGTTGCTTAACTCCCTTTTACACTGATGTGGTCAGGGAATTTAGTACATATTGTAAAATACTTGCATACTTAATGAAAAAAATCATCTCCTAGTTTTAATATGGTAGGAAATATTTTTTAAAAAGAACAACTTGAATATGTATTCTGTTAACATGGGTTGCTGAATTTATTTCCCTGTACTATTTGTTAACAGTGATGCTATTTACAAAAATTCAGATATTTTAGTGTTGATGTAAAATAAGGAGGAGCTTTCTTTTTCACTGTTCATAAAATAATGTATTTAAATCTAGAACTGGTTAATGTAAAAAAAAAGACCAATCTGATTGATACATTGTATATTATTGTTTATAAACCTCAGAAAATCATTTCTCCGGCTGACCTTGTGAAGTCACATGAAAATGTGAAGGAACCCGTTTGTGATGGGTGAGCTGTGTAACCGAATGATCACTTCCAACACAAAGGTGGTTCAAATGCATAAATAAAAAAGCACAAAGTTGTACAAACTAGTAAACTCTTAGCGGATGCTGCCAAATGATTTCACAATCAACTTGTACATTCCTATGAAACTTGATTGGTTGAAGTGAAGTGGATGTATCTTGTTAAGTTTGGCAGTCAGAGCTTGATGGGACATGTTTCCATGAATCCTCTCTATGTGCTTCTGTCCCTCCTGGACTCAAGAGTGTTGGAAGAGTTTTGTTTTCACACAAAAGATATTTTGCACAATTGTTTCTTTGATGCCCGATTAGGAGGGTGTTTACACGTTTTGAATTTATAAAGTTGATTTTGATTAAAACTTTATGTGGACTATGTCCCTTTCGCTGTGATGAGCGTATTTGGCCCAATGTTGTTTTGATTGTCCATGGGAGAGGGTCCCAGAGGCACACCTTACACCTGGGGCCACCAGAAACCATTAAAATTTGGATACATCAGAGATGGTTGGTTTTAAGTGAATGGTGGGGGGTTTGAAACTCACTTTCTGGAGAATAAAAAGTAAAAGAACACCTAGATTTTGCTAAGTAGTATATACTCATGGGCCCTAGAGCTTGGAATGGGACTCAGAGATCATCTGTATACTAATGTCCTTGTTTTATAGAGGACAAACCTCAGATTGTTGAAGTCATACAAGGTTAAATAGCTACAATGATGAATCCCAGTCCAGTATCCTTAACCCTAAGATATATTTCCTCTCTTAGATGCCAAAGGTAGAACATCAGATAGTGAGTGCATCAGCTACTGGGTGGGCACATCAGCTTTGGAATTATACAGCCACTTGACAGGCTTTGCTTTTCTGATAATCACTCTCCCACGGTTCTGGTTTATGTATACTGGAGACCCAGGACTTCCAAAGTGATGGAGACCTACTCAGAGCTCAGAACACAGCTGGCCTCTAGTGCTAGTGAATGGTGCAACCTTGAGGATCGAGCACCATTTTGCTAGACAATATGCATTCTTTCCAGATATAGCCCCATTGTCTGTCACTCTGCAGGTGCTACGACGTTTGGTCAACCATTTAACAATTCAGTCAGTACCCTGGAATCTGTGTCTCCAGCAGGACGCCTTTGAGCTACAGACCTAATCTCCACAAAAGCACAATCTCTGTTTTAAGAAAAGTTGGGTCCACCATCAGGTGGGGTCACTGCTAGAATTCAGTCATCTCCTGTAACTTTGGTTTTCATAGTTTGAAATGAATTTTAAATTCATCTGGAGTGGGACTCCAGTTTAGTGTTGCACAGACTTCATATTCCTTATATTGGCAACACATTTTCCCCCAAATCTGACCTGTATAAAATACAAGTACAACCCATAATCCACAGGATTCTTCAGGACAGCTTTGCTTATCTTTTTATTCTTGGAACAATAAGTCAGTCATAGGTGGCCCACAGGGTAGTCCTTGTTACTGGAGAAGCTAAGGTTGGTGCATCACTTGAGTTTGATGAGGGTTCAGAGCTACAATTGTCATAAAGCAAAGTCTGAACCCAGAATGGTGAGTCATGGGCGTGAAATGGGGAGAGAGAACCAGAGCCAAAGGAGAAGGGTTAAAGTGACCCAGGTCGGAAATGGAGCAGGTCAAAGATCCACCACTAGCGGCAGTGATACTTGCCTGGGAGAGGCAAGGAAATCTGATTTCAAAAAAAACCAAAAAAAAAAAAACAAAACGCCAAACAGTGATCTTTTCAGGAAGGCTTTTTGTATTTGTACCAGTGCCATACTTTTCGTGTCCACACATGAGATACCATCAGTGTAGGACCATTATTCATCCAAAACAGATGGGGAGCTATTCTGCAAATCCTAGTCTTAGAAAACTGCTTAGTGCATGAGATTAAAAGCCTTGCCCAGGATTACCATGCCAGAATGTGTCACAAGTGGGACTTGAACCCCAACTGTCCTGATGCCAAGATCAGCTCTCTATCCAGGAAGCCATGAGACCTTACTTGATTCTGCTCATTTTAGCTGACTGCCCCATTCATAACCTGTAGGGATCAGTAACCTGATGGTGTCACTGAGCCTTCCATATTTTCCATTTGACTTAGACATTGATTCTTGTAATATCCTGTTGGAAAACTAATTCAGCCTCTGTTTTTCCTCATAAAACAGTTGTGAAAGAATCATTCTAGTAATCAAGAGAATAGAATTTCTCTACTTAGAGATCTAGTGAGGAAGTTGGATTTGTGGTCCTTATGACTTGGGTACAAATGATGGTTCTGCTCATTATTACCCATGTGATCTTGGTCAATGCTACTCTGCTTCTCAAGGTCTCCTGTGAAAAGAGGCTTGTGAAGTCACTCTCAGATTGTCCATCACCTTCAGATCCTCCTTTCAAAGAGGCAGGAGCCATCTCGTCCAATCATCTCGCATACCATCCCAATAGAGAAGTCACTCAGGCTCTGCCTGAAAACTTCCAATCACATAGAACTCACTGGCAGCCCCCATGTCAGCCTCGGAAAATGATTAGTGACCTTTTGTTTTGTTTTTTTTTTCTTAAGTTGAGCTGGAATTTACCTACCTTTCTGCCACTTTTACCCACCACTCCCAGTTCTGCCTGCTAGTTTCTGCCATCTTCTGCAAGACCAACCTTCAAATATAGCTATTGTGTCACAACTAAGTCTTTTATCCAAACATCCACAGCCCATACATCTGTTCCCTGACGTGGCACATCTAAGTGGACTTCAGCTTGTTGCTGTTTTTGAGATGAAGCAACAAGAGCTCAGCAACGATATTCTGGATGTACTTTAAACTGGTGAGATACCCTGGTATTAGTACCTTCCTGCTTCTGAATGTTGTCCTTTTTATGTAGTTTAAGATTGCATTAGATTGTGCTGTAATGCTCATTCCTGTTGACTTTGCGGTCCACTCAGATTCCTGGATCATCTCAGAGAATGTTTCTACTAACCCTCCATCCAAATAATTTATTTTCTCTACTAATATGTGGAACTTGATATTTTCCTTTTTTAAGTTTTATATTATTCTATGGGACCCCATTCAAAGTCTCCCAAACTAGTGGAACCAGCCAAGTCTGAGGGCATGGCCCCCGTCCTAGAGCCTATCTCAACCCAGAGTCATTGGAGGAGGATTTCAGTACAGGATGTCTTTGTGTGCGTCCAATGTTGAAGATTTTTAGTCTAAACAAAAGACTAACAGTTGTCTGGAGATAACCAGAGATATATGAATGCATTCAAATCCCTTAAAAGATGTGGTGCAAACTCTTTGATAAAGGCAGAGTTAAGTAAAAAATGCACCAAAACTCAGACTTCTCATATACATACACACACATTTCTTTTATACACACACTTACATGTTGTGTAATATAGATATCATTTGACCCATGTATATATGTTTATATTTATACATTAGTATAAATCCATATATATCCATTTATATATGTAAATATACATGTGCATTAATTTTATTAATAAACAATTGTTTAAATAAATTAAATAAAATTAATAATTTATGTGTATAATACATACATCTATAAACACACATTGTAATATATATTATATATTATAAAAATGTATGTGTATGTATTGGTACATATGTGTGCATATATATTGGCACAAACCTAAAATATTTGATTGGTACAACATATAGCAGAATAAGTCTTTAATAAATGATCAGTTTTACCAAGGAAATTTAAAATTAAATCCAAATGTCTTTTTTTTTTAATTGAATTGTCTTCATTTGAAACCCTTAGGTAATTGGAAAGATCTGATAATCAATTTGAGTTTTAACTCATCTGTCTTCTAAAATGTTCTTTGGAATCTTTTTTTCTTGCTTGCTTTCATCTTTCTAAAAGGGTTTCAAAGGATCACTGAGTTTGGGGGATTGAAGTAAAACATAATTTTACTCTGAGCATGTATTTAGATGATGAGCCAAAGTTCAGGCAGGGGATAGGCCAGTGTATACATACATAAGACAAAATTGTCATTCTACATTAAAGAAAGAAAAACGCACCTTTCTAGTTTCAAAAATATTTCAATTCCTTTATTTTGAGAGCAATATTCCAGAAGAAAATCCCAGTCCATCTGTACTTATTGATGTCTTTGTTTTTTTATGCGATGGAGGCTTTCAGGTAGCATCTTTCTGTCCCCATTATCACCCTCCCTTGTCATAGACAATAGTCAAGCATAACTTGGTCACAAGGATCTTTTACTTGCTTCTGCAACATGCGGTGTCCACAGTCCTTCACCTCTTTACTAATGGAAGGGAAGTGTGTTTCGTTATCTGTACTCAGGAACAGAATTTGTCATGGCAATTTAGTCTGAATTCAGCTGCCTTTTAACATTTTCATTTGTATCACTGTTGTTATGTAAATTGTTTTTCCAGGTTCTTCTTTCTTCTCTTTGTATCAGTTCATAGGTCTTTTTTTAGGTTTTTCAGAATTAGTCCTTTTTGTTGTTTCTTATGAGGGCAATTATATTCTCTTCCATCCGCAAACTACAATTTCTTTAAATTTTGCCATTTGATCTATATGCACTTTGTTTCCGAGTTTGACTGGTCATGAATATTTTTCAATGTTTATGTTTGCTTTTATGTGTGTATTTTGTATGTATGTATGTTTATATGTGCATGTGGAATCTTTCTCTGAGTTCCCTGGGATAATATGTGCCAAAAGATCATAAACGTTCGCTAATTTTCTAACAAGATTTCAAATTGTTTTCCAGAATTGGTGGTCCAAGTCACAGCCCCACCAACAGGGCATCGATGGGCTTATCATCCCACAGCCCCTACCTATTTTCTGTTTGTTAGGGTTTTCAAAATGATGTTTTCCATTAGTGATGAAACCTCAGAGTTGTTTTTGCCTCTTTCATTCATTAAAAATCCAGAATATTTCTCCCTGGTTGTTGACAGTTGGAGATTTCTTTTAGAGAACTGTTCCTAACTTTCATGCCCTTTCTTCTGCCAAATCAGCTTCCTATTCTTCCCTGCTTTCTATCATCTGAATAATGTCACATGGAAGGATGGTAGATTTTCCCAGTCTTTGTTAGGCGAAGATATAAAATGAAATATAAATATAAGTAAATATAAAATATAAAAATACAAAATATTTTTCACATAAAATGTGAAAGAAATGTGAAAGTTAAAAGTGCTCTAAACCCACATGAGAAGATATGAATCACTTGCCTACATATCAGTTTATGTGTACATATGTGCTTGAACATGTATCTGCAGTCCTTTTAAATAAGTATGTATATGAGTATACATGTCCTCATTTGCATCAGTTAATGTTCATGTAGGTACCTATTTTAATGTATATCTGTACAAGATGCATTTATATTATGTTCCAGCTTTTATATAGACATATCACATACGTCTAAAGTTTGTCCTTTATTTTTGAAGACTGTCAGAACATCAGGGAGGAGATGTCGTCATGCATGTGAATTGAATATGAGTGAGGGGGCTGGGCTAAGTCCCCAGCGTTACTTTCTCCTCCAGAGCCATCTGGGTCCAGTGGCCAGATATGAGTTGGGACACCTGGAGATGACTCTGGGTGGGAGGCAGCTAGTACGAGTCAAGTGTCTGAGGCTGGATTCGATCTCCCATCCTCTTGTTTCCAAGAGCAGTGCTCTATCTACTGCGCCACTTAGCTGCCCATATACATTCATGTATCCATTTATAAATGAATTTATATGTATCTTTGCATATGTTTTCATTAATGGGCATTCACATATATGTGCACATACTTGCATGCACACATGTATTGGCAATATATATTATATATGTATATATGTGTGTATATATATATATATCACAATATATAATTCCCTGTGTTGTTGTTCAGTCATTTTAGTCATTCATTTCCCTCACTCATATGTGTGTATATCAATTTTAATATGAGCATATATATATATAATATGCATATGTATTAGTATAGACACATGCACTTATCCCCAGTGGTATATCACTATATATTTATATAGCCATGTATGTACAATACACAATATTAATATATAAAAATGGATATATCTACCGATCTTTGTATACACACATATATTCATATGTTATATCAGTATCTATTGGTATGTGCATTAATCAGTATACACACACACACACACACACAGGATCTATCGATATCAATATCTAGATATCCATGAATATCAGAGAGATATATAGGTAACTGTATACTTTCTGTGTGTGTGTATAGACTAAGTATGCATCTAGTCATGCAGAATTCATATAAGCAATACATGTTAATTGCATTTGCTAGTTACTGTGCTAGGTACTGGGGGGATTGAAATGGTCTCTCCTATGATAAGGATGCTCAATACTTTACACATACCTCATTTTATTCTTACAACAGCTCTTGGAGATAGGTGCTATTCTTTCCATTTTACAAAGAAAACTGAGACAAATGAAGACTCGGTCATATTTGAACTCAGGACTTCTTGACTCCAAGCGTGGTGCTATATCCACTACCCCCCCCCCCCCAGCTACCTTGGTGTTTATGAATTTGCCAACTCTTTTTGCAGTGCTTTCTAAAAACTGGGTCTGGCAGAGATAGATATAGTTACCTATGGAAAGATGTGATTAGACAATGAAAATCCCATCATTGATCCGGAGGCTGTTTGATAAGCTGAGTGTTCCCTCTCTAGACTGAGCAGAAGGATGTTCTAGGCTAGCAGTTCTCAGTGGTTGAGGAACCACTGAGGATTTACTGCAATAGTCCAAGCCAGAATATCATGAGTATTAAATTATTCTAGAGGCTCACGACATGTTTTGTTACTGTTTGAAAGGGGTTCTGAAAGGGGAACCTTGTTCTAGGTGAAAGCATCACATTCTCCTTTTGGGTCCATTGGAAAGAAAGAGACTGGCACTGAAGAGAGAGAGAGAATCATGCTGGGCAAATGGGGCCCCTGAAGGAAACATTAATTAGTCCTCTAGGAAACTTGTAACCATCTACCATATAGTGGTTAGAAATCAAGATTCCATTAATCAGTTGAAACTCATTATTACCATTTTGTGACCCTTTTAAAAAGATTTTATTTATTTTGAGTTTTACAGTTTTTCTCCCAATCTTCCTCCTCCCCCCCCAAGGCCATCTGTTAGTCTTTACAATGTTTCCATGGTATACATTGATCTAGGGACAGCTGGGTGGCACAGTGGATAGAGCACTGGCCCTGCAGTCAGGAGTCCCAGAGTCCATCCTGAGACAAAATGACCTAGCTGTTTGGCCTTGGCAAGCCACTTAACCCCATTGTCTTGCAAAAACCTACAAAACAAACGAACAAACATTGATCTAAGTTGAATGTAATGAGAGAGAAATCATATCCTTAAGGAAGAAAAATTAAGCACACGACATAGCACAATTACATAATAAGATAATGGAATTTTTTTCTAAATTAAAAATAATAGTTTTTGGTCTGTGACCCTTTTTTACCTCTAATAAATGTCAAACAAAAAGCACACTTGAAAAGCTTTTCAAATCCTACTTAGGATCATGGGCATCTCTGATCCAATTTCTTCATCTGTAAAATTAGGGTTATAGCCTTGGACCAAAGGCTTTGCTCATCCTGTCAAGAACTCATGATACCACACCTGCCCTTTGCACTGAGACTTTTTCCGTCACTGGTTTCTAAACTCTTTGAGCTCTGCTCCCTGGCTGGAAGCGCTGAGATCTTCTTGTCCCTGAGTTTCCTTCTCTCCTTGGGTTGTGGATGAGCAGTTTTTGTTGCCACCTTTCTTCTTCTTCCTCTTGTGATACCTTGAGGGTAGTGTTTCTAGGATCAGGGCATGCCAAAGTCCCCCTTCACTGCCACCTCCAGTGTACTGGGTGGTGTATTGGGGCCAGAGAACAAAGTTAGCAACTACTCTAGAGAAGCGTGACTATAGTATGTTCCACTGGTAAACAATGGCTGGTAAAATAGATGAGCAAGTCTTCTCATTGTGCTGCTACCATGCCAGAGAGTCATCTGGCATTGGGAGTAACATATTGTGTTGTGGCTGTCACGATCTGCTCATTGTATTGGCTAAACAGAAGAGAAAAGAGTCCTGACAATAGTCACCGATTTCCTATTTGGAAAATTGACTCTCCAGATATTTTCCCCCTTTGGTTATGGATGGCATCTTGAAATGTAAGCTAATCTCCTTTTAGTCAGTTCCCTGAGAAAAAAGTAGACTTTGTAGAGACTTCATACTTCTTTTAACATTTTTTTTATAGCAAATTACTAACTAAAATTCTATTTCTTGTGCCCACACCTTTGCAGCAGCTGGATCCATTCCTGGATCGTGTTCCTTTCCCACTATCTCTCAGTATCTCTAGTTTCTTCAAAATTTACAACAATCCAGGGCGGCTAGGTGGTGCAGTGGACAGAGCACCGGCCTTGGAGTCAGGAGTACCCAAGTTCAAATCCGGCCTCAGATACTTAATAATTACCTAGCCGTGTCGCCTTGGACAAGCCACTTAACCCCATTGCCTTGAAAAATCTAAAAATCAAACAAACAAAAAACTTACATCAATCCTTTCCTGATTCCCCTTCCCCAAATGCTTGTGCCATCCCTGCATCAACAAAGTTGTGACTTGCTGATCATGGTCAAGCAGCTAGTAAGTATTAGAGGTGAGATTCGAATCCAGGTCTTCCTCTCAGCTCAACTCTTGAATCCTCTATAATTTTCAAAATTTACATTTGTTATTTGATTGTTAATTGTGTTGTTTCATTTGCATCTGACTCTTCATGAGCTCATTCAAGTTTCCTTGGCAAAGTTGCCGGAGTGCTCTGTCATTTACTTTTTCAGTTCAGTTTTTTGGCTGCCCTGAGGCAAGGGCAGCTAGGTGGCACAGTGGATAGAGTGCCAGCCCTGGAGTCAGGAGGACCTGAGTTTTCAATCTGACCTCAAGACACTTAATTGCCTAGCAGTGTGACCTTGGGCAAGTCACTTCCCCATTGCTTTAAATTTAAAAATAACTGAAACTGAGGCAAGCTGAGTTAAGTGACTTGCCCAGTCCACATAGCTAGTCAGTGTCTGAGGCTGGATTTGAACTCATGAAGATGAATCTTCCTGATGCTAAACCTAGTGTTGTATGTCCATGGTAGCCCCTTGCTCTCCTATTGTTTGTATCCTCACAATCACCCTGCTCGATAATTATAATAGCTAACACTTCACTATAAAGCTCACTTTACTTATATTATCTCATTTCATCCTTACAATAAGTCCCATTATCTTCATTATAGAGATGAGAAAATAGACTGAAAGAGGTTAAAAGCCTTTCTTGCTCATTCCGTACTTGGATCTGTCCAGTCCCAAGTTCCCAACCTTCTCCTCTACTGGGGAAATGTTACCTCCATTTTTTCAGGGAAGGTGGGGATAAAGTGATTTGCCCAAGGCCATACAACTGATTAGTCAGAATCCGGTTTGGGACCTAATTTTTTTTTTTTTTTTGAATTCTAGGTTGGTGCTCTTTTACATTTTTTTTTTCAAAATTTCCTTTATTTTTTGTGTTGGCAAGCATTTGTTTTCTCAGATACTTTTTCTATCATATAGTTTGAAGAACAGCAAATGAAAGAAGAACAAGGAAAAGATATTTTGAAAAAACTGTAAACCTGAAAAGACAAAAGATCAGGATCACTCTTATGGATAATTCCTATTCAATTGAGTTACCATAAGAGAGTGAGCAAATCATTCAATTACATCAATAGGCTTTTACCATTTATTTCTAAGAAAAAAATGAAAATAACAGACAATGATTATTACAGCCATAACTAGTATGGAGTAACCAGAGCTTCGTCTCAGGGCTCTGAAATTTAGAGGGAATGAATAGCATTCCCAGTCTTTTGGCGATATAGAAGCAGCTGAGTTCAGCCTTTAATTGGTGAGAACCAGGTGATGCGGTTCTTCCCGCTAGCAGCTGTATCCCAAGTGAGCTGCTTACCATTTGCTTTGCTCTTTGTCCTTCCCCTTTCATGGCACACCTAGCAACCAGAAGTGTCCTGGTTTCTCTCTGTACCCACCTTAGGGCAATCACCATTGGGTCCCCCTTTTACTCTCTCAACTAAATTTGTCTTAAAAGGTCTATCTAGGTCTTGAAACTTTATTATTGCCTTTATAGCTCATTTTGTGCTGTTTTCTCCAGAGGCAAATCTTTCTAATTATGGCTCTGCTACCTACTCCCCACATGAAGAGAACACTTTTTAGATGTTGACTAGGGATCCACTACAGCTCTGGCACAAGCAGAATAGTTTCTAGGAAGCTTCCAATGTAAGAATTATGTGATTTCATCAATCAATAAACATTTTATTAATTACTTCCTGGGTGACCCTGTTCAAGTGCTGGGGATATAAATACATAACACAAGCAGTAAACACATGGCATAAATCAGCTGGTGGTATGTATAGATTGTGGAAATTTAATAAATTTTTCTCAGTAACTTGACATAAATGAATTGTTGACACTTATGAAGTCCTATTCTGCATCAGATGTCATCGTTCTACCACTTTTGCATACGGCCTGACCCATAGAGGGCTTTATGGCTGACTGATATACGTGGTGTCAGGAAGATCTGGGTTCAGCACCTACCAGCTGTGTGACAGTCTTGGACCTGGAAGACGATAAGTCTTCATAAGACAAGGAGCCTTCCTTTATAGAGGGTGCCCCACTCAGAGACTTCTCATATTGATGAAATAACGGGTCCTTGATTCACACTAACAATTCACTCTAACTAGTATTGGCATTTCCAGAATAATGGTGTCATTACAAATTGGAGAATTTTCAACCTTTTTTTTAAGAGCAAGAATTTAACGGTGATGAAAAGAGCATTTCATTTCCATTTAAATTTCCTGTAAAATATGAGCAAGAGTTTCCTTGGCCTCAGGTGAAAAGCATGTATATTTTGAGTCATCAGGGATAGTAATTCTGATTTTTTTCTTTGTAAGGGGGAAGAGACCACTTAGACAAAATGTCAAGGTACTTATTTTTGAATTAGTTTGTATTTTCAGTGTGTTCACTGCCATCTAGAAATGCAGAATGCAGGGGCGGCTAGGTAGCACAGTGGATAGAGCACCGGCCCTGGAGTTAGGAGTACCTGACCACCTAGCTATGTGACCTTGGACAAACAACTTAACCCTATTTGCCTTGCAAAAACCTAAAGAGAGAGAGAGAGAGAGAGAGAGAGAGAGAGAGAGAGAGAGAGAGAGAGAGAGAGAGAGAGAGAGAAATGCAGGATGCTACTTATTAACCCTCTATATGCCATGCTGTCCTCTATGGGTCTCATTTACTTGACTTACATTTATGAAAAGAAATATTTGAGAATAATGATGACTGGGAGAGAAGAAGGAGGCAATTAACCTTTCTCTTGTAATCCCTCCACAGAGGAATTTGACAGAAAAGGGCTCCATATATAGAGTTTTTGTTTTTGATGAGGAGTTAGCAAGGTGGGAAATGTCCAAATAAAACTTTCTATAGGCTTGTCCAAGATTACATAGCTAGAATGTGTCCGAAACAGGACTCGTACTCAGACCCTCTGGCTTTCTATTCATTTTTTTTAGGTTTTTGCAAGGCAATGGGGTTAAGCGACTTGCCCAAGGTCACACAGCTAGGTAATTATCAAATGTCTGTGGCTGGATTTGAACTCAGGGCCAGTGCTCTATCCACTGCACCACCTAGCTGCCCTCTTTCTATTCACTGTGCAGTCTTTCCTTTCCTCAGGTACTAGGGGCTGGGACTACCAATATAAAGACTGAACCAATCCTTAATGTGAAATCATCTTACAACATGTAATATAGAATCTGCCAATCACCCCATCGGATAGATATTGCAAAAATTTCATCTCCATTTATATTATTATATGCTGAGGGAAATGGTACAACTCATGTCATGAGCTAGGGCATGACTGACGTGGCATTGGAAACGTGTCTCCTCATTTCAGATGCAAGGCTCCAGGATCCAATAATTGGAATAATCAGAAGCACTGATCAAACCCTCTTCTAAGCAGTCCCAGAAGTCTGCTAGAGCAGGGTGGCTTGGGTCTGTCTGGGTTCCATTTTTGTTGGGGGAGCAATGTAGGATACTCTCGAACAGTGTCTTACAAGAGGTTGCCACTGTTTCTGTTGTCAGTCTCTGGTTTGTACCCAGAGATTTGATCTTGGTTTGGGTTCAAGGCTCAAGTCAGCCCTACCACAGTGGATGTAACTTTTCACTGTAACAGTGATTGGTTCATCACCCCCAACCCTGGATACCCCTGGAAAAATTGCTAATTTGGGCCCTGATGGAGGATTTCCCCTAAAGTGAAGAAAGTGAGAGTTACACAAATGAAGGGGGTATAGGACATCTGCTTTTATGCCATACAGAAAGTAACAAATTACACAAGAGAGTCCCAGCCTGCATGCACAGAATGATTTAAACAGAATAAAGTATTTTACCTTATTGCTATATTATAATCTGTTCAGAGGCCAATATCTTAAGCCTTACCAGAATATACAACAGATGTGTATCCTGCTAATTAAGCCTTTCACAGTCCACCTCGGAATTGGACATTGCCAGAACCAACGACTAAATCTGATTTTCTTTTTCATGGCTTCCATCCTGGCTCTTCCCTTGCCATCGGCCTATTCTTGCTGATAACTGTACGACTAGCACCATGACCACAATGGGTCGCTCCAGTGAATCCTTGAGCTGTTGCCTTGGTGGCCATCCAGGACCTCCTGACCTTCTGAAGCTCACCAGGCTTGTCTGTGTTATCAACTAGTTGGGGAAGGAAACACAAGAAAAAGAAGTGCATATGTAGATAGAGGCAGCAGAAAGTGAACAAATGCCCATATGAAGTAGTTACGTTTCTTTGGGAGGGGTGGTACTAGAGGTGGGGGTGTAGCGGAGGCTTCATGCAGAGGGTATTACTGGAGCCAAGTTGTTGGGCAAGAGAGAGACTGAGCCAAGGTAAAGAGTGAGTGTGTTCTAGACATGGGGGATGACAAGTGAAGAAAAAGGCAGAGAGAGAGAGAGAGAGAGAGAGAGAGAGAGAGAGAGAGAGAGAGAGAGAGAGAGAGAGAGAGAAATAGAGACAGAGACAGATGTAGTTTAATTGTATTGTAGAAAGTTGGAGGAGGATTAACATCCAATAAGAATGAAAAAGTAAAGGCTTCAAAAATGATTCAGAGACATTTATAGTTTCTTCTGGAGGCAACAGGAATCCACTAGAGTTATTTGAATAGAAGAAGGGTCAGATCTGAGAGAGGAGAATGAACATGTTTACCTGGGCAAGAAATGATGAGAACTTGGACTAAAGTAGTAGCTGCATGTTTTTCCAGCTTGAATGTAAAATTGAGGGCAAGGACTGGTTCTTTTTTTTTTTTTGCAAGGCAATGGGGTTAAGAGACTTGTCCAAGGCCACACAGCTAGGTATTATTCAGTGTTAGAGACCGAATTTAAACTCAGGTTCTCCTGATTCCAGAGCTGGTGCTCTATCCACTACACCACTTGGCTGCCCCAACTGGTTCATTTTTTAAAAGATATATTTATTATTCCAACTACATAGAAAGATAGTTTTCTGGATTCATATTTAGGTAAGATTTTGAGTTCCACATTTTTCTCCTTCCTCCCTCCCCTTGACAGTGGTTATACATGTATAACTGTGAAATTTCCATAGAATGATTCATTTTTTGTCTCTACCTAGTACACTGTCTGAGAAATGGTAGGAATTTCATATTTGCCTGTTGATTGATTAATTTATTGAGTATATTAATTGATGAGTATACCATTCTGCTCTGTCTTCATGTAAATTGTGCTATACTTAGCTTCGCTTTACCTCATTTATACTTCTGCTTAATATACAGATCTTCATATTTGGCATTTGTATTTTTAAGAAATAAATTTTCATTGATAACATTTGTTTTTGCATCATCTACATTTTCCAGAGTATCCCCTTCTCCCCTCCTAGAGAGTTATCTGTTACAACAGGAATTCTCAAATTTTTGATCTAAGGACCCCTTTATACTCTTAATTTTAAAATTATTGAACAGATTTTATTCATTTCTATTGGTATTTAACATATTAGAAATTAAAAGCTATAAAATAAGGGCGGCTAGGTGGTGCAGTGGATAGAACACCTGCTCTGGAGTCAGGAGTCCCTGAATTTAAATCTGGCCTCAGACATTTAATACTTACCTAGCTATGTGACCCTGGGCGAGGCACTCAACCCCATTGCCTTACAAAAAAAATTTTTTTTAAAGCTATAAAAATATCTAAATATATGAGATATTTAAATTATTTAATTCATTAAAATAATAATAAACATACAACTTAATATAGCATATCTTAATATTATATGAACTATTTTAAAATAACTTCCAAAACAAAAAAAATTAGTGAGAATTACATTGTTTTATGCATTTTTGCAAATCAAATGTCTAGCTTAATTGAAGATAAATTCTCATATCTGTTTCTGCCGTCAGTTGCAGTATGTTTTAGTTTATGTATGTGGGGAAAATTCACCCTCACATGGATATGTAGTATGAAAAAAAGAGGAGCATTTCAATAGGCAAATAACATTTCGCTATTATTTTTGAAAATAGTTTCAACCTCTCAGACACCCTGAAAGTCTTGTAGATTCTTAGGGGGCCACACTCTGAGAACCATTGCTTTTTTAGCAACAAATAAAAGAGGGGGAAAACAGTACAGCAAAACCAATCAACATAGCAAAAAAATCCTATATTACATGCAAGGTTCCATACCTATAGTCCCTATCACTGCACAGGAGCTATGGGGAGATGATTTCTCAAATCTGTTCTTTAGAATAAACTTGATCATCATAATTTTGTTAGATTATATTTAGATTTTTTTGTTTTTGTAACTCTCTCTGTATATGTGTGTGTGTGTGTGTGTGTGTGTGTGTGTATTGTTGTCATTGTGTATATTCTTTTGGTCCTTACTGCATCGGTTCATTTAAATCTTCCCATATTTATTTGAATTCCTCGTATTTGAATCCTCCTACCTCTCTCTCTCTGTCTCTCCCTCTCCCTGTCTCTCTGTCTCTGTCTCTGTCTCTCTCTGTCACCCAATATTTTAAGAAATGAGCATGTATAAGATTGAAGGATTTTTGATTGGTCGAACCCTGAAGCAACAGCAGCAACAATAAATGTTTTGAGAATATGATATCTGTCAATTAATTTTCCATTTGAACCTTCAACTTTAGAGCCTTTTGGACTGTAAGCACTATCCAAGCAGCTTACGCAGAATATAAGAAAAATATCCAGAATTTAAAAAAAACACTCACGGTAGCCCCAAGCATAGATGTCAACCCCACCTTTCTTTTAAAAATGTCTTTCATTGATATATTTTATTTTCATATCAGTTTCAATTCCAACTATATCTCTCCCCAAACTCCTTCCCAGAGAGCCACCCTTGGTAACAATGACAAAAAAAGGAATTGGGGTGGAAAAAACAATTCAGTGAAATTAACCTACATATCAACTGAATCTGACAGTATGATGGGCCCCCACTTCTCCAATAAAAGGAAAGGGGTACATCTTTTCATCTCTCCTTTGGGACCAAACTAAGCCTGCCTGTCAATGAACAATTTGCTAATGCAGAGTCAAGTAAATCATGTTGGTGGGATAAAAAAAACCCAAATTCAAGTTTATTTAGAAGTAGAGTCATTACATTTAGAATAATACTCAACTGACAAAGAAAATTACAACTGTTGAGAAATGTGCTTTGCGTTCATTTGGTATGCACTAATTTATGTGTACATTTTCTCCCCAAGTAGGAAAAAAAATCCCCTTTCTACAAGAAATTTTTCTAAATCTCCCTTAATGCTAGTCCCTTCCTGTTCTGGTTATTTCCAATTTATCCTAAATTCAAATCTGGCCTCAGACACCTATAATAGCTATATAACCCTAGGCAAGTCATTTAACCTCTTCATCCCCAAGATTGTTGTGAAGATCAAATAATATATATTATATTTGTAACGTTTTTTTTGCAAACCTTAAAGGGCTTTATAATTTGTGTATTAGGGCTAGCAAATTCCCACCTCTAACAACAATGGCTATGTGGTCTTAGGCAAGTCACTTAACTGTGAAGTATCACAGGCAACTTTCAGACTCTAGATTCACAACCATTGCATCTGTACATTTTAAGGGGGCTTGATGCTAACTGGTAATGGGAGAGATTTAATCTATAAGTTATGACTGAATGTTCTAATTTATAGATGATACCTTCCTAAAGGGTGGTCCAGTTCCCTTTAGTTGTCCTAACAGCAGTGAATTTAGAAAGAATGTCAGGATTGTTAAAGTCCTCACTGATGAAATGAAATCACCCATCTTATTGGGGAGGGATGAATAGGAGAGAGAGAGAGAGAGAGAGAGAGAGAGAGAGAGAGACTAACTTTATATTTTGTCAGTAAATATTTATTTGATGAATCTGCAGGCTCAGTCTTTGGAATGTTGCTCCCTGGTAAGCACTCAGCTGTTTTCCTATGCAACTTTGATAGGCCTGCTATTTTTCTGCATTCATGAAGAAGTCAAGTAGTTCCTTGCTATTATTTTCTGCTGAGTTGGCTCTAGCTTTGACTCTGTTTGGGGAGGTTATTAAAATATTGCCTCTCCTACATCCAGAGACTTTGACCATGCACCTGCTTTTAGAAATTGAAAAATAAATAATAGACATACCTGTGCCCTGAGTTACGCAATCAGTATTGCTATGCAGATCAGAGATTTGTAGAATAGAATTTGAAAATAAACGGTGGAGTTAAAAGAGACCTCAGAAGTCTTCCTGTTTGACCCCCCATAAAAATTGAGATGGTAGCAAGGTGGTGCAATGGCTAGAGAGATGGGCTTGGAGTCAGTAAGTCTTGAGTTCCAGTGTGATCTCAGACACTGATGAGTTGTATGACCTTGGACTTGTCCTTTCACCCTGTTTGCCTCAGTGTCCTCATCTGTCAAATGGAGATAGTGATAGCACCTACCTCCCAGGTTTTTGTGAGGATCAAGTGATCTTACCTAAGTAAAGTGGCATGGGAGGGTTGGACTCAATGGTCTCATTTAGTGATCTTAGAAGACAGGGATGGGGCGGCTATGTGACGTAGTGGATAAAGCACTGGCCTTGGACAGGAGTACCTGAGTTCAAATCAGGTCTCAGACACTTAATAATTACCTAGCTGTGTGGCCTTGGGCAAGCCACTTAACCCCATTTGCCTTGCAAAAACCTAAAAAAAAAAAAAAAAGACAGGGAGAAGCCTCCTCTACTCATACACTTCTTTGAGAGGTTTCAACAACTTTACCATTCTACCTGACATAGGAGGTATGTAATACATTCTTGTTGCCTATAGCTTGAAGGAACCTTAAATAAATAAATGAATAAACAAACAAACAAGCAAATAAATGAGTGAATGAATAAATAAAAATAAATGCACACACATACACATCTGCGTGTGTATATAATTTTGCATGTGTATCTATATCTATGTATATACATACATAAACATTTCTTCCAAACAACATCTATTGGGTCTATCTGACCATTTGCTAGCCTTAAACATGCTCCCATTGAAAGTTTCCAAAAACTGACTGATTTTCTTTTCTAGCTCACAGACCTTGTTGAACCTCCAAACAACTTCCCTTTTCACAGAATCATAGAGGCTGGCAGTTGAGAGGGGACCCCATAATCCAAATGGGAAAAAAATGTCCCTTTTAAAACATATTCAAAAGAAGGTCATTGAACCTCTTCTCAGAGAATTCTAATGCTGGGAAGTCTTCTATTTCACATAGCAGCAACTTCTACTCTGGGGCAACACATCTTGTTAGGTAGTTTTTCTTTGTATGAAGCCCAACTTTGCCTCTTTGAAATTCCTATTTCTGGTTCTTTACCTCCCTGTCGATGATGTTTCAAGATACAAACTCTTCTGAGCAGAACTTCTGACTGAGCTTGTGCTCCCTTTTATTTGTAGAATTGAGATAATAAGCATACATTTGGGTAAATAAATGATAATTCTTTGCTCAGCTTTTATTGGTTCTCATTATTTGTCCCAATCTGATGTAGCTGCCTCCCATTTAGCATCAAGTTGAGAATGAAAGATAATCTCTTTCCCTTAGAATAGGAACCCTGATTGAAATTGTAAAGTCCACAGATTTTCTCAGCTAAACACAAGTAAAGTGAATGTTTCACACTGTCACAATATGCATTGGATCCTGACACACTTATATGACTTGTTTCTTCCCCCTCTTCCCCTCCCTACCATCCTTTCTTCTCCCCTTCCCTTATTACTGTCCTAGACTTCTCCCTTCTCTCCCTTTCCCTTTCCTTCTCCTCTCTTCCATTTCCCCGTTTCTTCCAGTTTCCATTCCACCTCCTTTTCAGAGTATCTATATTCAAATGTGGCACCTCTGACATAAGATCACAGTTCACTTCTCTGAACTTTAATGCCTTCATCTAAAAAATGAAGAAGATGGGTTTGATGATCTTACAAAAGTTTTCAACATCTCACTCTACAATCCTTTGATACTGTTGAGGCAAGGACTATATTTAGGTCGGGACCATGAGGGTTCTATTACATGCAGCACCAAAATGAAGAGTACAATTTTTTTTAATAGATGAAATCCTAATTCTGCTCTACTCTAAGTGGAAATCCCTTTTCCCTTCACCCGGAATGGCCTCTAAAACTCCCTTCACCAGAGTTTATTTGAACTTTCATAAAACACTCCCTACTCTGTGTAGGAAAATTTCCAATTACGTCTCTGTTTCTAGGTCTTATTTTGATGGCTCATTGCCTTGGGGCCCTCCCCCCATGGGAGTAAAGGTTTCTAGAATTCCATTGTGCAGTTATGCAATATCACAAAGTTTTTTGGATATATAGTAATATGGACAATTTCCACTAACAGCAAGGGAAGAGTCTTTTCATCATAAAGTCACAGTGAGTTTCTTCTTAAATCCTATAATACTTACCTCCGGTGAGTCTTCATCCCAAACTACCAGCAAATAGAGCATGGCATGATGCTAAGTCACAAGATAAATTTAATCCCAAAGAGCGATATACTCTGGCTTCTTTTCCCCTTTCATTTTTAATAACATTTCCTCCCCTGCAACTCCTTTATTTCACAGAGAAAAATAAATGATACATAATGGACATTGTATTAGCACCAATGAGAATTAATAATTAAAGAAGGGAATTCTTAAAATTACCTAACATTTTTTCTATTGCAGGTTTATTTATTTTGTATTTATTATGTATTTACTATGAACAGATTGTTTCCCTTAGTAGAATGGAGGGTCATTGAGGACAGGGACTGTTTAACTTTTATATTTAGATAGCCCAATATCTTGATTGCTTAATAAATGATTATTGCTTTTCAACTTATGTAGTTTATGAATTTCAATAGTCAATCAACAAACAAGTATTTATCAGGTCCTTACTCTGGGCCTGGCACTTCTGAATTAGAATCCTTTATATAACATCTCTGATCATTTGGTATTTAGCCGTCACTTAAAGACTTTGTATGAGAGGTAACTCACTAGCCCTATCCACTCCATTTCATTTTTGGATAGATCTAATTGTTAAAATGTTTTTCTCTGAACATCTAGTCTACATCTGCCTCTCTCCAACTCCTACCCATTATTCCCTGTTCTTCCCTCTTGAGTCAAGAACAAATTGAATCCTTTTTTCCACATGAGAGCCTCTCAAATACTTGAAGGCAGCAATCATTTCTCCCCAAATCTTTTCTTCTTTAGACTCAATGTCTCTGCTTTAAGGGATTCTCATGTGCCAATTTCTCTGAGCCTTTTGCCATTCCAGTTGCCATCCTTTAGGGACCCTTTAGTTTATCAATGTCCTTCCTAAAATTTGATGCCCTTTAATCAACATTGCAGCTAGGTGGCACTGCAGTGGATGGAGTGCATGACCTGGGGTCAGTAAAACTCCTCATTCTGGGTTCACATCTGATCTCAGTTTTCTCATCTGGAAAAAGAACTGGAGAAGGTAATGCCAAACTACAATATCTTTGCCAAAAAGAATTCCAGAAAGGGTTTTGAAGTTGGATACGCCTGAAAACAACTGAACAAAATTAAAATAACTGTCTTGATGTGATCTAATCATGGCAGAGTGCAAGATTTACATTTCTTTGTTCATGGACACTATGCAGCCCCACATCTCATTTGCTTTCTTTTCAGTGTTATGCTTCTGACTCATAATGAGCTTGCAGTCTACTAATAATTCCAGATCTTTTTCAGAAAAATACAGCCATTATCTTTTTGATCTTGTATTTGGGAAGCTGATTTTTTTTAACCCAAGTGTACAAGTAGATTTGGAGCTGCAAGAGATCTTAAAGACCATTGAACTGAAACCCCTCATTCAACAAAAAAGAAAGCTGAAGTCTAGAAGAGGTCATATATACTTTTATTAAATGGCAGAACCTAGGTCTTTGGACTCCAAATCCAGCAATTCATCATTAATTTTCTTTATTTTGTCAAGAATGTACCACCTTAGGGATGGCTCGGTGGAACAATGGCTAGAGCACCGGCCTTGCAGTCAGGGGTACCTGGGTTCAAATCTGGCCTCAGACACTTAATAATGACCTAGCTGTGAGGCCTTGGGCAAGCCACTTAACCCCATTGCCTTGCAAAAAAAAAAAAAACAACCTAAAAAAAAAGAATGTACCACCTGTTCCAAAGACAATTCTAAAGGATAAATTTTAAAAATAGTGTTTTAAGCAATGATGAAAAATTGGAAAAAGCACCATCTTCTAAGAGAATGACACACATTTATGAATTTATTAAAATAATAGATGCATCACTTTGTAATACTGTGGTATATACTTGATATAATGCTAATAAGAATATCAAAATAGATATTCTAAAGAGTATAATGAGACTTTGATGCTTCCCTAGATCACCCAAGATGTAGGCACTCATGTGGGAGATGTCAGGGACTCGCTGCTGAGTGATGATATCCAGTTTTGGTCTAATTAGTCTATGCAATAGAGCTGTTAACATTACTCAAGATATTCTCAAAATTTCCTGGCTATATTAGCAATTTTAATTGAAGCAATTTTAATTGAATCCCTTCCTCTTCTTGAAAAACAGGTTTACTGAAATGAAAAGGAATAATATTTAAAAGGAAGTCAAAAGACATACCTAGCTCTTTGCTACTTTCTCCAAAATGATGGCCAAACAATGAACCCAGATAATTAATGAGTCTCTCTACCTGTCCTGAAGCAAGCACTTGAAAAGTCAGTTAATGAAGAAACATTCTTAGGGGTGGCTAGGTGGTGTAGTGGATAAAACACTGGCCTTGGAGTCAGGAGTACCTGAGTTCAAATCCGTTCTCAGACTCTTAATAATTACCTAGCTGTGTGGCCTTGGGCAAGCCACTTAACCCCGTTTGCCTTGCAAAAACCTAAAAAAAAAAAGATTGTATGAAGAAACATTCTTTAAGACACTGTGCTAAACTCTGGGAATACAAACAAAAGAAAATCCCTTTTTTCAAGGAGCTCATAGTGTGATGAGGGAGGTGACATGCAAACAACTACATCCAAAAAAATATTAGATTTGGAGAGGAAAGGTCACAAATGGATGAGAAAAAGTTCAGGAGATGTCTTCCAATGTCATGAAAATCTAGGGCATTTATACATGACAATATATTCTAAGGTTATAATACTTTTTTAAAAGTTTTATGCTTCAGAATCCCATCACCAAACACATCTCCACATTTACTTTGAATCTCATTGGTCCCCGCTATTAATTGGACTCATAAAATTCTAGACCTGGAAGGACCCCAGTGTGTACAATTCAACCCATTCATTTTATGAATGAGGAAACTGAGGCCCAGAGAGTTTGCCCAAGGCCATTTGGGTAGCTTGTGGGAGAATTGGGACCAAAGCCCATGTTTCCTGGCTATCACTCTAGTGTATTTTCTAATATACTGCTCTGTCTTCCATTTGGAATGTGAAGATGGATTTATATGATAAAGGAATCATTTCTTACAGGCTCCAGAACATGAGCAGTTTTTTATTAATTCAAAATTGAACCATATTTTAGCTCATACAAACCTTTAACCTTCATGTTTATGCTTAGGTTCAGAATGTAAACTTTCTACATGATGGCTGAGTCTAAATAAAAACAATAACAAAGATCGATATTTACTTAGCAAAAGAAATGGTTCAGCTCACTGAATTCATCAATTCATAGAAATCTTCCTATGCTTCTCTGAATCCACCTTTTTCATTTTATAGTACTTAAAATGTTTTGTTATTTTTAATAGTGTAGGCAGTATATTACTTTAAGATATGTGGTTACACTTGGTACTCCCAACAACTTTTTGAGATGAGCTATAATTGTTTTGAATTTTAAAATTTCCCTCCTCCCCAGTCTCCCTTCCCTCCCCCCACCTCCCCACAGAAAGCAGTCTGATAGTCTTTACCCTGTTTCCATGCTACACACTGATCAAAATTGAATGTGTTGAGAGAGCAATCATATCCTTAAGGAAACAACAAAATATAAGATAGTAAAATTACATAATATTATGTGCATAATATTATTACATAATAATTACATAATAATAATTTTTAAAAAAATTAAAGGTATTAGTCTTTGGTCTTTGTTTAAACCCCAAAATCTGGATACGGATGGTATTCTCCCTCACAGATACCATAAAATTGTCCCTGATTGTTGCACTGATGGAATGAGTGAGTCCATTAAGATTGATCATTACCCCCATGTTGCTGTTAGGGTGGACAATGTTCTGGTTCTGCTCAGAAGATGAGCTATTTTTAAAGCTTGTTTTATAGCTCTTAAGTTCAAAGACTTTAACTGACTTGACCAAGTTCACACAGCTCATAAATATCTGAGCTGGAAATGTGAGCCCATTTCAGGAAAATATCCAGGTGTTGGGTTTCCAGTTTTTATTTGGCTATGTGGCATTTCTGAGGCAGCCACATGCAGTGATCAACGCTTCTGAATTATTCCTGCTGAACTAGATTAAAATGCAATTGAGGGGCGGCTAGCTGGTGCAGTGGATAGAACACTGGCCCTGGAGTCAGAAGTACCTGAGTTCAAATCTGGCCTCAGACACTTAATAATGACCTAGCTGTGTGGCCTTGGGCAAGCCACTTAACCCCATTGCCTTTCAAAAACCTAAAAAAAAATGTAACTGAGAAATATTTAATAAGACAAAATTTAAGTATAATTTATGGTTTTCTAAAGTCAATTATGTGACCCACAGGGATCCTTATGTGTGACTTAGTGGCCTCTGTTTCTATTTGAATTTGATATCCTTGGTTTAATGAATAAGGTTCTAGACTTGGAGCTAGGTTCAAATCCTACCTCTGGCATTTAATAGCTATTTGACCTTTGTAAATATAACCTCAAGCGACACCTAGATGGATTGTAGTCTTCAGAGCTGGAAGAAGCTCCTACACCATCAAAAAGATAGATCCTTTATATTTTCATTAAAGTAGCATTCTTGTGTGATTTATTGAGGAATGTACTCTTCTTCTTGAAAGCAGGAAGTTGGGAAGACTTCTAGTCAAGCCTACCTCAGACACATCATTCTGACCTCCTAAATATCCAGGCAAATAAGACTATTAATTACAAATAAGTCACCAATCTGCATAAATGGAGGAACTTTCCACGCCAGGGGTTCCCTAACATTGATGAAAAATACTGTCTCTCAAGTCTGCATTCAAATTCTACCTCTGATGGTTACTACATGTGTAATCTTTATCATTTCTCTTAACCTTTTTAGGGTCTCAGTTTCCATAACTAAAATAAGGGAGTTGGTCTAACTGACCGCTGAATTGCCTTCCTATGAGTGTGTGTAACAACAGTAAATCACAGATGCAGACTGGCAAAACATAACTTTCTTCCCCTTCTGCAAGTTAGCTTCTAACTTTATAACTAGAAATTTTGATGGATGTGAAAATATCATTAAAGAAATGAACACCAGAGTGCCAGAAACTGACTCTGGGGATAAAACCTTACTAATGTCTTTCCCATTAGTGGTTGGGTGGCTCCGATGAGAATGCTGATGACACAGGGGCCTGGGGTCACTGGATCTTGCCTTAGCTCACCGATGACTAACATTTGCTGTCGATAGCCGGTGTGGTATGGTGACTGGGTTCCATTTTCACTCATGGCCACTAGAATATTTCCTTGGTGGTTTCTTCTGAAAAAGAGACATCTTGTCTAAGTGATGAATGGATTGCCTTGTGTCACTTACAAATTGAATTTGCTTTTTTCACACTTCCCATTTACTTAGAGATCTGATGGGACCAGTTTGTCTGGAACGCATTCAATGAAACTCAGTCAGTAAGTCTTTATTAAGAGCCTATCATGGGCTAGGCATTGTGGTAAGTCATGGAGATACAAACAAAATTATAAGTTGAATCCTTCCCTCAAGGAGCTTATATTCCACCAAGAAAAGAAACAGCATATATAAAAAATAAATGAATACAAACTAGGTTAAAAGGCAAATACAAAGAATTTTTTTTTGATTGGGGGAGGGCAGTAGGGAGTGGTATAGGGCACTAATACACTGGGGGAATCAGGAAAGATCTCTTGTATGACATGGTTCTTAAGCTAAGCCTTGGAAGGAACTAGGAATTTCAAGAGATGAAGTTGAGAAATGCACATTCCAAGCATGTATACATCTCTATAAAGATGCCGAGATGGAAGAAGGGATGTCATAAGTAAGGTTATTTTATCTGATTTCTAAAATTGCTTGTAGTTCAAAATCCATTTCCCCAAGTGTTAACCCAGATTTGTCTACTCTATATCATAAAACACAACCAACTGACCTTCGCTTCTTTATACATTTTTTGGAACACATTTATTATTTAACCTTATAATCCAATTGATTTACAATTTATGTTTATCTTCCTTGTTCTCCAGGAGAGACAACTGTGGCTTAGTGGATATGGAAATGGCCTTGGAGTCAGGAAGAGACTGGGTTCAAGACTCTCCTCTCATATGTACTAGTTTGATCAAGTCACCTGAATTTTCAGTGTCAAGTCTGGAATATTATAAATTGCAGAGAAGGTACAGATCCACACCAGTATGGAGTCTGCTGATTCAAGAATTCTCTGTACCAAAGAAACCAGTCAGTCAATAAACATTTATTAAGTGTTTATGATCGGCCAAGGCACTGTGCTAAATACAAAAAAAAAAAGCAAAAAGAAAGATCAGTCCTGCCCTCAAGGAGCTTACACTGTAATTGGGAAAGACATTACATAAAAGGGAGCTAAAAAGAGAGGGGAATTCATCCTAATTTTTATTGCTATCTTTCATTTTCTTACCAAATTGTGAGGAAATTAATCCTTATCAAGCCTGTACTGTGCACAAAGTACAGAGTTGATAGGTATCATGGAGGATGTATAAATCCTAGACGTAGGACCTAGAGTCTGCAAAAATACTTTTCTGACATTTCTGAATGGGTACCCATGGAAATTTTAGTCAACTTTTGAGTCTCAGCTTTCATATCTGTAAAAGAGGGATAATAAAACCCATAGGGTGTTTGTGAGGCTCAGATGAGCTAAATTGTGTAAAGCACTATATAAATATCAATCATAATTGCAAATGAAATAATATTCATAGTCTGAAACTCCAATGAATTAAAAAATTAAAACTAATCCAATAGCAAGATTTGCTTTTATTCCTAAACTATGCAACAAAAATCGTGGTGCAGTGGATGTAAGTACAAGAGCATGGGAGTTGGGACTTGGGTTCAAATTCCACTTGTGATACCTGCTACCTGTGTGACCTTTGGCAAAACACTGGATCTCTTTAGACTTTTCATCTCCTCACCTATAAAATGAGAACAATGCCTCCAAATCACAGGGTGGTAAGAAAAGTTTCCTGAAAACCTTTAAAAAGTGTTATATATACATATATACATATATATTATATATATATATGTGTGTGTGTGTGTGTGTGTGTGAGATCCTTCATAATCATATATTTATGAATATACAGTCTTTTACAGTTTGCAAAATGCTTTCATATACCTATTAATAGCTTGCCCACCTTTCAGCTCTCTGAGTCTGTCAGGACAGTTGGATGCAATGGAAGTCAATTATTCAAGTAAACCAGCATTTATATGTCTGCCCATAGGTGCCAGACACTGTGCTAGGTACCAGGAATACAGACAACAATTTTGAAGCAATCATTACTCTTAAAGAGCTAACATTCTATCAATAGATTATCTCACATGCATATAAATCTTGTACAGAATAAATGGAGAAATAAATTAAAAAAGAATCCAAGATCACAAAGATACTATGCAGTTGGGGGGAACACAAAAGCCTTCATATAGGTGATGCTACAGTTTTCTCTTGATGGAAGAGAGGGATTCTGTGAAATGGGGTTGGCACTGGGGAGTGAAGGAATGTGTAAGGAAGGAAAGCATTCCAGATATGGAGAATGGTCAGTGCAAAGGAATGGAAGAGACAGAAGATAGAGGTACTCTGTGTGAAGAACAGGGAGGAAAGGCTAGTGTGACCAGATCACAGAGTGCCACATGAGAGAAGAGGTAAGCTATAATGAGACTGCACAGGCTAGTTGGTCAAGGTTGAGAAGGGCTTCAAAAAACAAAAATTGTGTCTTAGGAATTACAGGGAACCATTTGGGTTTATTGAGTATTGGAGTATCATAGATGTGTACATAAAGAACATCATCTTGGCAGCACTGGAGACCGATTAAGGAGGTCATTGTAATCATGTAGGTGAGAAGAGATGAAACAATGCGATAGGTAGAGGGAGTCAAAAGATAGAAATTGGATCAAATGATTTTGGTTTGAATCCCAACTGTGCCACTTGATGTATGCATTACCTTGGCTACGTTACTCGATTTTCTTGGTTCTCAGTAATAGGAGGGAGTTTGGCTGTTATCATATTATCTTCATTTTATCAATGAGGAAAATGAGTGAGCAAAAAAGTTCAATTGCTTGCCCCAAGTCAAACATCTAGTTAATGGTGAAGCAAAAAAATTAAATTGCTTTTCCATAGTCACCTATCTAGTAAATGGTGGAGCTAGAACCAAAACTCTTGGCCTTTTTTCTCCTTGTCCAAAGCATGCTCTTTGTCCTGCAAAGCATGCAGGACAAAATGGAAAATCAAGTATGTCTGCCACTGATATTATCCTTCATACGTGTAGGAGAATATTTAATGAGTCCCTTGTCATATTTATTTTATGTAGTAGATAATGCAAAGAAAACAAAACAAAACTACAGTTATTTCATGACCCTTGGGCGTAGAACTCTGACCAACAGCACAAGAAGCACCTAAACTGGGCTTTATCCAGGAACCTTATGCAATATTCAAGCATTTATTAACCACTACTTCCAGGCATTCTGATTGGTGCTGAGGAGGCAAAGATAAACATAACGTAGTCCCTGCCCTCAAGGAGCTTACATTCTGTCAAGAGAGTAGTTAAATAAATACCAACCATGATTACAAACGAAATAATATTCATAGCCCGAAACCTCAATGAGTTTGGAAAAAAATGCAAACTAATCCCATAGCAAGATTAGCTTTTATTCCTAAAGCGTGCAACACAAATCATGGTGCAGTGGCTGTAAGCACAGCATCCGTGAAGCACATCCTGAAGGAGATGGTCAGGTTCTAGGCAGTATAGATACAATATGGTTGTGGGGGGCTGCAGAAGGAGCAATATGTAGGAAGGGAGGCTCGAATTGAGTTGAGGAAACCAGGAATGCTAAGACCTCCGAGTCGGGGGTGAGCAGGAGTCACGGACCCGATTGCCTGAGCGCTGGCGGCCGGATTTCGACGAGCATCTCCATGCCATCTCTGTTCTCACCTCTTTCTTCATCCTCGGCTCCACCGTCACCTTCGACCCCAGCCCCAGCCCCATCGTGTTGAAGGAGGCTCCTCAGCATCCTTCTGGGCCGGAGCCGGAGCCGGAGCCCCGGTGGTGCCCGCACGGGCATGGAAGAACGGTGCCTGCCTTCCCCCGGGGAAATACCCCCTTCCTCTTGCCCCCTCCCCCCCTTCCTGAGCCCCGATTCCGGACAGACCTGCTTGGGGGACACCTGGCCCTGGCTACACAATGCCTGTGCTCGCCGGGCAGCGCGCCGGACCCGGCTCCGGGAGGGCCAAGCGGGGTCCCCTCCGTCTCAACCTGTTCTCCGGTGCGAGGGAATCAGAAGCACCTCGTTCTCCCCGCCCTCCTTCGCCAGCTCCCCGCCTCCCCCAAATCCCTCCCTGCCCCACCCCAGATCCCCGCCCCCACCCCTCCCCCCCGGCCTTCCCTCCCTGCTGCACGCGCAGCGTCTCATCTCCCCCAGCCCTCCTCCGGCGGAGCGGCGGCCCCGGCTGCAGGCGGCCCAGGGCCGCCAGCCTCTCCAGCCCAGCTCCAGCGGCCGCGGCCCCGCTCCGGCCAGCGCCAGCCCCGGCCCAGGCCGCCCGGCCCGGGGACGCGGAGCGGGGCGCAGCGGCGCCGGGCTGCCCGGCTCCGGGAGCGGGCGCGGAGCTGTCCAGCACCGCCGCGGCCAGCGCGGGGCGCGGAGCTGTCCAGCCCGGGCTCCGGAGCGCGGGTGCGGGGCGCGGAGCTGTCCAGCACCTCCGATGCCAGCCCTGGTCTCCCAGCAACGGGCCTGGGCCGGCATCCCCGCCCGCCTCCTCCTCCTCCTCCTCCGGCCGTTGGCTCCCCGCTCTCCCGGCGCCAGCCCGGACTCTGGTTCTCGCTTGCTTCTGGATCCCTCACTGCCCACCTCTCCCTGCTCCTTACCTTTCTCCCCCACCCCCCTTTGAAAAGCACCCTGTCCCCCATCACCCCACCCCCCAGGGGGTTAGGCAGGAGCGCTGATTCTCCTTCCTCTGAGCGAGTCCAGCCCCTCTCCTCGGAGATGCTCGAATTCCCCCCAGTAAGAGCTGCGCCCTGAAGAGGAGGAGGAGGAGGAGGAGGAGGAGGAGGAGGAGGAGGAGGTAGAGAGGTGCTGCTGGCGGCTCTCTTGACTGGCTGCAGGAATCTCTCCTTGAATGAAGCTTTCTCCTTATTTTTAGGGTGGGGTGGGGAGGGGCGCTGGATTTTTTTGGGGGGGAGGGGAGGGGCGGGAAGTAGGAGCATAAGGTGGGGAAAGGACTCCCCCCCTCCACCCCTCTCGGTGCGGGCGAGTGATTATGGGGAAGGACCAGGAGCTACTGGAAGCGGCTCGAACTGGAAATGTGGCTCTGGTGGAGAAACTCCTGTCTGGGAGGAAAGGAGGGATTCTAGGCAGTGGTTCCGGGGCTCTGCCACTCTCCAGCCTGCTAAGGTAAGGACGTGCCCCCTCCCCTCCCCTTCTCCCCCCAACTCCCTCACTCAACCTTATGTCTTGGGATCAATAATCATCTTTCTGTAGCTCCTTGAGCCTGGTCGCTTCCAGAGTGTCTTCTTGAAACAGGATGTGTTTGGATGGGAGGAGGGGAAATCTATGTTTGTCTTCCAGGTAAATGAATCTTAGAGCCTCAGAGAAATTTTAAATGTTCCTCTCCTCAGTGCATCGGTTGCTACTCCTCCCTCCCCCTCCCCCCAAGCCGTGTGCAGAAGTCGTGCATCTTTATGGCATCGCTGGATAAGAATTCGGATGCTTTTCTTGGATATTTCCATAAATCGTGCTTATTATAGATGCAGCTTCTAGCCTAGGCTCCCTCCTCTCATTCCTTTCCGTTTCAATGAAATCGACAGGGACTCGAACACTTAGCCAAAGCCTCAGCCCCCCCCCCCCCACATACATATATACATATATTTATATATATTCATATGTGCTAGATATAGATGGGTCTGTGCGGATTTATAATGACTTAGGCTCTGGGGTGCGATTCCACAAAAGAAGAAAGTGAACCTTGGCATGAGATGTCACTGGTCCTAAGAGTGTGTGAAACTTGAAGGAGCAGGTGAGGCGGCCAGGAGGCTTTGCCTTTTCTGGACACAGCTGAGTGCAACTCTGTTATTATAAATACATACAGATCCAACCGAAAGGATCGGGAGCTGGGAGAGAACATCCAAAGCGGGAGATTGTAGGGGCTTTTAATGTAGAATTGTTGCAGGAGGAAGCTATTCTCACATTACTTCCGAAAAAGAATGTGAGTCTGGATGCAGCTTCAGATAGGACATTTAAAAATGATGGACTCACTAAGAGTTGAACTAGCGGGCAAATGTATTTATGGGGAAGAGGCGATCAGACTTGAAGTCAGGAAAATACTGATTACTGAGCCAGAGTCAAGAAGGCATAAGGCGGCAGCATAGAGTGCAGACTTAAAGGAGTCTGAAGACCTGGGTTCAAATCCCACGTGTGTCATTTGTGTCATTAGCTGGGTGACCTTGAGAAAGAGAAGAGGATAAGCACTGTGCTTCACAAATATTGTCTCATTCAGTCCTCACAACACTCCTTCAGGATGGGTGCTGGTATTATCCCCCATTTTCCACTCAAGGAAACTGAGGCTCACAGAGGTCAAGTGCCACAAAGAAACTATCTGAGTCTGGTGTTCCTGACTCTATCCAATGAGCTACCCAATTGACCTTGGACAAGTTATTAAAGGCTTTGGGCCCTAGCTTTCTCATCCGTAACACACAGGGCTTGGGCTACATGGCTTTTAGGGCCCCTTCCCCCTCTAGATCTAGGTGAACATATGTGGCATTCCATAACCTAACAAACTATTCTTTTTACCCCCCCATCTATGTGATTTATTCTCTATGTGTATCTGTATTTATATGTATATGAGTTTCTGTGTGTGTGTGTGTGTGTGTGTGTGTGTGTGTGTGTATGGGTATGTGTATGTATAAATGTGAATGTGTCTTTCAATATATATGTATGTGCTTATATATGATGTATATATATATATATATATGTATGTATTATATCCATATATTTGCCACTCCAGCTATGTTATAGGTATTGCATTTCATTTAGAAGAAAAATATCTTCATAAAACTTTTTTTTTTGTGGGTTCCTATGATGTGCTTCATACAAACTGTTTGTCTATTCATAACTAAAGTTTACTTCTGTCCTAGTGGTCAGGGAAGATAACTTTCTAATTGTTTGCATCTTAAAGAAAAAGGAAAATGCTTTTCTATGTGTATATTTCTCCCTAGGGCGTAGAGGCAGGATGGTGTAGTATAAAGAGCACTGTGCTTGGAGCCTGGGGAACCAAGATTCACATCTGACCTCTGACACTTTCTAGCTGTGTGACCCTAGACAAATCACTGAACCTCTCTGAGCTTCCAGCAACTGTTAAAGATTTATCTAAATGAAGGACTGTGTTCTTCATTTGTGTGGATGGCTTCCCCACACTGATGAAATCATAGGGCTCACTAGATTAAGGTACTAAAGTGAGCGCCCTACTTCTGAGATTCTCCTCAGTTTACCGAGTCTGTATTTTGTTTGTACATATTTATATGTTGTCTCCTCATTAGACTGGGAGCTCCTTGAGGGTTGAGACTGTTTTTTGCTTCTCTTTGTATCCCTCCAGCACTTATCACATTGCTAGTCCATGGTAGGCACTTAAAATTATTCTTGACTTGTATAATTTTAAGAAATTGAATAGATATAACAAAACAAAAAAGGGGGGTGAGTGGAGAGGGAGAAGTGACCATATTTCTTTTGTCAGTAAGACTTAATTAGAATTCAGCATATGGAATAATCACTGGGTATGTTCATATAGTTTTTTTTTTTTTTTAGATTTTGCAAGGCAATGGGGTTAAGTGGCTTGCCCAAGGCCACTAGGTAATTATTAAATGTCTGAGGCCGGATTTGAACTCAGGTCCTCCTGACTCCAGGGTCAGTGCTCTATCCACTGCACCACCTAGCTGCTCCAATGTCCATTATAGTTTTGCAAAGAACTGGTGATTCCTAGACATCCCTGTGGATGACACAATTTCACTGTAAGTTGGAGAGTCTTAAACCCCTCACAAAGCTCTGTCTTATTACAGATCCAATGAATGTTCTTAGGTAGGCATAGCAGTTGTATGAAGCATATACTATAGTGGCCTGTTTATATTGCTTCATTAGAGGTAAAACCAATCCTCTCATCTGAGTTTACATTCAGTAATTGAGAGGACTATGGCTACATAGCTGAATGCTCCAAGTGGGCTGTGATAATAACTGAATCTCAGGGAAAGAGATGAGAGTGGAGAGGAGACAATGACAAAGAAAGACCTGATTAAGAGCATATTAATGCTTTGCTTTTTACCATGATGAATGATGCTTTAAAGTAGACATATTTGTGATAATTCTTCTTTGTTGTTTTAAAATGTTTTATGGATGCTTTTTAAAAAAATTGTCACAAATTTCCAATACTCTTATCCCCCCCCATTTTCCTTGTAATATAGTACAGTTAAACAAAACAAATCAATCCATTCCTGATGACAAGTCTCTTATTCAAAATCTGTAGGATACCTAATAAAAAAGTGAGCAATGAGGTTCTTCCTTAGCTCTCTGGAGATCCAAAGGCTTATTGCATTTATCTGATTTTTTCCCCCTTTACATTATAGTGGCCAGTATGTATGAGGTTCCCTTGGGTCTGTTACTTCACTCCATACCACTTCAAACAAGTCTTCTCACATTCTCTGAAATAAAAACAAAACACCTAACCTGAATTCTTTTCTCTTATGTTACTGAGGTCATTATGTATTTTTTCCCTCATGATTCTGCAAGACAATTTCCTGAATTTCCTTGCCTTATTTTTGATTTTTTCATATTATCTTGTACTTTTCTATTATATCGGTGCTATAATTTGATCAATTTTTCTTTCACTCAGTAAACACTATCTTTGTTTCAAGTTTTTGCTGCTAGGAATTTGGTGCCATCTGTGGAACCTGGCTCTCTGCCTTGTATATCCTTGGGGTATATGGGTCATGAGTTTTGAAGACAATTGAAAATAGCCCTTCCCCAATTTCACTGCTTTGAAAAAAGGAAGGTTTGGAGGAGAGGACAGGGATGCATTAGATGTCCTCTCTCTGAATTTATGGCAATCAGGATGGTCAGTTTTTAAAATAAGCACATCCAGTCCTTGATTGTCATCACATAGTAAATGCAAAGCAAATTTGAAAAAAGAAAATAGTGTGCTAACTTGAAAAGGAATTCTTTGGTTTGGAAAAGTGTGGTTTTGTCTTAAGTGGCAGAATTTTTTTTGTATCCCTGCAAAAAACCGTTCCAGAGAAAAACTCCTAAAAGAAATTATGAAAAACAAAACTCTTCTCCTCTTCAGTTCTTTCTGATTTTGTTCTCTTCTATGCAAAATTTGATGCTCTATACTTGAAAAAATTCACTGTGGAAGGGCAGGAGATAGTTGTTCCTGGGGACAAGATAAAAACTCAAAAATGGTATGTAATTCCCATCATTCTATTATCACTTTAACAAATGGTTCACTTTTAGAGGAATTTAGTTATAGGGTAATGGAAAATTGGTTCATTTTTTTCTGATGAATCAAATCTAATTACTCACAAAATGTAATTTGTACAAGGCTTTGAAGTTTGTATGTCTCAGCATAACTTATCAAATAGATGGCCTTTTGTTTGTGAGCTGGGTCATATATGTGACATGTTAGAAATGACACTAGATTGGGCCTTTTTTTGCCCTGGGTTCTAACCTTGCCTTTATTTTAGGCACTTTTTCTCAGTGGATCTCAATTTTTTTCTAAAATGAGAAGCAACTAGGTATAGAAATGGATAAAGTGCCATGAGGACACTTTCTAGCTGTGTGACCTAGAGCAAGTCACTTAACTGTTTGCTTCATTTTCCTCATCTGTAAAATGAACCGGAGAAGGGAATGGCAAACCATTCCAGTGCCTCTTCCAAGAAAACAAAATGGGATCGCATCAGACTTGACTGAAAATTAATTAAACAACAAAATGAGTGTCAGTCAAGGTGGTTCCTCCCCAATCTAGAATTCTATGCTTATTTGTAAAATGAAAGGTTGGTTTAGATGATGTCACAGGTCACTTTCAGTTCTAGATTTTGTGATTCTAATTCATTTAACCCTGGTCATCAGTTTCCCTTCTGTAAAATGAGGGAGTTAGATTAGATTAAGGGTCTTTAATGTTTTTTTTTTGTCCTGGCAATCTAATGAAGTCTCTGAAGAATGATGGCTTTAAATAACCAAAGGAAATGGTAGTTTTTCAGTGAGAGGAAAGTGAAAAATAAATATGTAATTTCCCTTCCTCCTTTTCCCTTCCCCAGTCTATCTCCCTGAAATTTGATCCCTGATTCTTTGGGACTCTAGGTGAAGAATCTTAGACTTGATGGTTTCTAAAGTTTCTTAAAACCTTTAGATCTGTATATCTAAGTTGGAAATGAGAGGCAGCATGGGCAGAGTGGAGAACACTTGGACTCAATCATCGGAGATCTGAATTTGAGTACTGCCTTTGACATTTATTAATTAGGTGACCTTAAGCAAGTCATTTTACCTCTTGTTTTTTTATCTGTCAAATTGTAATTTGTCATCCTTATTTTCATATTCTGAGGCACTTGGTACAGTAAATGCACTGTTAGACTTGGTATCAACAGGACTTGGATTTGAATCCTGCTTCAACTACTTATTAGTTGTTTATACCCTGGGTAAATTACTTAACCTCTCTGTGCCTCAGTTTCCTTATCTGAAATATGAAACTTATAACCAAATCTTCAGAGCTGGAGGGAAACCTAAAATCCATATCCTTCATTTTACTGATGAGGAAACTGAGGTCCAGGAAAGGTAAGAGACTTAGATAAGGACAACTAAGAGTCAGAACCATATGGCTAGAGTTTGAGGTAGAGTTTGATTCTAGGGTTTCCTGATTTCAAGTCCAGTGTCTTACTCTTCATACCAAACTGCCTCTTGCTATACTATCCTGTTTCTTATGTCAGATGACCTCTAGGGTCTTTCTTTAAATCTATGATCCTATGAGTAACTAAGGAAATGTGAGTTATTATTCATTCAAAATTTTCCAATGGATTTATGAGTACATTGATTTGGACTTACCTTTCAATGATGCAGATTGCAACTCATCATGGCTGCTTCTCTTCCATGTCCTTTCATAACTTCTCCAGAGGGTCATCCAAGGTGCTGGAAGTTCACTTAGATTTCTCCTGCCATTTCAAGAGTGCTATTTGTGGCACTTTGCCAAGTGTGGGGCATTTGTGCTGTTCATCTGTTTTCCCTTACTCCATAACCATGTGTTGACCTGACCTTTTGTTCATATACTTTTCTCTAATTCTTTGAGGTTCCTCTTTGGTTGTGTATCAATGCAAGTATTTTGGAGCATATTTTAAAATTTAATTTAATTTTCAAAATAGAAATATATTTTTCCTTCCTACCTCTCCTACACCTCCCTCCCAAAGGAAAAAAAAACTCTTCACAAATAGGCATAGTCAAATAAATCCTTGATTATATGTTGTATTCTGGCTCATCATGTCCTTTTCAGCCTTCTGTATGATTCTCATTTTTAATCACTTGGAGATATTATTTGCACAAAAACTTTAAATTAGGGATCCATTTTAATTGACCTTGCAACTTCATCTTTAATGCTGGCTATTCATTTAATTTTTCTTCACTTCTTCAATTTATTTTGGTTAGACATTATCATTCTCTTGTTGCTAATTCCCACCAGTGTTCTTAGAAAACCAACCAATGTAGGACTTTCCCAAAGATTTTGTTGATTGCCTTATATCAATTAAGTGTGCAAGAATCATATTACTGGGAGCTAAAGTGTGTGTCTGTGACTGTGCACTTTCCAAAGAGGGGTTTGAGAAGCCTGGAGCTATTACACAATGTAGAAATAGTGTCTGAGGAAGTAGGTCATTCGAGATTGTGGTCATTTAATTACCCAAGTAAGCTCAGTCTCAGGACAGAAACATAGAACAGACCTGGGAGTTTCAGGCGAAGTCATCCCAGACTTTAGGAAAAACACCTGGCTCTACATTTCTGAAGAATCTAATTACTAAGGATGTGGCCCTGGGAATTAAATGTCTGCCTCATGTAATGGGAATAATGGGAATGAATTTCAGTCTGGGAAGCCGATTGTGGAATCTGAGTCCTAATGGTAGAAGGGACCTGAGGTCATCTAGCCCAATTCAGTCTCTGATATATATCCCTTCTTTAGTGTACATTGTGGGAGGACATCTAGCCTCTACTTGGCTGTTTCCAGTGATAAGAATTTTTCAAGAATCTAAGTCATTTTAAATAACTTTTTTAAAAAGTAGGTTTTTATTTCTATCTTTGATTTTCATGTTAGCTAGATTTTGCCCTATAACGTTTGCCCTCCCTCTTCTTAGAGACCCATCCTTTCGACAAAAAAGGATTGGTTTTTTTTTAAAAAGGAAAGGAGGAAGAACAGAAAAATAGCCAACAAAACCAATCAACACATTGAAAGAATCTGATAATATATGAAATGTTCCACAGACGGGGAGATAGCATCTTATTTTCTTTAGGGCCAAGTTTATTCTTTATAATTTCTGAGCATCCAGTTTCAACTGTTTTGTGATTATTCTTACCATTTAAAATATTATAGTCACTATGTACATTGACTTCCTGACTCTGCTCAATCCTCTTTAACATTTCATATTTCTTTCTTATAGTGAACCAAAATCTGTCTTGCTATAATTGGGGGTAATGAGAGGGGCAGTATATGGAAGTTGAAAAGGCACTGGATTAAGAGAAAATCCAACTGGCCACTGTACTATCAGTGTGACCTTAGGCAATTGAATCGATGAACCAACCAATAAAATTACTTATACTGTGTGTGTGTGTGTGTGTGTGTGTGTGTGTGTGTATGTTTATGCATGTGTATGAATGTTTCCCAAGAAGTGTTTCTTAAGTATCTCTGACATTTTGGGAAATATAAAGTAAAAAAATGAAACAAAACCCTGGCCTTTGGAGAGCTTGCATTCTATTGGATATTGGACAG
The DNA here is from genome assembly GCF_037893015.1 of Macrotis lagotis. Taxonomy (NCBI): domain Eukaryota; kingdom Metazoa; phylum Chordata; class Mammalia; order Peramelemorphia; family Peramelidae; genus Macrotis; species Macrotis lagotis. The sequence goes on along the minus strand of NC_133659.1, from coordinate 318,280,295 downwards.
AAGATGACTTGAGTAAATACATGCATACATACATGCAGACGTGTGTATAGACACACAACAATTCGAGAAAATTTGATGTTACTTGAACTGAGTTTTGAAGAAATTAGGGATTCTAAGAGGAGTGAAATGAATGTAGGATTGATGTGTAATGTGGAGTATATTCCAGACAGGGAGGAGCAGCTGGGGTAAAAGTGCAAAGATGGGACATGGAGTCTTGAATATAAGAAACAGAAAGACAGTTGGATCATAGAGTATGGGAAGGAGATTTTTGTTTGATAAAGCTGGAAAGGTTTAGTTGGAGTCGATGATTGCATTTTCCTCATCTATCAAATGAGCTGGAGAAGGAAATGGCAGGCCACTCCAGTATTTTTGCCAAGAAAATTCCAAATGGGGTCATGAAGAGGCTTACACAACTGAAAAGACTGAACAACAAAGATTGGGATCAGATTGTGAAAGGGTTGAGATAGCGAACAGAGGGCTAAGTCCTGACATTTCTAGATCTCAGTTTTGACTGTAAAAGGAGGGAGTTTTCCATGATTAATATAGTTCATTCTAGTTCTTAATCCATGATATAGTAAGCCTATGAGGCAGCTACTTGGCAAATGGATGGAGTGTTGGACTTGCAGTCAGGAAGATAGTTTTGAATACTCTCTGAGTATTTCATGTGCAACCCAGGGCAAGTCCCATCTTCCTCAGCCTCTATTCTCTTATCTGTAAAGTGTAGGCATTAGAAGTACCTAGCTTATAAAGTTATGAGAATCAGATAAATAACATGTAAAGCACTCTGCAAGCATTAAAGTGCTATTTATCTATAATCTCTCTATGTGTTATCTATTATTACTGTTGTTATTCCTGCTGTGAAAAGAGGAAGCATTTTGTAGTGGATAGAGAGCCAGTTTTGAAAGTAGGACTTGTCTCTGGTGCATCCTGACTGAATGACTCTGAGAAGATCATGGATCCTTCCAATGGTCCCAGGCCGCTCTCCAAGACTCTCAATCCCAGTGGTCTTTTTTAAGAATGATGGACAACATCATGGGTTGGACTAGCTAACTACTGAGAACCTTTCCAACTCTTAATTCTGTGGTCTTGTGAAGGGTCATCAGTGACCTCCTAAATTCCAGATCCAATGACCTTGTATTTCTTGACCTCTCTGTAGCAAATGATGTCATAAACTCTTCCTTTTATCAGCATACTCTTTCTCACTCACAATACTGTTGTAGTTCCTTGTTGCCTCTATGATCAAATATATCTCAACATTTTGTGTTTGAAATTGATCTAAAACAAACCTCACCCCACTTTTATAACATTATCATAAATTATTCCCATCAAGAACTGTATGAAACAGCTAAATCACTCCTTACATCTTCTTCTCCAAGTTCCATTTCTGCATCTATCCCATATTTTTATAAATTATTTTTAGTTGTTTTTTTTTTTGTAAGGCAATGGACTTGCCCAAGGCCACACAGCTAGGTAATTATAAGTGTCTGAGGTCAGATTTGAACTCAGGTCCTCCTGACTCCAGGGTCAGTGCTGTATCCACTGCACCATCTAGTTGCCCCCATCCCATATTTTGAGAATGTCCTCTCTTCATCTCTGTTTCCTGGAATTTCTCGGTTTCCTTCAGGACTCATAGCATTTGACACCTTCTACAGAAGGTCTTTCTTATTTCCTCAGTTGCTAGTCCCCTTCCCTCCTGTTCCAGTATATTATTATCTACTCTACATATGTTTGCATATATAATGTTATACCAGTGCATTAGAATGTAAGCTCCTGGAGGGCAGCCAGTATTTTACTTCTGTCCCATAGGCTATCACCTTAAATTCTCATTGATTCAGAGCTACCATGATTTCTTGGTTTATTTCCTATGTTTGTTTTCAGTCTTTCTCTTTTGCCTTTTTTCTTTTTCCTCATTCTTTTCCTGACCTATTGTTTCCGTTATTGATCCTCTGCTGTCTTACTTCCTTGTCCTTGGCTATCCCATTCTTCCCCATAACTGAAGCGCTCATTTTTATGCAAGAGTGACCTAGCTTTGTATTTCTAGCCTTGACTTTGCTTAGCTCCAGACTGATTTTCTTAGTTTCCTACAGGACATTTTGTCATAGAACCTATTCTACGTTTCACTTTTCTAAGTTAAGATCTTTTCCAGGTCTCAGTTTGTCTGAGGCCATGTCCATTGACTCAGAGTGGAGCCAAAAGATAGTCTGGTTGGTCTTCACCAAACAGTCAGTCTGGGAAGGGATGATTCTCAGAGTTTCTGAGCATCGTAGAATCAATATTTGGAAGATCTGTGTTCAAATCCTCCTTCAGTGGCACACTCGCTTTTGGATCTTAGCCAATTTACTTCTTTCTCAACTTTAGTTTACTCATCTGCAAAAGCAGGATAATAATATCTCTCACACTTATTTGATGTGGTGGTAATGATAGTAAGATAATGTATGGAAAGTGCTTGAAAACCTCAAAAGTCTTTGATAAATGCCGGTTGCTATATATACACCCTTGGGAAAGTCATTCAGCTTCTCTGGCAGGTGTCAGTTTTCCCAACTGATATTTCTTCCTTTGAATCCTAAATTCTCCTCTTCTGACTTCTTATTTCTTCTTGTCAGAAACACACCAATTGTCTCCAAGTGCTCCCTGTCCATAACCTGGGATATATCTTAGACTTGTCCATCTTTCTCGACCCTCTAATCTGTTCAGTTGACAAATCCTATTGATTCTAGCTCCTCAGGAGTTTTCATATCCTTTGCCTGTCTTTTAGCCTCATAGCTGCCATCTTTATTCAGGTACTCATCACTTCTCACCTGTTTTATCATTATAACCTGCTCACTGACCTCTCATCCAGTCAAAATGACTTTCTCAGAGTTTCTCACACAGCACGATCTGTTTACCTATCTGTCTTTATGCTCTCCTCATTTCTACTTCCCCCAATTCACTAACTTCTTTTAAGATTTTAATTTAAGGGATGGCTAGGTGGAAAAGTGAATAGAGCACTGGCTCTGGAGTCAGGAGTCCCTGAGTTCAAATCCGGCCTCAGACACTTCATAATGTGTGGCGTTGGGCAAGCCACTTAACCCTATTTCCTTGCAAAAACCTAAAAATAAGATTTAATTTAAGCAAATATTTAGCTCTTTGGATATACATAGGACATCTTTATTTTTTGCTTATTCTTTTTTAGAATTTTTAAAACATTCCTATTTAAAGTTTTGAGTTCCAGATTTTACCTCTTCCTCTCTCCCAAGACAGTAAGCAAGCAGATATAGGTTTTACATGTCTAATTATGTAAAACATTTCCATATTAGTCATTTTGTACAAGAAGACTTGAATAAAAGAAAAAATGAAAGGAAGGAAGTGAAAAATAGAATATTCAATCAATATGAGTTCTTTCTCTGAAGCCAAATAGTATGCTTCATCATTAGTCCTTTGGGACTGACAGGACTTTGTGAAGTTTAATGTGCATTATTATCAATTACTCCATAACTTTCTTAATTCTAGACAAAATAATAAAGTCCCTAATTATTAACTGATTGATAATTATCAAGCTTTAATCAAATATTTGTAATTTGTCAAAAATATAAATATAAATGCTCACACTGGCTCCATCCCACCCCTGCCAAATCCCAGCTTCTGCATGAAATCTTTGCTGACTCCTTTTAAAAATTACCTTGTATTTATTTCATATATTATTATATATCTACATCTTATTTACCCCAACTGAATGCACATTCCTTGTTTGTCTTTGTATCCCCAGCACTAAGCACAAGTGCTTAGAGCATAGAAGATACAAGACAGAATGATGATAGTGAACTAGGCTAGCACATAGTAGATATTAAGTGGCATGGTGGATTGTGAGCCAGATATGAGATCAGGAAGAGCAAAACCAATATAAGGTATTCATTTTTAAAACTGAGTGACATAATCTCTCCCTTCTTCCCTTCCAACCCTCCTCATTCAGAAGACTAGCAACACCATATAGACTATACATGTGCAGTCATGCAAAATCTATTTCCATATTAATCATGTAAAAGAAAACATAGACACCCCCACCCAAAAAAGAACCTGAGAAAAATAAAGTAAAAAAAAGTGTGCTTTAATATGTATTCAGACACTATATATTCTTTCTTTGGGAACGGATAACATTTTTCATCATAAGTTCTCTAGAATTGTCTTGGCTCATTGTATTGCTGAAGTCATTCACAGCAGAGCATCTTACAATATTGCTGTTATTTTGTACACAACATTTCATTTTGCATCAGCTCATCTAAGTCTTTCCAGGTTTTTCTAAGAGCATCATTTCTTAAGCAGAATCCATAATTTGTTCAGCCATTCCAAATTGATGTGTATTCCCTTAATTTCCAATTCTTTGTCATCAGAGCTACTATAATATTTTTTGTAAATATAAGTCCTTTCCCTTTTTTGTTTTTTTTTTTAATCTCTTTTGGGATATAGACCCAGTAGTGGTATTTCTATGTCAAAGGGTATGAATGTTTTTTTAACCCTTTGTGCATAGTTCCAAATTGTTCTGGAGGATGATTGAATCAGTTCATAACTCTACTAGCAGTGCATTAATGTCTCATTTTCTCCATATCCCCTCCAATATTTGTTATTTTTCTTTCATTTTTTTATATTCAGTCTAAGAGGTAGTACCTCAGAATTGTTTAATTTGTATTTCTCCAATCCATAGCGAGTTTAGAGTATTAAAGATACCTATAGATAGCATAGATGACATCATCTGAAAACAATTCATATCTTTTGATCATTTATCAACTGGGGAATAGCTCTTATTATTTATAAATTTGACTCAGTTCTCTATGTTTGAGAAATGAGTCCTTTATCAGGCAAACTTATTTCAATTATTTTTTTCCACAGGTACCATTGCTAACTATTTCCTTCTGTCCTATTCCCCACTCTCTATTCTATTCTCTCTCTCCTTTCACCCTGCCCCTTCTCAAAAGTGTTTTGCTTCTAATTAGCTCTTCCCCCAATCTGCCCTTTCTTCTATAAGTCCCCTTTCTCTTGATCCTTTCCCTCCTGCTTATCTGTAGGATAAGATGGATTTTTTTATACCTGACTCAGTGTGTATGTTATTCTCTCTTTGAACCAATTCTAGTAAGACTAAAATTCACTTCCTCCTCACCTTCTCTACCTTACCCTTCACTATAAAAGCTTTTTCTTATCTCTCATGTGAGATAATTTACCCCATTCTACCTTTGCTTTTCCTTTCCCCCCAGTACATTCCTCCTGCAATCTTTAGTTTTATTTGTTAGATATCATCCCTTTATATTCAACTCATACCTTTGCCCTCTGTCCATATATACTCCTTCTAATTACCCTAATAATAAAAAAAGGTCTTATGAGTTACAAGTATCATGCTCTCAGTTAGGAATGTAAGCAGTTTAACCTTACTAAGTCCTGTATGAGTTTCCTTTCTTATTTACCTTTTTAAAGCTGCTCTTGAGATTTATATTTGAAAGTCAAATTTTCTACTCAGCTCTGGTCTTTTTGTCAAGAATGCTTGAAAGTTCTCTATTTCATTGAAGAGCAGTTTTTCCCCTGAAGGATTATAGTTTTGATTGGTAAGGGATTCTTGTTTATAATCTTAGCTCCTTTGCCCTCCAGAATATTATATTCTCAAATCTCTGAACCTTTAATGGAGAAGCTGCTAAATCTTGTGGTATCCTGACTTTGGCTCCACAATACTTGAATTTCTTCTTTCTGGAACTTGCAATATTTTCTCCTTGATCTGGGATCTCTGGAATTTGATTATAATGTTGGCATCTCTTTAAGGATATCATCAGTAGATTCTTTCAATTTCTTTTTTACCCTCTGATTCTAGAATATCAGGGCAGTTTTCCTTGATAGGAAGGGCTTTTAGTAGTCCAGTAATTTTAAAATAATCCCTCCTGAATCTATTTTACAGGTCAGTTGTTTTTCCAATGAGATTTTTCACATTGTCTTCTGTTTTTTCATTCTCTTGAGTTGTTTTTACTGTTTCTTGATTTCTCATAAAATCATTAACTTCCATTTGCTCACTTTTAATTTTTTATGGAATTATTTTCTTCAATGAGGTTTTTGAACCTCCTTTGCCATTTGGCCACTTCTACTTTTTCTCTCTATTCTTTTTTTTAGGTTTTTTTTTTGGGGGGCAAGTCAATGGGGTTAAGTGACTTGCCCAAGGCCACACAACTAGGTAATTATTAAGTGTCTGAGGCTGGATTTGAACTCAGGTACTCCTGACTCCAGGTCCAGTGCTCTATCCACTGTGCCACCTAGCCGCCCCCACTTCTAATTTTTAAGGAATTTTTTCCTTCAGTGAATTTCTGTGTCTCTTTGTCATTTGATCAATTCTTTTCAAGGAATTCTTCTCATTATCTTTTTGTAGCACTTTTACCATTTGACCTAGTCTGCATTTTTAGTGTTTTTTCCTTCTATATTTTTATCTCCTTTCTCAAGTTGACATGTTTTCTTGATTTTTCTTGCATCATTCTCATTTGTCTTTCTGATTTTTCCTCTACCTCTTTTTTTTGACTTTCAAAATACTTTTTTTAAGGGTTTTTTTTTTTGTAAGGCAAATGGGGTTAAGTGGCTTGCCCAAGGCCACACAGCTAGGTCATTATTAAGTGTCTGAGACCGGATTTGAACCCAGGTACTCCTGACTCCAAGGCCAGTGCTTTATCCACTACGCCACCTAGCCGCCCCCTTTCAAAATACTTTTTGAGCTCTTCCATGATCTGAGACCAATTCATGTTTTTTTGGAGGCTTTGGATGTAGGAGTTCTGATTTTCTTATCTTCTAAGTCATCATATCAACTTTCTATGTCAGAATTTTTTTCTATTGTTTGTCATTTCCCCATACTTTTAACTCTTAAGTAGGGCTCCTCTTTAAGGGTGGAGGATACACTGTCCCAAGCTTCAGGGACAGCTTTTGTGCAGCTACTTTCAGAGATATCTGTTATCAGTTCTTTCAAGGTGGTATGTCATGTGTTTACTACTCTCCTGGCCCATGCTCTGGTCTGTGAGTTAACATAAGCACCTTTTTCTTTCCTGGAACTATGAAGAAGGCCCCTGTTTTATTGCAGCTACAAATTCTGGTGTGTTAGTACCCCTCCTTGCAGTGGGAATGTCCCCCAAGACTGCAACCTGGATCTAAGGGTGAACAAAACAACAGAATTCTGCCTTAGTACTAGCAAAGAGACCCCTGGTAATCTCATTCTGACCAGTTGTCCGACCACCTTTCTGTCTGTAAACTGAGAACTCTGAAAGCAGCTGATGCCATTGCTGATTCAATGACTCCTGAGGTCTGCTCTGGGTTTGCTGGGGCTGGGACTGGACTGGTGTAGATTGTGTGAGATCTTTCCTGCTGACCTTCTAAGTTGTCTTTGACTGGAAAAATTATTCTTACCCCATCCATTTGGGGATTCTGCTTCTCCAGGAATTATTTTGTGGCATTGTTTAAGGGTGTTCAGATAGTTTGGGGGAAGAACTCAGGGAGAGTCGCTGCTTTTTTTTCCCACCTTCTTGGTTCTCCTCTAAAATATGAGTTCTGAAAGATAGATTAAAGGAAGAAGTGCATTCCAGGCTTGGAAAAGTTTATGGGAATCACAGAGTGAAGAAAAGAAATGATGTGTTTATTATTAATATTAATTAAGGAATTCTTAATTAATACTATAAATATAATATTCTAGCCTGGCAAGAAAGGGAATTTGAAAGCAGATTGTGGTAGACATTAAATGGCAATGGGAAGAGCTTGCATTTTATTTTGGGGGCAAAAAGTGCTGTTTAAGATTTTGTAGAACATTCTCAGATCAGTGTACATGATACATTTGGTATATGCATAAATGATGGATCAGAAAGGGGGAGAGACTGATGGTCAGTGAGGAGCCTATTACAGTTGTTCACATATGAAATTTTGAAAGTTTGAATTGAGAAGTTGTGATAATGGTAAAAATTGCTAAAACTTAGTGATCTAGTGGATTCAAGTTTGTGACAAGATGGAAAAATCGAAGATAACTCTGGGGTTGTGAACCTGGGTGGTTGCAAAAATGATGATGTACTTTATATGGGGATGTTTGGAATTGAAGAGAATTTGGAGGAGAATTCAATGGGTTCCATTTTTTTTTTTAGATTTTTGCAAGGCAATGGGGTTAGGTGGCTTGCTCAAGGCCACACAGCTAGGTAATATTAAGTGTCTGAGGCCAGATTTGAACCCAGGTACTTCTGACTCCAGAGCCATTGCTCTATCCACTACACCACCTAGCTGCCCCCGAGTTCCATTTTCAGTATGTTAAGTTTGAAAATCAACAGAAAAGGCAAGGAGTAAATGTGGCTGATTCTAGAATTCAGAACTAGAAATATATATTTAGAATCACAGCCCCTGTCAGTTCTAATCACTTAATAAATATTTAATTGGTTAATTAGAAAATATTAATGACTCTATGAGAGAGCATTGTGAATAGTGGTATAAAGAGTAGCTGTCCTTTGGAGTCAGATGCCTCTGGCTTCAAAAAACTAACAGGACAAATTCATATTGATCATGTTTATAGGCTAATGACATGAACAGTATTTCCCATGACAACTTTGGAGTTAGGGTTTAGAGAGTCTGACATTTCCCTAGAGAATCCTCGATTACAAAGCTTATGACTCCCAAGGGGAGCGTGAGTTCACCACTGTCCGATCTTTGTTATTGAACTTGCTCAGGTAAAAAAGGAATGATACCTGTCCTTAGAAAGATTCTAGAAAAGATTGTAAAATGGGATCACTGAACTTGAAGTCCAGAAGACCTGGGTTCAAATGCCACCTAAGATATTTACTAATTTGATGATCCACAGGAGTTATTTAGCCTCATTGAGTTTCAGGTTCTCATCTATAAAATTCTAAGACTGGTCTCCTCAGAAATCCCTTTCAGCTTTAAAATTCTATGATTCTGGAAATCATTCATCATTAGATAATTTCATTTAAATTAAATTATGGAAATACGAAACTGCACCTCCCTTCCTCTTTTACAGATTTGAGGATATTTCACTGGTTAATGTGTTTTTGCCTGTTTTTTAAAATTCTTTGTTTTAGGGCTGGCTTTCTGAGTAGAGGAAGGAGAGGATATGTTGGGAAATGAAGATGATGTCAAAACAAAATATGGCTCTTTCTCATCTTCCCAGAAAGCCAAAAAAAGAGAGAAATAAAACATGTTCAGCAAAACTACTTAGCATGTTGCTGAGTTCCACAGCCATAGAATCTCCTATCCCCACCTTTGCAAAATTACCAAACTATCTTCAGCTTTAGTCTCCTCATCTTCGAAACGATGATTAAAAAAATACTTCTTTCACAGGATTGTTGTAGGGAGCAAATTATAAAACAACAGATATAAAACGTTTTATAAACCTTAAAGCATATTGTTAAGTACTATCATTATTAGATGGGGAGAGGGGAGGTGCTTTTTTTATAGCTTTTCTTTTTTTCATAGCCAAGTTTGGTCATTAACATTTCCCAGAATTCACTTTCAAATGCTTTGTTGTCTCCCTGATTTCTTAAAAATGATACCATAGTTATGTGATCATATTTATAAATTCTTTACAAACTTTCAGTAAGTCCAAATTACATTCTCCTGAGTCTAGAGATCTGAAATTATTTAAACAAGCTACATACTCTTGTCCTTGTTCCCTTTATTTCAGGTTTCAATTATCTCTCAACCATGTTCATCCTCCTCTTTCTAGTTTGAAGATTATTCTTTTTGGTAGAGGAAATGAAAGGATCTATTTATCAGGGATTAAATTGCTCTGCTTGGTTTCTGTTATCTGCCAACACTATGCCATCTGCCCCCAAGAATGGCTCTGTTGGTTCTTTGTTCCATTTGGTCTAGACATGTTTTTTGAGCCTGTTTTTTTTTGTTCTTAACTTTTTTCCCCCCACAGCCCTTGGTTAGTTTAGGACCTTAGATGTTCTGGCATCATTTTAACAGATTCACACCAGATTTTTATACATACACACATATATTTGTATATATACATACATATCTATATGTATTTGTTTTTGTCTGTGTAGACCTCTCTTCATCTTTTGTACATTTTTAAATGCAGAGCTGTGATTCTCTTGATGTGGATATTTCCTCCACTTATGTCTATTAGACTCCTCTACACAGGGGGAGATGATTTTTGAGAGTTGCTGTTTCTGTGTTTTCTTTCACAACATGACTAATATGGAAATATGTTTTGCATGATTGCACATGTATAACCTCTATCATTTTGATTACCATCTCAGGGAGGAAAAGAGGGAGGGAGGATGGGAGAGAATTTGGAACCCAACACATAAAAGAAAATGAATGTTATTACCTATAATTGGGAAAAAATAAAATGTTATTATTACAAAAAAAAAAGGAAATTGCCACAACTTGTGTCCAACCTGGTAATGAGTCCCCCCTCCTCCAGTTAGTAATGCCTTCCCCTTAAATATCTTTTTTTCTTTAATATGGATCTTGTCTATATAAATATGGATCTTAGAATATTTACATAATATGGGTCTTAATAATCTCAGAGCAAAGAGGAAGCAAGGTGGTATAGTAAATAGAGCGCTGACCAGGAAGTTCTGGCTTCAAATTCTGTTTCAGACACTTCTTAGTTTTGGAAAGCTATGCAAAATTACCCAACTGCCCTCACCTCCTCTGATTAAATAATGATGAAAAAAATAGCACCTCTTTCACAGGACTGTTGTGAGGATCAAATCAAAAACAGCACATAGATACAATGCTTTGCAAACCTTAACGCATGTCATACGTGTTATCATTATTACTATTCCCCTTCTCTTGCCTATAATTATTATTTTAAAAGAATCTATTGAGCTTTCCTGTTAGGATGTAAGAAGGAAGGTCGACAAGGTTGTTCTGTCTTTGTCCCTATGTCTCTCTAGTGCCCTGTACATTGTTATTATTTAGTTGCTTTCAGTCATGTCCAATTTTTCCATGACCCCGTTTGGGTTTTCCTGGCAAAGACACTGAAATAGTGTCCATTTCCTTCTCTAGCTTTTACAGGTGAAGAAACTGAGGCAAAGAGGGTTAAGTGACTTGGCCGGGCTAATAAAAGGCTTTTTCTTGGGAAAACACTGGGGCGGGGGGGGTTGCTATTTCCTTCTTCAGACCATCTAAGGCAAATAGGGTGAAGTGATTTGCCCAGGATCCCACGTCTAGGAAAATTTTTGAGATCGGATCTATGTGAGGCAGATGATAGTGTTCCTTTCTTTTCCACTGATTAAATCATATTGATTTCTGATATTGGATAACAGCAACCTTGGAGGCAAGGACTTTGTGTTCCAGGTCTTTGAGAGTTGTGATCGCCGCAATGGCAGATGAGGTTGCCAACTTGAATCTTGATAGAAAGTGACTTTCATGGCTAAGAGGCCCGGTCTGGCTGTGGAAATGGAAGTCTGGGCTGGGGACTGTTGCCATTCTGGACCTTACTGGACCATCAACCACACCTGGTGCAGGAGATTGGCAAAGGAGAAGGGCCTATTAGCTCTAGATCCTTGGGTGGAAGCAGAGCTATTGATACGGGCGAGGGGGCCTGTTGTTTCTAGGCTTTTGAGTTCAAGGTCCCAGGGCTGCGGTGGTCTTTGACGCATTTGGCACCATTGCCTCCTGTCTCTTTCCTCAGTGTGCCAGACTAATACAAGTGGACTGCCTCACCTGCCCATGAGGATAAATTGCATTCCTACTGACAGAATTTTGGTTTTTGAAAGCCTCTCATTCATTTTGAGCTACCTTTCTCTTTACCATCTCTAACCACAGTCCCAAATCTATATTTCCCTGAACTTTTTGTTTGTATTACAGTATCTATTAAAGGTTTCCTTTAATCCATAAAGTTATATTGAAAAGATTTTGCATTCATATAATGTGATAGCTGGCTTAGTTATTTTTTTTTGTAGTGGAATTTACATTGCACTCCCAAGAAAGCAAAGTTAGGTAGATTAGATGCTCCATGAATATTTGTTGAATTGTGCTGAATACAATTGCAAAGTGTCTATCTCCTAAGGTTCCCCTTTCCTGTGAGATTTGATAATGTAAATTAGTACAGGATATTGTCAATCTTAGGTATCTAGGTGATGCAGTGGACAGAGCAGAGGGCTTTGGAGGAGTCTGAGTCAGAAATATTTGATTTTCTATTCTGCTTTAGACACTTCCTAGTTGGAAGGGGTGAGGGAAGGCCCAGACAGTTCAGGTGTGAGTTTTCTCTGGTGTGGGACATATAGTTAAAAGATACGAGGCAACTTTAGAAAGGCCTGATGGTGTTTTTTTTTTTACTTTTTTGGGAAGATTTTAAATAATTGTTATCTTTTGTTTTTCCATCACTTCATTTCCCAATATATCCTCCACACCTCATACACAGAGAACCATCTTTTTATAACAAAGAATGAAAAAGAGAAAAAGGGAGGGGGGAAACAAAACACTTAGGGGAACATTTAGCAAAAGTAAATGATTCATTATCCAAATCTTCCAGGGTATGTGATGCTCTTTACCCATAGTTACCCATATCCAAGAAGAAGGAAGGGAGGGGCCTTCTCATAGTTCTTCTTAAGAAAATCCTTGTGTTTTCATAGATATTTAAATAATTCCTTTTTTTAGGTTTTTTTTTTTTTGCAAGGCAATGAATGGGGTTAAGTGGCTTGCCCAAGGTCACACAGCTATGTCATTATTAAGTGTCTGAGGTCAGATTTGAACTCAGCTCCTCCTGACTCCAGGGTTGGTACTCTATCCACTGTGCCACCTAACCACCCCTAAATAATTCTTATTCATGATTTAATATGTCTGGAGCTTCAAAGGTCTTTGGTGGTCATCTAGTCCCAGGGCCAAGTAGAAAGAGACAGAGATAAGGCATGAATCCAGGCCTTCCATTTCTAAATCCCATTCTCTTTTCCCATTGAACTGCATTGATTTCTTGGGATTTGAGCCCTCACTTCCAAGGAAACTCAGTCTTAGTTCAAAGTGATAAATCACAAAGAGAGCAGTGGTGCTGCCTGGAAGCTTTATCTTGATATAAATAGGCTAGTTCTAAATGGGTTCCCTATTTTAGAATCTCACGATGTTTGGTGATTGCACCATTACAAGCAGGGAACTGCCAAAGTTTGAGTCAACGGTGCCAGCTGTGCTAGGGGGAGAGAGGAATGGATGCTTTGGGATGCTCCATCTCCTGATCTAAGATGCCCAGCTTTCTAGACCCACCACAAGGTCCTGGTAGGTCAGATAAAAGTGGGGGGGCAATTTGCCTTGGCTCATGAAAGATAAATCTGGTCATGGTTCAAACTAAGTGACATCTTTCCTTTACAAGAGAGTCATGACATGTTTTCCATTTCATTTGATTAAACCAACAGTGGACATAGCCCTTTGGTACCCAGTAACTGACACCTTTGTTCTCCTTTGGTAAACCCAATGGCCCAATTCATTGGGGATCTAGAATCGCAGGCTACCTCCAAATCACAGATCACTCTCTTTCCAGGTTTTTCCTGCTCTCTTCCTTCCAGATATTAGCTCTTTCTCCTTGAAATTGTTTTGAAATTACAAACTAATTTTAGTTGCTCTTTATTCAGTTGTGTCCAAGTCTTTGTGACTCCATTTGGGGTTTTCTTGGCAAAGATTCTAGAGTGATTTGCCATTTCCTTCTTCTGCTTATTTTACAGGTGAGGAAACTGAGGCAAACAGCATTAAATGACTTGCCCAAGGTCACCCAGCTAATAAATGTCTGAGGCTGGATGTGAACTTGCTGACTCCAGACCCAGTGCTCTATCCACTGAACCACCTAACTGCTTCCCATGCATTTTACTTGGTAATAATACCTGTTGAATGAGAAACTACCCTGTGACAAACAGTTGCTATGAGTCCAGGAATGTTTCTTAGTGAATTTGTATTTTATTAATAGGGGGTGGCTAGAAGGTGCAATGGTTAGAGCACCAGCCCTGGAGTCAGGAGGACCTGAGTTCAAATTTGGCCTCAGACATTTAATATTTACCTAGCTGGATGACCTTGAGCAAGTCACTTAACCTCATTGCCTTGAAAAAACAAAAAAAATCATTATAGCATTTATATGAATTTGAAAAATAACCATCATGTATGTGTGAGACATTTATTCAAGATATAGTATGTTTATTTACTAGATTGAGAACTTTGAGTACATTGTATATTGTGAATAAAGAAAAGATGGTAGAGTTTGATGTATGTATGGCTCCCCCATGGGGCTCATAGTTTATGGTAGGAGCTACTGTCTAAACCTGTAGATTGAGCACTGGGCTTGGAATCAGAAAGATTTGATTTCCAATCCAGTCTCAGACACATACTAGTTGCGTGACCCAGGACAAACTACCTTTCTGTGACTCAGTTTCCCCATATGTAAAATGAGGGAGTTGAATTCCTTGGACTGGAAGATTGCTTCCACCTGTAAATCTTTGATCCTGTTTAATTTTTTTTGCACACACACACACACACACACACACACACACACACAATGCAGGAAGTCTATGGAGTATTTTTTTTGAGTGTTCAGTTTGATTTGATTTGATTGGAGTCAACATCAGGTCCCAGTCAAGCTCCTATTTTCTAGTCTATTCTTTTTAAACAAATATATATATTTATTTAAGGCAGTAGGGTTAAGTGACTTGCCTAAGGTCACACAACTGGGCAATTATTAAGTGTCTGAGGCCAATTTGAACTGAGGTCCTCCTGACTCCAGGGCTGGTGCTCTATCCACTGTGCCACCTAGCTGCCCCTGAATTCCTATTTTCTTTTAGTTTTTTTTTTTTTGCAAGGCAATGGGGTTAAGTGGCTTGCCCAAGGCCACACAGCTGGGCAATCATTAAGTGTCTGAGGTCTGATTTGGACTCAGGTCCTCCTGACTCCAGGGCCCATACTCTATCCACTGCACCACCTAGCTGCCCTGAGCTCCTATTTTCTACAAGAAGTTCTTCCTCTGACAAAACTCTCACTCTTTGCAGATGACATGATGGTCTACCTAGAGAATCCTAAAAAATCATCTAAAAAACTGCTAGAAACAATCAGCAACTTTAGCAAAGTTGCAGGTTATAAAATAAACCCTCATAAATCCTCAGCATTTCTATGAATGACTGGTAAGATACAGCAGCAAGAGTTAATAAGAGAAATCCCATTCAAAGTAACCTCAGACAACATAAAATACCTGGAAGTCTACCTGCCAAGGCAGACTCAGAAACTCTATGAAAACAGCTACAAAACACTTCTCTCATAAATAAAATGAGATTTAAAAAATTGGGCAAATATCAACTGCTCCTGGATAGGATGAACTAAAATCATAAAAATGACAATTCTACCTAAATGAAACTGCTTATTGAGTACCAATCAAAATTCCAAAAAATTACTTAAAGTTAGAAAAAGTTGTAAGTAAATGTATATGGAGAAATAAAAAGTCAAGAATTGCCAGGGATTCAATGAAAAAAAAAGTGCAAAGCCCTATCAGATCTAAAATTCTATTCTAAAGCATCAGTCATCAAAACTGTCTGGTATTGGCTAAGAAACAGAGTGGTGGACCAGTGCAATAGGCTGTGTGCAAAAGAGAGAGCAGGAAATGAGTATAGTAATCTGTTGCTTGATAAACCCAAAGAGTCCAGCTTCTTGGATAAAAACTCTCTCTTCAGTAAAAACTGTTGGGAAAACTGAAAGTTAGTATGGCAGAAACTTGGATTAGACCGACATCTCACACCAAGACAAGATTAAAATGGGTACAGGCTTTAGACATAAAAGACAATGTGATAAGCAAACTAGGAGATCAAGGAATAGTTTTCCTGTCAGATCTCTCAACACATTCCATTTTGATCAATGTATATAGCATGAAACAGTGTAAAGACTGTCAGATTGCCTTCTGTGGGGGGTGGGGAGGAGGGAAGAGAGATTGGGGTAAAAATTGTAAAATTCAAAAAGCAATAAAATTTTTTTTAAAAAAAAAGAAGCTCTTCCTGCTCCCTTTGAATGCTAGCCCATTTTCTAGAATGATTATCTCCAATTTATCCTGTGTATATCTTGTTTGTGAGTACAAGATTTGAGTAGCTCCATATAATATATTGATGCATGACTATTGTTTATATTCTGAACAAGTCTTAATGTGATTTCAAAACTGAGTCTGGGCACTTTCAATGACTTGCTTTATATGTTAAGGAACTGTCATTTTAAAAATACTCAGCAATTTTGTGCTACCATAAGAGCCACTTCTATTTTAGACCTATCTCATATATGTTGCAGGGTCAGGGGCATATCCAATAGCCCTTTAGTGCAGCTAAAGACGTCAGTAGACCTGGGTCCAAATTTCAATTTTGCTATTTGCTATTTGCTAATTTGCAACCTTGGGCTAATCATTGTTTCCTTTTGGCTTTAGTTTTTTAATCTGTTGGAGGTGGTTGGACTAGAGAGCCTAAAAGGTCTTTGCTGATTCTAAATATATTATTATTGGGAGAACATGCAGCAGTAATCTATGAATAAGATGACAATTTGGAAACATTTTTATTTTAATTTTATATCCCTTCCTTCCTTCCTTCCTTCCTTCCTTCCTTCCTTCCTTCCTTCCTTCCTTCCTTCTCTCCCTCCCTCCCTTCCTCCCTCCCTCCCTCCTTCCTTCCTTCCTTCCTTCCTTCCTTCCCCTTTCTCACCCAAGTTGGAAGTTGCAGTGGCCATTCATAGTTTCAGTCCTACTGGTGATCATCCTAGAAACTTTCTCTATTTCCAACATCTTCATTAATAAATGTCTCGATAGCCTGAGACATCAACACATCCATGTTGACTTTATCCTGCTGCTGCCAAGCTCAAATGTACAGAGCTCGCAAACGCAAAGGAGCCAGCAGCATCATACGCGTGTGCCTACATCCCTGTCACATCACTGACAGATAAATAGAATGCAGAGTCAAGAACCAGGTTCTCATATGGCCCTGAATATTTATTAGAAGTGAGATCTTAACCTCTCTCTGGTCCTTAATATTCTGATGTAAAAAACTGTGATATTAATATCACTTAGCTCGCAGGGTTTTTATGAGGATCAACTGTGGTTACTTTAGTAAAATGCTTCTCAAACTTTTTTTTAATGAAATAATGTATTTAACATACTTTGCAAATTTTTTTTATTTTATTTTTTCAGATCTTTTTTCAAGGCAATGGGGTTAAGTGGCTTGCCCAAAGCCACACAGCTAGGTAATTTTTAAGTGTTTGAGGTCGGATTTGAACCCAGGTCCTCCTGACTCCAGGGCCTGTGCTCTATCCACTGTGCCACCTAACTGCCCCAACTTCTCAAACTTTTAAAACACTATACAGTTGTTTCCTTCTTCCTTCCTTCTGCACATTGGTACGGAAGGTTATGGGTAAGGAAACTTCCTTTTCTACTGCAGATCAGAACTGCTCTGATAACTGTAGTCTCAGAGAGTTGCTTAGAACTCATAGAAGTGCTTCACTTCTATGAGTTCTAAGCAACTCTCTGCAAAAGCAGAAGGAATTAAACTCCCAGATCTTTTTGACTCCTTGACAGACAGACTGACTTGCTATCTACCACTTCATACACTATTATTATTGTTATTATTATTATTATTATTATTATTATTATTATTATTACTACTACTACTACTACTATTATTATCATTTCATTTTTTGGATTTTTTCTATGGAGTTTAGTTATAAATGGTCATGGGACAAATCAATATCTGCTCTCTCTCTCTCTCTCTCTCTCTCTCTCTCTCCCTCTGTCTGTCTCTCCTCTGTCTCTCTCTGTCTCTCTGTCTCTCTCTCTCTCTCTCTCTCTCTCTCTCGCTCGCTTGCTCTCCTTCCCTTCTTTTCTATGTCTCTATCCCACTGCTTTCTGCCTCTCTTTGTCTCTCTGACTTTGATTCTGTATGGCTCCATATCTCTGTCTGTCTGTCTGTCTGCTTGTCTGTGGAGGAAATAAGAGTTAAATGACTTGCCCAGGGTCACACAGTCAGTGTCTGAGACTAGATTTGAACTCTGGCTTTTCTGACTCCAGACCAGTGCTTTTTGCACTATTGCACCACCTACATGTCTCTTTTTATTCTTTTATATTTAATGTTCTGAGGATAATTACTCAGGTAGATATAATGACTGACTTTAAAATTCTGAATAATAGTAGTAGAATGTCACCCATCCTCAGCAAGCTCACTTAAAGCATCCTCAGTACAAATTCAGCAACAGCCTAGATGACAGGGATAATTTCCATTTCACTCTCTTCCCAATAATCTCCTCCAGATCTCTGTAATTTAAAAGTTTTTCATTCTGTGTAGCTCTGAAATGATGAGTATTCACTGTGGTACTATTTATTAAAAAGATGATTCTGAAGTTTTTATTAGTCAGTGGGATGCCCGAGCAGTTTTGGACAACAGATGCTCGTGGTCTGATCCCAGCACATTTTATTAGTTGAGTTCTAGTCTATAATTAGAGAATGAGGATTTGTTCTCTGTTATTCTGGGAAAATTTTGGTGTACAGTTTTCACTAAACAGTCACCTCCTTGATTAGGTATACAGTAGGTACTAAATCTTTGCAACCTGCAGTGATATGTCACATAATTTCTGCCACTTCCTTGGTTAGTAATTATCATCACCAATATAATTATGTAATTGTTATTATATATTATTGTCATAACCACACTGTAGCTGAAACCAGCTCATTCTCATTCCTTGGTCAGTCCCTATAATATTTCTATTAGGAGAACAAGAATGGTGGTCAGCCCTCAACTGATTCACTTGCCATTTAATCCTCAGTGCCTCACAATGCAGTGACAGGCTTAAAAATGACAGTGGACAGTTGGACTCCCTTGTTGCCACCCAGCTCAGGGGTCAGATCCACCTGCCTTCCACCTCCATACTTCATACGGCGAGATAGTCTGCCCTAATGTGGGCAGACAGTAAGATACAGGAGGACATTTGGAAACTGTTAAGTCAGTGGCCATTGAAAGTAAATGGTAATTATTTCTGACCCAGGTGCTAGGAGAGCAATTAATCAACCAGGCCATAACATTTTTTCAAGGACTTTGTCAGCTGGAAGACTATATTTCTGAGACTGAGACTAAAGTGACTGCCCAGGGCTAGAAATAGAGTAAAGATTTTGTATCAGTTAGTCAAATAGCTTTTAATTAAATGCCTGCTTTTTCCTAGCCATTGGACTAAGCAATGAGGATAGGAAGAAAGGCAAAAGACAACGCCTCTCAAAATCTGATGGGGAAGACACACGCAAAAAATGTTATACAAACAAGAGATATATTAGAAATAAGCACAGAGGGAAAACATTAGCATTAAGAGGAATTGGGAGAGACTACTTAGAGAAAGTGGGACTTTAGTGGAGACTTGAACAAAGCCAGTATAGCCCGGAGTTGGAGATGAGGAGAGAGAGATTTCAAACACTGGGGACAGTCAATGAAATGTAGGGTTTATGGAGGGAAGTAAGGGGTCAGAATACTGGAACAGAAGAAAAAAAGTCAAGTTGTGGATGGCTTTATGCGTCAAATGGAAGATTTTCAACATTGGAGGCAACAGGGAGCCAGTGGAATTGATTGAAGCGTGGGTGGACACATACAGCCCTGTGCTGTGTGCAGGGAGATCAATATGTGAAAGCCGACTAAAGGATGGACCAAGAGTGAGAAGAGACCAGAGCCAGGGAGTCTAATCATCAGCCTTCACCTGCTGGACATCATAGTCCTCTTCTAGAATGAAGGACAATGGGCCAGTGGATGGGGCATTGGGTATAGCACTGGCCCCGGAGACTGGAGGATCTGAGTTCAATTCTAACCTGACACTTGATCCTTACTAGCTATGTGACCTGGGGCAAGTCACTTAACCCCATTGCCTCAAAAAACAAACAAAAAAATAAAATGAAGGTCAAATAACAATTGCAAAAACCATCAGGTTACTTTAGGAATTTGGGTATGAAAATATGCAACAGTGGTGGCAGAGTCAGAGTAACAAAGAGTGCACATACAACAGATGAGAAATGTTTTATAAAGGTAGAAATGACAGAACTTGGCAACTGATTATATATGGGGGGAGAGAAGGGGGGGAGTTAGGGAGATGTGTTCAAACTCAACCTCAGACATGAACTGTGTAACCCGGAGCAAGTCACTTAACCTCTGTTTGCCTTAATCCATTGGAGAAGGAAAGGGCAGACCACTCCAGTGGTCTCATGGAGAGTGTGGTTCACAGTGTCACAGAGTCAGATATGACTAAACAAAAAATAACCTGGGAAAATGGTGGTACCTTCCACAGTAAAATGAAAGTTGGGAAGAGAGAAGGACTTTGGGGAAAAGATTATGACTTCAGTTTTTTGCAGATTGAACTTAACTAGGAGACATACAGCTCAAGATGTTCAACGAGCAATTACAGATGTGATACTAGAGGTCATTAGATGGGTTAGAATTCACATAGATTATGTGAGAATCATGCAAAGTAATTAGTTCATAAAGCAAAAGAGTATAGAGGAAGGAAAGAGGGCCCAGAACAGAGCCTTATGGGACACCCATGGATAGAGAGTACAATCTGGATGGAGAACCAGTGTGGAAGACTGAGAAGGAACAGTCATTCAAGTAGAAGGAGAATCAGAAAGAGCAGTGTTACCGAAATTCAAAAGAGGAGATAATTGCAAGAAGAGAATGACCAATAGTATCTAAGATTGGCAGAGAGGTCACGAAGGATGAGGGTGGAGAAAAATTTCCTATATTTGGAGAGAACAGTTTAAGTTGAATGATGAACTCAAAAACCAAACTGCAGAGTTGTGAAAGAGTGAGAACAAAAGGAAATGGAGACTTCAGGGGTAGATGGCCTGCTCAAGGAGCTTAGGCACAAAAGGAGAAGAGATGGAAAAAATAACTAATAGGGATAAATGGATCAAATGAGGGGTTTTTGAGGATGAGAGGAGGATGGACATGCCTGTAAGAAGGAGGGCAATCATAACTGAAGGAGATCCTAAATTTCATTTAGAGATTAATGAAAATAAAGGTGTATTTTTTCCTATCCAGGATCACAGAGCCCCCTGAAATTTATCTGTAGACCCCTTGGATCCAAGGTTAAGAATCTGTGGCATAATGAAAAATTGGTCCCAGAAAACAGGCTTTGGTCTATCCTTTCTTTATCCTAATGTTGGGCAGAGAGTGTCACTCAAACGAGTATGACAAGTCTCCTGTATAGGGTCTGTCTTTACAGTGAGATTTAGGACTTGGGAAGGAGTTTGAGAACCACTGGATGGAGTTTGGTTTTCACAGTGTTAGGTTAAGACTTTGTATTAGTGTGCAATAGAATAAACACTTGTCTTGGAGGTTCTGACTTAGAAAATCTATGGTTCCATGCACATCATGTAATCTCTCTGAATCTCAGTTTCTTCCCCCTAAATGTGAATAGTAATACTACTTTCAGTGAGGAAAGTGCTTTAAGCCATGGAACCCTTAGATAAATGCAATTGCTTATTATATTTATTTATTTATTTGTTTGTTTGTTTGTTTGTTTATTTATTTATTTATTTATTTATTTATTTTTAGGGTTTTTTTGGGTTTTTTTGCAAGGCAAATGGGGTTAAGTGGCTTGCCCAAGGCCACACAGCTAGGTAATTATTGTCTGAGGCTGGATTTGAATGCAGGTACTAGGGCTGGTGCTCTATACACTGCGCCATCCAGCCTTATTTAAAAGAAAATATTCCTAGGAACAGAGATATGTCGGAGCTAGCTTGAACAATATAGCTGATGGCTACACTTTCATTGTGATCTTTTAAACCTTAGAAGGGGTGGAAATATTACAAATTTGGTCTTTGTTTATTGTTTAGATTTAAGAAGTGATGAACAAAAATTTAATAATAGAGGTCAAAGGCGTAGCTAGGTAGTACAGTAGATACAGTACTGACCCTGGAGTCAGGAGAGTTTGAGTTCAAATCTGATCTCAGATGCTTAATAATTACCTAGCTATATGACCTTGGGTAAATCACTTAACCCTATTGCCTTGCAAAAACAAACAAAAAAAATCAGAGGTCAAATTTTTAAGTATTTAGAGGTAGAACTCCCTCCCCCCCCCCTTTAGGGAGCCAGTTGTTAAAATTTTACCAGCACACTTCTGCCAAAATTGGAAAATGACATCTTAGTTTGAATAAAATAATGGAGGTTATTGCATTATTTAGGGATGAGGTAGGGAGCATTTGGATTTTGGTAGGTTGATATTCCCATAAGAATAGAACAGAGTTGATTTGTTTTAGCTGTAAGAGATTCTTCTTATCCAAGGAAAATTGAACTCTCTTAAAATGAGGGGTCATTATATCTTAGTAAATAATGAAAAATATTTGGTTGAACTTTTATCATAAAAATGAAATGAAAATAAATCAGTATTTTAATTTATATCGAATAAAACACATTATATATGCTCTCAGAACAGATTTACAAAAATAAAAGTGGGGACTTAATCTATTTCTCCAAGAGCCTCTCTTCATCCTTTGATATTCAAATGATTTTTTTGAATATCCTACCAACTTTGGCTAGTCATTGACCAACAAAGAGAGAATGGAATTGACTGGGGGTAGGATTTGAGTGGGACTAATTTTTCTAAACACATAATTAACAACTTTTCCTTCTCTCCTTAGTGGAGGAAGCTCTTCCCCACTGATGCAGAAAAGCACTATTATATATTAGAAAGCTTAATGGGTGAGTGATAGGTTGAGAGAATTGCACATAGTCATATGACTTGTATGAATAGAAGACTGAACTTGAACCCAGGTCTTCCTGCCTCCAAAGCTTGCCCTTTATATACTATGCAACATTGCCTCTCATTGCAAATATTACTAGCTCCATTTTATAAAGGTGCAATCCAAGAATTCCAAAAGCTTAACTCCAGAAAAAGAAGGGTCTCAGTGACCTTATAATTTAATCAGTAACTAAAAATCGGATTCCTTCTATGACATATCTAAGTCATTCTGCTTCTGCCTGAAGACCTTTGGTGAAAGAAAACCCTTTAGCTTTGGACACAGTATAGTCACTTGTAGATAAAGCCAACTGGAAGGATGTTAAACCAAGCCAAAATCTGTCATTCTTGACTTCTGTCCAATTTTTCTGCTTCTGCCTTCTTTTACTAAACAGATTACAGGCTCAGGAGTACCACAATTAGTAAATAGTGATAGAATAGAAGTTTCTCAAAGATAGGCACCTAACACACAATGAGTATTTGATAAACATTTATTGGTTAATTTATTAGTGGAGCTGGGATTTGAGCCTATGTCTAATGATTTTAGTCTGGAGCATGTCCCACAACACTAAGCTACATTTCACTTAATTAAGTAAATGCTATTTTTTTAAAAAGTCATTTACCCTCCAGTTATGCATATTTTATACAGGAAGAGGTAGGTCTCATAACTGAATTAGGGGAGACCCTGTAGAGAAGAAAATGCTAGCCATGGGTCCATGAATCTTAGAAAAACTGATTGGAGAAGGACCAATTCAGTGTACGGATTTCCAAGATCAAAGGATTGTAGGATCATAGACTCTGAGAGCCAAAAGGAACCTTGTTGGACACTGAGACTAATCCACTTCATTTCAGATGAGGAGACTGAGGTCCAAAGAGGAGTGGTATGCTCAAGGTCACACAGCTGAAGATCAGAGGAAGCAGGATTTGAACCCAGGTTCTCACTGACTCTCAGATCAGAACTTGGTTCTATACTTTCCAGGGGGAGGCTTTGATTCATTGGCAGCATTCAAGACATTGTGTTCTCTCTTGTGGGGATGTCATTCATGACTAAAATGATAAATTTTCATACTACTCTCTGGCTCATAGTCCGATTGGACCAAGTTTTAGTCGATGGGAAAGCTATCTACCACCATCCCACCTCACTGCTGGTCTTTTAATCCTGTTCTTTCCCAAGACCCCTTTCTTGAATCCATGAAAATTCTTCGCTTTCCTACTCTGATGATAAATAGCTCAGAGAACACCTCCTCTGGCCTCAGTTCTTTTCCCTTCTTACTTCCTTAGGGAGTGGAGATCTGCTGTCTGTCTATCTATCTATATATCCATCTATCTATCTATCATCAATCTTGTTTCTACATAATTGTTTTCATGTCATGGCTGCCTTAGATCATGGTGGGGAATGGAGAGTTGAGATTGAGTCCATGGGAA